>NW_027249075.1:1800000-2293628 GCF_030848795.1 Temnothorax nylanderi
TCCAATATCGTTTTGCAATTATCCGTTCTTGTACGTCGATGGGGGGAGGTGGCTGACAAGATTAATAGTAGCTGCTTCTTGTAACGTAAATCCTCGTCCCGACGCAATTTCCAAGGGAGATCCCTATTTCGACTCTGCATTCTCGAATTGATCAGAATTTTAAGTCCGCATGGTTTCCACGCGATTTCTCTTCTACCTATCTACTTTAGAACGAGTCTTAAGACGGTACCTTATAGGAGAGATACCCTGCGGGCTGACCTCCGTCTTCATCGCGAAGAGATTGGATCTCGTTTATTTAATCGAAATTGCGATCGCGGTTTAGAGACCGCGTGCGATCTTTGTTGCCGGGCCAAATGCGCCAAGAAAAGATTGCTATAATAAGGGAGCTATAATAAGAGCGAAATAATGAAGACTCTACATTACTGCATTATATGCATTCTATATAGAATCTACTAATATTGTTATAGCTATTTTACAAAAGCGTCTCACGAATGTATATTAAATATTTATATAATTTAGATTAACTGAAAAATTCGCGCACGCAAAAAAGTGCAGTTTTTATATTGCGCCTGTTAATAACTCTATAAAAGCACGGATCATAATAAAGTAATCCTTTTTCATAAGACTACAAAACTTTCCGGAAATGTTAAATAACGATAAAAGAGTGATGGAGAGGAGCAAGGAAAGATGCGAATTGTAAGAAAAGCGCGTGCAGAATGCAAAAGCGGAGACATCGGCGAGCGCGCAAGCGACGAGCTTCATGAGAAGGTTTTACGCTGGGAGCTCGCGGCTCCTCCTCGGCACGCTCGAGCAACCGAGCGGAAAATCGGAAGTAGCAATATAGGCTAGCCAAGACAGAGCAACGGCGTCCTCGGGGTGTACGGTGCCGGTTTCAATTCGGGTGCCTCCGCGCCATTCGGAAACAGCCATTAAAGACAAACCTGTCCCCGATCGAGCTCATCGAACCTTTCGGAATTCTACCGTCGCTCCCTCCCTCTCTCCCGCCTTCTATCAAGCCAAATACGCGGTAAGGATAGAGATGGGAGTTTGCATAGGATTCCCGCTGATCTAAAATTCGAAAAGGGCCGCGGAGCGGACGATGACGGATCAATACACGCGCACCGGGCTCTCTTCCTTGGCCTCTTTGCCTTTCCTCCCCCGCCCAATCACCGCGAGGAACTCACCGCGATTCCTTTCGTGCACTCCGCCCCGTATAATGGGGCCACTATATAAGCTTTCTCCCCCCCCCCCCGTCGCAGTTGATCCTTTTATATGATAATTGCAACGTATTTGCCACAGACTGTGTATAAACTGACGGGGTTTTATTGGGAAACGAAGCGCCGTATTGTGCTCCCTAACGCGGACTCCAACGGATTCGATACGACTTTCTCGCCGCCGCGGCCGGCTTTCAACCTTTAGCTCGCTCTGAACCCTCCACTCGTCTGCGCGTTCTGCAAATCTTCCCATCGGACGAATTCAAAGGGGGAAAAACACCTTTACGCACCCTGCATTTCGCACGCGCGTATTATGGCTGTGGAGCTTATCAGGGCAGTCGCATATTGTTTGAAACTCATTAGGTACAATTCTCGCTATTGACAGATATGATCCAGTATGACTGAAATCATTACAATTCTTAATCCTTTAATGAACGCAGCAAATCGCTTACTTGGAATACTATGGACTTGTGGTCCTTTTAAGTGATAGAATCTTTGTTTTCGCAGCCATCAAGATATTAGATAATTAAAGATTTAATAAAATAGTGCAACATTAAATTTAGTTTCCAAATCAGTTTTAAATTTTTCGATTAGATCTTTTTTGTTCGTCTAACACCACAGATCATTCTGGCTGGGCCAAAAAACGAATGCGTTCGCGTCTAATTTATTTGCAGCGTCGCTTAGAAGCGCACTTTGCCAGCGCACTAAATATTCATGCAATGTCATCTTAGGTGCTTGGTGACGGTAGTTTAATGCCCCGAGGGTTCTAAGCAATTTCGAAGAGAAGATTATGTTTCCGCGGACACAGAAGCGGCCGCTGAATGAAGGCGCTCGCCGAAGTGAGAGATTTCGCGAGGAACAGGGTGCGAGGATGTGCGGACGAGAGGGGTGCGCATTGCCGGAGCAGGGTAGCGAGCAAGGGAGAAATGCGGGAAAAAGTGAAACTAATTTTCGTTCGAGTCTGAGCTTTCACCGGTCTCTTCTTTTCCTTTCCATCCGCGTCGGCAGCCCTGCCGCCTCTTCTAGCCATCCCTACCTGTCCTGCTCGCCTATCCACCTCCCCTTCGTCTTTGGAAAGTTTCCTCTGCTTACCTAGCAGGAAGTTGGTATCCGTGGTACGTTAATCCCGCAAATAGATGACTTTACGAAATAGTATGGGGGGGGGGAGGGCGAGGTTGTCTGGGAGATCCGGGCGTATTCCACGGTAAAAAGGATAAGCTCTGTCTCGCAACTCCTCTCTGTCTTTCCCCTGAAGAAGAGATACCTCGTCGCTCCCTATCGCCCGCAGTATACTTCGGGCATGGCGTTAGGGTTGATACCGTTCGTTCGTTCGTTCGTTCGGATACCAGCCGCGCGTCATTATCTTCCGCATCCGCCTACGCCTTCGCTCTTTCATACACCTCTCTACGTATCGTCAAGGTTACTGCGTATTTTCGGGATTGAGTTGAAAATTTTGCGAGCTCACGCAAACTGCACGATCGTAACATAAATAGTCTGGCTAATCGAATGCTGTGGGATCGTAAAGGTTGGCAAATCGAATTATTTGCGTACCTATATATGAAAGTGCGAGAACTCACTATAAAGTACCTTCAAAATTTTTCGTTGAAATTTTGATTTCAGTCATTCAGTTAACAGTTCTATAATGTAAGATTATGTTGTTTTCGTCGTTTGATAATAATATAGAACTTCGTGTATAAAGCGTAACAATTTTCACACGGAAGTCTGTTAGAATCCTTTTTCTATAATACGTATCGTGATCTAGCATATATCTTTTCAACGATTATTATTATTATAAGCCTAAATTCCGTAGTATTCTTCGAAATTCTTCGTCTATACCTAATTTTCGTCATTAGGACGTCTCCGTGGCTAAAATCTGACCTTAAAGCATGATACGAAAACTGTACCGAATCCATGCCGTTTCAAACTCTGTAAGGTACCATTGTACCTAACCAACCGAACAGGAAACCGACAACAAAAGGGACACTCCTTGCGCCGCGGGCTCTACGCGTCTTTCTCGGAGAGAGTTGAGAGAAGCGTGCGAGGCGGATAACAGCGGAAAGGGCGAGTTAAGCGAGCATTTAAGCAGTCTGACAGTTAAATTTAGACTATCCCCTACTGTACTATCATGTCCAAAGCCTCTGATCTACAACAATCTCGAGACTCGAAACCAGTATTCCCTCCCCCCTCTCCCTCTCTCATTTGCTCCCGGGCGTCCAATTTGCATACAATTGCACCTGTGTTTCATTAACCCGTACATATTTACACGCACGGTACAAGCGTCCAGTCGCGTTTACGAGATATCGACGCGTTTACGCGCCCAAAGCAAAATCCGATGGGATTGACCATCTCGCTCTGAAAGAACCGGCAGCCGCAGACTCGTGCGTATTTCAAAACCCGTCTGTTAATTGGACGATTTCACGTATAATACGTACGATGTGACATGACGCAGCTCCGTGAGAAAATATTTGTACATTTCAACGTGTCCGCTAACGAGAACCGTATATCTTTGCATTTCATTCTTTGTTCGTGCAACTGAATCAAAATTGACAAAAAGACTTCCTTTGGCAACATGACTCGTCTGAGACAATTAGAAATATTAAAAATATTTCTAATTTCGACTGTGCGTGCATCACTTTTTGTATTTGAAAAAAAAACTCTGACTGTAATTCGACGGCAGCGAAGGCAACGCAAGATTATATTGCCGGAGAGAAACGTTGCTAGTAAAGTCTTAATTGAAAATCAGATGACAAGGTTTGTCGGCGCATTTGATTACTCGTCGAGCGTTTCATCCGGCATGATTTTGCGGCTGAGGTTCAATGTAGACACATCGCACGACGGACGAGTTAAAGGCGCGCCGCGCGAAATTACACTATAAATTATATATCATTTCCGCGTATACGTCCGTGCATTTGTAACCACTATAAATCAAGGGAGCTCCAGGTAACGGCGCACACGTACGTTATGCTTTCAGCTTGCATCCGGTAGAATGAGAGCAGTCACTCCCGCGCCTCTCCCGCGGATAAATGTCTTTTTGGTCTAACCGTCTTTCCGAGCACGGCGATATATTTCTCGCAAATTATTTGGAAATTGTGACGCGTGATATTTGCAGAGAGCGGTTGAAATCGAGAAAAGATAATGCAACACTCTCGAGAATTAATTGAAAGACAACCGATCCCGATTGCATATGTATAATTCGCCACCCGTTTTATTTTATACTAAATTACACATTGTAAAAGTAATGTGTAAATTACTATAATTTTTTACAATATTATTGGCACTAGACGTATCGAGTGCCGACGTCATTTCCAGGGTCGTATTCCAAGATGTTTTACGTGTACTTCCGCTTTATATATCCGGCAACGTAAGTATCGTCCCATCTATTTGCTTCGCACGGCGAGTATCTACTCAATCTGTCAGACTCTCCGATATCTCTCCTCCGAACACATTTGCGTTAGCAGGACTGTAAAGCAGATGCAAATACGTCGGTATTACTGTGCTTCCGTCTCCCGTCGAAGAGCGAAGCATATAAAATATTTAATACCCGACTGAGATACAGACAGACAAGACGGCCGCGTGTCTCATAAATACTTCTTTTGCATGCATGTATTTTCCGCGAGAGTCGGGGAGTTTCTTTCCTCGAGAAAGAAATGAAATTTCGGGAAATTACAATTGATTATCGATTACTTAAGGATCTCCGTAATGTCTCGCGCAATTTGTACGCATCGAAGGACTCGATATTCTCGGAAGTATACGGATTGGAATGGTAGACACATAAGATCGAAACTCTCCCGGTTCCGCGAGCGTCGCGATTTTCTCAATGTTTGCAATATTTCAAGGAAACCCGTCACCTCTCCCGCTGCAACAATCTCACGGATTGTCGTGGCGACAATCGCCGGCGATATTAAGCGATAAATTTCGAAACAGACGGCGTGCGCGCACCAACGTTGACGGCAAAAACAATAAACCCGAAACTACATTAATCCTTTGTCTCGCGATGACGAGCAATTGCTTCGGGGCTATCCTTTTGTCCCGGTTTCGATCCTTCTCGACGCAGTAGCGAAAGGATTTTTCCGAAGAATGATTCTCCTCTCGTCTCGGTATCGGTATTTAATCTTGGACTGTCTTGGAGTCTTCACTTCGCATTCTCGACACCTCGAGCTGCGCATTTCTGTACGTATTCGCGAGCGCATGTCTATGTTTACAATAGCCTATGTTTACAAGAGGCTATTTTTTTTATTGCACTGCGAAACAAGCGAAATCTTGCACCTATATCTGTGATCTTCGAGCCGCTCCGATTCGAGCGTGACAAAAATGAAAGTTCCAAATTTCTAAGACAGCTTCTAGCACGTTTTGGCACGTTTTTTTCGAATGATTGATTCGTTGCAAATTCGTTACAATTATTACAATTGCACAACGCATTATCAGTTTAATTAGTTTAACTATACTTTATCTAAGCACATTATAAATTTGATAAGTTGATTCTGTACGAAAGAAATGAAGTGATAGCGATTTCTAATTGAATATATTTTAGAATTTTTTATATCCCGAAAATGTATAAGATGAATGATGTGTCTCTCGCCTCCCCCTTTTCTCTTTCTCTCTCTCTCTCTTTTCACTTTTGTTTTGTAGTTTTTACATAATTTCGATCAATGTGAATTGTCCGATAACTGGACAAGAGTGAAACATTTTATTTAAACTTCACGTAAAGCTGCGCACAATCTTGGACATTGCGAAATCCTTCTTCGAAGGTAAAAAGAAAGTCTGAAGCGAACCAAATCCGGTATGCGTCCACTCAATCACCTCGGATTACATCCGGGGCGAATGCACTTCTTACGACCCTATGAAGTCGCAGTGCTAAGACGTTAGAGGCCGGATTTTCGCTCGCGCTCACGTTCGCGTATGCGCGAGGAAAACTTGCGGAGAGATGACGAGGGTCAAAAGGTACAGTGTCGTAACGAGTCGTAAAAAAGGCCCTAAAGGCTAAAACACACCGTGAGATGACCGGTCGGTCATCCAAATGGAAAAAGGGTCTTCGACGGGTGTAAAAGCTTCCTCGGCATGTCGTTAAGAACATAACGTTGCGTTGAGTACTTTTAATAGAATGTTAGAGACGGTAACACAGACGCGGAAAATGTTGAGAGAAACGCGTAGAACTTTATTCACGTTCGTTGAATTTTGCATTTACGTGAATAGCAGAAGTTTGAGAAAAAAACAGGGTAAAAATGAGCGCGGTGCGTATAGAGTAAAACAGATTATGCGTTCTATTGCGCAAAAAGCTCGGCATAATTTAGGAGAGTTTCAGTTAAGTAGGACAAACTCGTGGAGAGTGTAAAAGCTTTCCGCGAAGTTCGCGTAAAACCTCGAAATCCTATTCTTTAAATTTCTTAAACGCACATCTCGCAAAACACTCCGTATAAACGCCGAAATTCATAGTGGCATTTTTACAAGCGCGCGCGATGTATGAGTATGCGCCTGTCTTCGCGTATAATATACAACGCTATTCCGACTTTAGCACCGCGCGTGCTCGCGTGATTCTCTCAGATATCCTGCAAGGACACGTTGGAGTCCGAAATAGGAAAAGTGTTGGCGTGCAGCCCGTAATTTCGGCAGCTTAAAAAGAGATTTATTAGAAACGGGAGAGCGACGTAATAAACTCCGCGTCGACTATCGACTTTTTTTGCATAACGCCGTAAGGAAATTTGGGGAATCGATAGAGCGTGATTTCCTCGCGGAAGTAAAAAGATAAAAAATGAAATTTTTCGCACATACTCGCCGAATCCTTTCTGTCACGAGGGTTTTGGATTAAAGTGAGAGAAATATATTTATTTTTACTCGATAAATTATAACTATTATTTAGCAGACATTGAATTCTTATAACATGAAGTGTTCGCGGCGAGCGCGATACGCGATGACGGTGAACAAATATCGACGTGGCAAAGTGAGATGTGGCGCCTGCCAGACGTTAGTTGCCGAAGTGGGGTGTAGCTCGTATTTTGCGAAAGTTAAGAAAAATGCTCTCGTGCACGTGCACGGCTTGTATGTATATTTTATGCTTTTCTCGCGACTTGCTGAGGTCGGTCGTGCAGTTTCCCGCCGTACGTGAAGCGCGGGTTGAAACTCGTTTGCGTGAAAAATTCTACGTGCGACCTCGAGAATAGTATAGATGCATATATTCTACTTAATCGTAAATTATTTCAATAGCCAGTATGGCTATTTAAAGAACTGAAACGACTTGTGATGACAAAATTAGAGTCCCGTATGGCAAACAATAAAAATTTGTATTTTTATCATTTAGACACGTCCGGTCCTAAAACTATTATATTTAAACATTATATTATCTTACATTAGATAAAAGTTTGACTTAATTTACTAGAATACAATTATGTTAATCTTGCTGCTTAAGTTTTCTAAAAAGGTTTTTAATGCTTTTAATATTATAAAAATGCACAAACGACACGAATTTTTTCGGAAAACTCGGACTAGAAGATGGGTTCATCCACACACGTGCACACTCCCATAAATAAGCTTGCTTGCAACTAAGGCCCTTACTCCCGACATCGCGTGATTCGAATGTTCGCGTAACAATGTTTCGAGGACGAGTAAAGCAATTGATTTCTACGTGGCAAAGTTCCAGTCGGGCGAGAAACGGAATCGAGGGTTGAAAACTCTGTTTCCACCCCCGTCCTTCTCGCCGCGTAACTTCCTGTCGACCCTTTCGAAAGGCGAAAGCAAATTTGTCATCGGCTCGGACAAGCAGCGACGCCGGACCGTGCGTCTCGCATCATAATTCTTCGACATCCTCTCCAATTCCCCGGGCCGATTCGCCGATTTGCCAGCCGATGGCGGCGGCACAGATCGACGGCTGCGAGAACTTTTGAACTCGGAAACTTTCGAGCGACTCGGTGATTGCCCTCAGTCAAAAATGTCGATTAAATATCCGGGATTAAAATCAATTATTTAAAATACTACGTGAGATATAAATTGAAATATCAGTTATACAAAAAAATTACATTTCTACTCGGCTAAAATTAAGTGAAAATTTCGTAACATATTTATCTTAATTTGTCTATTTATTTTAAGTTTTGTAATGTTTTATACGATTTTTTATACGGCTATAAGTACCATATAATGTATATAAATGCTTTATTTTGCGAGGCAGATCTTTTATTACACTGATTTAAATTACGTACCTTCGTAATGATCAGCGTGGAGTTAATAATTGGAAAGCTAGCACGAAGTGGAAAGCTACTCCGTGCTTACGCAGCTCTTCCTAAACAAGTCAATCAATCACGCAGATTAAATCCTTGTCAGCAAAACTCTCGAGGTGGTCGTAAATTTTAAACACGCGAGATGCAGCGTCCTTGGCTGCGATCGATACCTCGACATCGGCGTCCCTCAAGACGCCTCCTCACGTTAATAACGTTATGCGCGATAACCGTTTACGTATTAAAGATATTATTAGATTTGCGAAAGTAGAGCCACTTAACTCCTTAAAGGCGCGCATCGTCAACTTGCTGCGATCCTGTAGCCATCTATCTTTTCTAAACAATAATATTATCAAACAGGATATTATCTCAACCGTGAATTATACTCAATTTCTCTGATTCTGACAGTAAATTTTTTGCGAAGAAAGATATCGAGGAACGAACAGAATCTTTGTTGATCGTTTAGTCGCGCGAAACGAGTACCTATATATTGCGTTAATATCGCGGCCGGTTCCTAGTGGGACCCGTCCGACTGGAACCTGACCGGGGGACTTGGAATCCCAGAATAGCTAGCGGACCGAGGATAGTTTGTTATAATTAGCGGTCCAGACGGTGACCGCGATACCGTATCGTCGTTTCGAGCCGTTGTGGCGCGCGATGGGGCTAATGCCCGCATTCAAACACTAATTCCGACCGAAGTGCTGGACGAACTTTAGCATCGCGCTTTCTACTTGAGTTCGCTATGGCTCTACTGGGACAATAGCGGATGAGATCCGGACTTAACGATCGGCTTCGAGTTCGTCGCAATGCTGTCCGCGGGCGTGATCCGAAAGCACATTCGAAATTCAGGTTAATACCGTGGTACCTTGTAGACAGTATGAGAACGGTGTTTCGTGAACTAGTATTTTTATTGTTATAAGCAAGAAAAATTAGTCTTCTAATATAAAAACACTTAAAACTTTTAAAACAAATAAATAAAGTGGTCAAACAAAATTTTGAGAGAAAGAGAATATTTTATATAATATTCTAATCTCCATCTAATGACAAACATCTTATTTATTTACATACTATGTAAATAAATTTATATTATAAATTTGCTCCGTGTATGGTTATTGCGCTATTTATCAATTGTGGTGAACGGATATTACTTATGAAAATGATTTGTATAGGAATATCTTCTGTGTGCGATAAATCATTCCACATAGTGCGCCGGACTACTCTAGAATGCATAACGTAATATCCGGAGGAAAGAAATTGTAACTTGTCAAAATTCGCTGGCTTGAATTAAATTCCGCACTCGGATAAAGGCCAAGGATCAACTTAGGATGATCGTCATGACGAAATCTAACTATCGGATAAAATAAAAACAGCGATCGCATCTTAAAAAGAATTCTTTTGTTCGACGTGAAGTCGCAGGCAAGAAATGATTTGCAATCGCAGAATCCTTGCGATGTACTTCGAGATTCCATTTCCATCTGACGATGGCAGCTTATCGCGATTACGAGGAAGAGAGAGAGAGAGAGAGAGAGAGAGAGAGAGAGAGAGAGAGAGAGAGAGAAAAGTGGGAAGGGGACACGTAACAATATTAATCTAAAACTTGGCCGCTGAAACTTTGCCCGCCGTCATTTAATTTTCTTCGAGTCCCACCGCGCTCGAAAAAGAAGAAGGTGTGCTCCGCAAGTGAAGATTTCTACATCTCCCGGTATCCCTCTCACGTCATCCCCCGCCTCGGTGGGAGAGTGCGCGAGGTTAGACTCTGACCCTTATTTTAAAGTCCTCCTACTCGGAGCTCTTCGCCGGGACCTCTCGAACCCTTCTCGCCTGCGGGAGCTTCTTCGGCTCGGCTCTGCTCCGCTCGATCATTTAAAAGTACAATTTGTCAATTTCTTCGACGGTGCGACGTAGCATGTAGCCGGTGAGAAAGAGAGACCGTGAAGATGAAGATGAGAGAGAGAGAGAGAGAGAGAGAGAGAGAGAGAGAGAGAGAGAGAGAGAGAGAGAGAGAGAGAGAGAGAGAGAGAGAATGAAGGGAGAGCGTAAATTGCCGTATTTTCGAGCCGACCTGTCAATGAGCCAAGATGAACTGCCGGCCAATTTTACTAATTAATGTTTACCGACGCCTTCCGGTTAACGTCGTAAAAAGTTCGGTCCACTTTGCTCTTTTTCCCCGCTTTGTCAGCTTCTTTCATCGGAGTTGCTACTGCTACCGCTGCTATTGCTCCTGCTGCTGCTGTTACTACTACTAGTAGTAGTCCTCTTCTCGTGCTCTTCTTTCCACGGCGAAGCCTTCGACGGGGATTTTTTGTTTCTCGCAGAATCCTGAAGACCACCAAGAAAATTCCTTCCTCGGACGTCGATGATTAATGCTCGGTCGGTGACGTTAAGATTGCCAGTCAGTGACATAAGATTTTTACTGGACCGAACGAATTTCAAAGCTGATTTACGAGATTCCGCATTACATCACATTCGGCGCGTTATTGGCAGTTAATTATATTTAATTATTAATCCACGATGAATGGCTCGTTGACGAAGGCGAGCTTTTATTTTATATTTCTTATTTTATATTTACGTCGCCATAATTATTGTGTCAAAGCTGAATTATTGGTGACATTTTATTTTTAAAGTTATTTACGCAATAACAGCGATGTATACAGTCCGCTTTTAATTTATCGTATTTCTGTTCTATAATATTAAAAAACGGCAGCTAATTATTCATTCGTGCTTTCAAGAAAACAAATTACCTTAATTGCAGTGATTTCTTCCACACCGAGCGCGAAGACGAACGATCTTGAATATTCTTAATATTCTTAATTAAAATTAGTCCAACCTTCTTGTTACTTTGATATTTTATTTTATTTATTATATGGCGATTTAAATCAAGCTCAAATTTCGCCGAGGAAAGATCAGAGTCTCCGCGCTTCCAAAAATACGATCTAATTAAACGTCGTAAATTATATTAAAAATTGTAAAACTAAAACTACTACGAACACACAATCATACGAAATTCTTTCATTTCTTTCGTAATAATGTCGGTGTCATTCGGCATAAATTTAGCATCGCTCGTGAGATATTTGTCTCGAAGTCGCGCGCGTATTCCACGAGTAAATTTAACGAAGGCAGGTAGTTCGGGGATTTCGAATTATGGCTTTCGTGCACAGGGTGATCGGCGCTGGGGGAGAGAGAGAGAGAGAGAGAAAGAGAGAGGACGGGCGAACTTGCCGACATAAACTTACTAACCGACGTCGGCTGGACGACCATAAATTTCGAATCACGCTGCCTCCCTTCCTCCGTTTACCCTCCCGGCTTCCTCTTATTCTTGGCATCCCCCGCGAGAACCTGCCCTGCCACACGGGGTCGGCAGAAATTCCGCGGGAAATGCCTCCATCCGCGCGCCCGTGGTTCGCGTTTCTCATTGATTGCATTCTTTTGTACTTTGTGGCAGTATGAAGTTACTGACTGTCGGTCGGAAACTTAGTTGCTGGTGGTCGGGGTGGTTACGAGGAGGGTTGGCACAGGATATACGGAAAGGGGGAGAAAGAGCGTTGGAAGTAGATGGCGGCGGAAGTTTTTCCTCGTAAGTTCCGTTCGCGCGAGTTTAGGCTCTCGTAAGAAGAAGAGGAATGGTTTGGTAGTGCAGAGTGTAAAAGAGGTGGAGGAGGAGGGGAAGAGGTCTCGGCTAGGGAAGTTACGCGAAATTAGAGAGCCGATAAAAGAGTCCGGGATAAATGGCGGACGAATTTCATTAGGCAACTGTTCGGTTGAATATTCTGTCGAGTCTCAGCTCGTCTCTGTCCCTCCTTGTCTCTCTCGGCCCTCTTTATCCGAATGCCTTTGTTCCTATCGCAGTCTCGATGGAGCTCTCTCGTGGCGGTTCTAATTGATAACTCACCGCCAGTCGAGCAAAACTTTCGGTAAATACAGAACGAAGGCGATGCACCGCCCAAGTTCCGTAGCAGTTGAGCGATACCGGAATATCGATCGCGGAAATGTGATTATTTAAATTACGACGTCGGATTTATTGTTACTGAAATCTTATGCGTCGTAATCTAGATCGCCGGGAACTCGTCACGAGAATATAACCGTGGAATTTTAGAGAGCCGCCGAAATTGTATAAATCAGATTTCTCTAGAAATATCTCGCGAATAGATAAAACGAATTTATTACAATGGTCAATTTATCTACTTTAAATGCTCAAAGCGTGCGCATCACTAAACGAAGAAAGAACGGACGTTTTCGGATTTTTATGAGATAAAAAAATCACATTGTGTTAAATGGTTAAATCGCATCAGAGACATTCGGTCGCAAGTTGATTGAATCACCGCGCTTTCAACGCCAATGTCCATGTCGTAAAATTCGCGTTATCCCGCGCAACAAATTGCAAATTATACCGCGCTCATTATGATTCATGGAGTATTCCCTAAGCGCAGCGGCGGTGTATATGGCCGCTCGTTCATTCGCCCACTCTCGGCCGTGTATTCCCCGCGCGCGGGGCGAAAGACGCGGAAGAGCAACAACGAGCGAGCCGCGGAGTTTCTGCCGTCGTCATCGTTGCGGATGTGCGGAAACATTGAAACCCTTTTACATTCCGCGCCCGCGGTAATCCAGCGCCTCGCGGGGCGCACAAACCGGGTAACGCGCCGCTGTAAATTTTCCAAGGAATTCTTGCGAGTTATTCGCTTTCGTGCACGCGCCCGCTGCTTTCAAGCGAGATGATGTCGGGCGCAGCCCCCGAAGGCTTCTCATTAAAATTCGTTGCACGCAAACCGATGCAACGCGTAACGCTAGGTAGCACCCATCCTTTTCTATTTCGGTGCTTCTCACAAACAAACGTCATGAGGATGTGCTGTACAAAAATTCGGAAATTACATTTTTATCCGCAATGAGATAATCTTGTTATCTTTGTTATCTTTGAAATATAACGCATAAAATGTTCTTAAAACGAGATACCTATTGATATTATAGAAAATTAATGTTCCCATTTAATAAGAGTGTCAATTCCGAAAGCGAGCGTTTGCTCTTTAAGTCCCATGATGCACGGAGATTGCCGACAGGTTTACAACCGCTGCTGTAACCATTTTATCCTAAACAACCGACGCTCGTCCGAGGTCGTCCTAAGCGTCTTCACCAGCAGGTGCACCGAAACGCTTGCACGCGCGGCGAGTAAGTGGCGCATCTTTGTAACGACCGGCACATACAAGTTTCGTCGATAGAAGGGAGGTCGTTCTAGAGCAAGCGGGTCGATCTTCCGGAGTTGTGCAAGAGAGGTGAGAGAGAAGGAAAGAGAGAGAGAGAGAGAGAGAGAGAGACAACAATGTGATACGTCGATGCTGTCCATGCCACGGATGCTGTTCCTCGCGGTGGGCAAGCGGGATGCGCGCATGTTCGATATCTCGCGACTGCAATTCCCGGAATTAGCAGAATGCGGAACGGCCTCCACGAATGATCGAGCTTTGACGCTATTCCCGTTACGATCGGGTTTCCTATCCTCCTTCTCTCCCTCTCCTTCTCTCACTTCGAGGCCAACCGGATACATAATCGCGACTAAAGCGAATCCGACCCGAATCCCCGTGTCCTGTACAACAGGTTGCCATAAATCCCTCGCGGCAAACAGACGTGGCCGTCATAAATGCGATATTAATTCAATTCGAATTAACGTATGTCGCGATATACGTTTATTTCGCGCCTGCACGAGTGACTTTCATAAAGATTATAGACACGCTAATTGTGTAATTTAATCGAAGAAAAATTATTTGAATCAGAAAGTATAAATTCTCTTCAAAACAAGCAAAGAGCTGATTTTATTATCGAAATACTGGGCAATGAACACTTCATTTAGGGATTTTCAGTTTTATATATTGCGATATAAAGATTGTAATAATTGTATTAATGTCGACACGAGAAAACAGATGGCTGTATTTAGAGTAAACTTTTGCGACGAAAATACACATGAGGTAATGAGTAAGCTAACAATAAGTCAATAGTCTCCTTTCGCAACGTCATCGCGTCTTAAATATGGATGCTTAATTGTGCGCTAAGGAGAAGCCTATTGGACCTGTGCGCGCCATACAACAGGTTGCCATAAATCATTCATTCGCCAACCTGTCTATTATGATCCCCGTCCATTGGGGTCGCGCTTACGTCAATAATCAAACGTTGACGTTATTAGGATAGGATGGAAAAATTAGTAAAGGAAGAGATTCGGTTAATACAGCGGCAACTCGATCACAATAATATTTGTTCTATAATATATAGTTTTTTACAAAAAGAATACATATCGTAATTTTACGTGTATTCTTTTAAATTATTTAAACAGCTTTTGAAGAGATTGATTTATCTTTTATACCCTTCATAGTCCCATATATATGTAACCCAACACCGCCTAGTATTGTAACATACTTTTCTACCTTTTGAACGGCCGAATATATCGACACGGTCGAATGATGCTCGTCGGGGAAACATCTCGTCCCAGTGAACGAACGTACGTAAATCGCCTTTGGTAATTCAGTAGAATAACGTCGGACTCATAAATCCCATAAACTATGATATACTGCCGGCGTACGCTCGGCCAGTCTCTAACGCGCGAAAGTGCATCTACCTAACTGGAAAAGCCAATATCAATTGTTTAAGTCTTCGAATAGAAGCAGAATAAGCACTGGAAGTTACGCTTGCCATGATAGAGATTTAATGCGACTTTTTATACCTCGTATACTATTTGTACGTGTCGAAAAGTTACAACTTTGGCAAGAAAAAAGAGAAAAAAACAGAATGGTACATAACAATGCTCACGTTAATGTATAATTGCAAAACTTTTTTTTGAACTTTTATGTATCTCGTACACGCGAGTTAAGTTTAGCAACAACTTTGGCGGAAAAACATGGTCGAAACATCGACGATGTGGTTGTAGCATAATAATTGGTACGATAACAAGTTATATTCTCGAAACAAACTACAATTCGTTATCGCGACCGCAGCTCAGATCGCGGTTTGACTACGTTATCGCGGCTTGCAAAATTGTAAGCATATTCTCCAGTTTGTACGGTAGTTTGTCAAGACCATTAATACTACTGTCGTACTTTTGATCGCATATTAATATCGGCCCCACGCCAATGATACAAACGATACGAGCAAAACAAAATTGCCCCGGTCCTGGAAACGAGGAAATCGCATTAACAAAGAACCACTTCTGCGTTGCATCAAGTTTGAATCCATAAATTCAGTAATATTTTTACCAGATGATCTGTGGACTTTTTATCAGTCAACTTTTTATCAGCGAAAATTTCCGGAACCTTTCGATTATATAAATGTCCAATGGAAACGAAAGTTTTTTTTACAAATTAAAGTTTAAAACAATAAATAACCCGCAGAGCTTTATTTCTCGCATAACTTCAGATCAGCTTTAACTTACTTACAATTAGCAAAATTTCATTCTTTAGTTTCTCTTATCAAGACATATAACTCTTGGTGATAGGAAAGTTGCGATAAGCAATGATTTCACATAATATTTTCGAGAGAAATAACGTAAATTACTTTGAAAATATTCTGAATGTATAGAAACCATTAAAAAGAAGCGTTAGAGAGAATGCTTTGAGTCGACGGTAAAACTGTATAATATTCTATAATCTCGCGAAGACGATATTACTAGTAGACGTCACGCTTTCGTTCCAAGTGGCAGGCTGACATGTCGGGATTATATTGAGAGAATACATGGGTGATTCTACTTTAATTAAATCTTGTTGATACGATCGATAATACCACCCTGTTTTCTAATAAAGGGGGCTCCACCGTGCAGAATACCTACCGACAAGCAGGGACTGCCTGACGCAACGCAAAATCTCATTAGACCTTAGATCTATCCTTACCTCAGTCAATCGCACCACCTGACACAGAAACTGCGGTTAACATTAACGTGACGCTGTTAACGCGCGGCTGATCAGCTCCTCTTCGCGCTGCGGATTCCTCGCAATTTGCAAATTTCGAGTTACAACGAGACAAGCGTATTCGCGCACCGCGAGAAAATGGCGAGACACAGAAATTAATCCATGTCACAGTTATCATCCCATCTGAGACTTGCCGACATTGAGAGAGTTCGCACAAAATTAATCCGAAGAATTAGATTTTATCTACTTATATGTCTATACTATGCAGCTGTACTTTCCAAAACCTTTTCCATTTATATTTACAAAATTACCAGAAATCTTTTCTAATATTTTTTTCTTCATTAAAATATTAAAATTTAGCGTTATAGACTTAAATCGGTGCACGAATTTTTTAGAAAGTTTAGTCCTGAGTTTAGCCTGAGGAGGCTATTTTAATAAATTAGTGAAATTGATTAACCACGAATTGGAAACTAGAACGAGGTCTACGTTTCCAAGTAGTTCGATGCACCCTTAATCCGGCGTCGGTCGAAACGAATGGAAATGAAATGGCAGATATAGCGAAAGCGCGAGAGAAACACGCGGTCGAAGAGGGTGCATTCCAGGGGTAGAGAATGAACGGCAAAGGGAAGCAAAGGGAAACGAAGAGAGCGAGAGGGAAAGATAGAGTTTATGATACTTCCCCAAAGCGAGGCGTATCGATCGCCGAATAGAGCCGCGGTTCAGCGGCAGACCTATTTCCTCTGTCAGGCCTGTTTGCCAGTTGCCTACACGGTGTTTTGTGATGAGGATTTTGGCGGCCGGCCAAATTCATTTCAAATGGACGTATTACATCATGAGTTTAGCGAATCAATGTTTTGTTGGCACATAATGTGACTACGTAAACGCATGTCATCGTGCTAGTACAGTTCGCATATATTTATTAAAAGTAAGCTCTCCTCCCTCAGGATATATTTATTAAGAGTATTCAAAGTAATATTTAAACTGTAGAAAGAATTTAATATTTAAACTACGGAAAGACATGAGAATCACCTATTATTCTGCTGGAACGAAATGTTAAAGTAGTCCACTGTTTGTTGCGATTTTCAATTCTCATCATTGACTTGCTTTTTCTAAAACTAAGATGCAGGATTTAGAGTAAGGATTAATTTGGAACTTACGGGAAAGTTAACGCTTGCCTTAAACTTCATATTAATCCAAAGGAAAGAAGTTAGGAAGAGTAGAAGATACCTAATCTGCTTTAAACCAGCTTCAGTCTTGATGGAAATCGATTTATCCATTTGAACATGAACTTCAAACTTGATTTCTACGGTCAAGACATCGCGGAGAATGTAACGATCTCTAGAGAGAAAAGGTAAAAGTTTTGCAGTTAAAGATTGATGTATTTGAGATATTTTAATTAATTATTATAGTAAGATTAAAACAAGTAAATTTTACCTCCTTTATCTCTAAATGAGGTCAAAGTAAAGTTTGTTCAAAAGCGCGAAGATATCTTGAAGACAAAACGGATATTTTAAGTTTCGAACTTATTCAAGTTATTCTTATAATATATTCTTTATATATAAATAATACAAATAATTTTTCGACATATAAATCCCGATAATATATCTCTCTAAGATTACGTGATAATTTTGCGTGTCGCTTCCGTCCATCTGAGAAATCCGGCAACGCCATGACAGCCTGCGCTCTTTCCATAAAAATGGAACGAAATGTTTCCTTGATCGGATACGATACGAAATGCAGCTCCGTCGATTGTTTGCTCTCGCATAACTTTCGCTGTCCGACACCGTCCGTTACGTCCCAAAGAAACTGCCTTCCTGTTTACTGCTCTATGTCGCGGGCGATTCGCACAATTTTCGGGTCCCGTACACGAACGAGGATTCGTAAATTCTACCGATAATGGCTTTCACACGATACGTGGATAACAGTATAATCTCGCGAGAAGGACGAGCTGAATCGTTAATCGACACAAAGTATGGCGCCACACTAGATAACTCTGAATAATATCTACAAAATTCATACGACCGAATCCAAGATTGATCTTTTTTTATCAACGTAATCGTTTATTTATCATACATTTTTCATTACGTCTTAGTTAATTATCCATTGTTCATTAATTGTTTTAGTCATAAAACTTAAAATTTTGTTAAGCTTACTTCAAAATAAAATGAAGGTGATAGTTTTATCTATTTACACAGACTTAATGGATCATGACAATTCCTAGATTTTCAATAGAAAAGATAAAGCATCAAATTTTTTAGGCGCGAAAAGTAAAGTAGATAGGAATCTCGGAGGTACTTTTTTCCCCGCAACGATCATGAGTCTTCATCCGAGACATTCATCTTTGCTCTCATCAATTTTTCAATTTTGCGTCGGCTTCGTCCGACGTGATGCACGTTCAGAAAGTCTATTTGCCCTTGATATAGATGGGAGTTGCAGCGAAGTGAATTTACCGGAGGAAGGCATTTACCTCGCGTTACATCGATGGTAAGCCTTCTTTTTTTAAGTCGACAAATGTGAGTCGCATCTTACTGCGATGCACTCTCCTTTTGTTTCTCAATATCAAGCTCCCTTTTTTCGTTTTTAACCTGCTTTTTTACTGATTTTTAGTACAGTATGTAAAATACAAGGCAATAACATGACCGTAAATATCACGTGTTTATGAGAATAAAAATGTCTTTGTATATAAAAAATAAGAATAATCAAAGTCTCGAGCCAATTTCCTTTTATTTTTAGAAACAAAAAGGATTATTTCTTTTTACCTGTCTTTCGAAAGAAATTTTAAAAATTCAAAAAATTACCAAAATATTTTTACATGTGAAGTTTTCAAATATTTTAGTCAATAATAGTTGTGTTTTTCAAATCATGTGTTAATCCACTGGTTTTATAACTTAAGATAACATTAGATCATTTCAAGTTATAGTAAGCGCTAACTTTTTGATAAAAATAAAAATATTTTATAGAAAGGGCACATTCTAGACATCAAACGAAATCGAAACGTGATCATTTTTGGCACTGCAACTAACAACTAACGAACAGTTTCTGTACAACCGGAAGTCGCGTCGAGTGCAATTTTTTTTTTATTTCATGCACCACATTGTTCCCTCGAAAGAAGCGCCGTAACGGCGCCAACGTGACCGTTATTAAAACATTCGGCATCGCCAGATTTCGTGAATCTAGTGTTGCCGGCCGATAGAATTAAATTATATATTCACCATCAGAATCGAGTTTTGCCCCCCGAAACGTCGCGTCGCGGCGCAGCATGGCTTTGCCCGCGATGCTCACCCTGGCGCGGCATTTCTGTTTGTTTCGTTGATTTATGAAGCATGGCGGGGACACAAAACACAACGAGACTCTCACCCCGCACACGCTACGTGGCCCATCTCTCTCTCTCGCTCTCTCTCTCTCTCTTTCTCTCCCCCGTTCCCCCGTTTCATCCCCGTCGACTGCATCCTCGCAATGCCACAGCAAAATAGAACAACGGTGCGGTGACGTCACGTGTAACCACGCCTATGCTCAACCTGTTCTCTCTCTTTCCGTCTCTCTTTCTCTCTATCTCTCTAGCGGAACTACCCCCGGGTGCATCGCCGCCACCCTGCTACCCTCGCTCGCCACGGTATAACGCAGCCACCAATTCACTTTGTGCAGTTTTATGCATATTCATTCGGCGTCGTAATAGCCCCCGCCATTAATTCGTTGTCCCGACCCCTGTGCCCCGGCTACATGTAAATCCAATATGTCAGGTCCGTGTAACCGCGACTTGCATCCGCTTTCAGACGCTCTCGCAGAGTTACGAAACGAATGCGTTTACCGAATTATCGGGGAGGAATTTTGTATAGCTTATTACAATTTACAATCATCGATAAATTTGTTCACACAGTTAAGAAAAATTCTTTTGATATAATGAAAGATGAGTGAAGATTGTAAACATTAACATTGTAACGCTAACAGACAAAGTGAAATGTAAAGATTAAAGGGTACATATCTTCGAGAATAGGAAAGAGAGAAACGAGATAGACGTGGGAAGATCACGGTAGAAAGAAGGGAGCTCATTCTAAGGTTTCAAACAGCACGACCGTTATCCGTTGTCGGACTCGTTACCCCGAAGTAGCCGCCGTTGCAGAGAAAGACGGCTACGGCGTCTGCAACGGGCAAGGACAGTCTAGGAAATTTAACGAAACAGCGAATCGATTTGGTCACGGAGCAGCTGGCCAGGGACAGAAGCAATCAGAAGTCAGGAGGAAGCTCGTACCGGAGAATGAGGCCGGTCGGTCCACCCGAGGGTGTAGCTGAAGGAAGAGACAAGGGGAGAGGGTAGAGAAGAGGACCAAACTGGGTATACACGGTATAGAAGGAGCCAGGATTCCGAAGATCGAAGGCGACCGAGAAGAAGAGTGTTAACTGGTAGGACAGAGGGGAGAGAGAGAGAGAGAGAGAGAGAGAGAGAGAGAGAGAGAGAGAGAGAGAGAGAGAGAGAGAGAGAAAGAGAGAGAGAGTGTGTGAGAGAAATGGTTTAATACGAGATAGGAAAGGGACGAAATGAACGGAGGTTAGAGAATGGGTTGGTTTAACTCGCGCTATTTGAGATAATTGATAGCCAGGAATGGGCTCACGTTCCCTACTCCAGTTGCCCTATATATGTTGAGAGAGAGAGCGAGAGAGAGAGAGAGAAAACGCTGCATCTAGATGCACACTCGGATCCGACGCAATTTCCTCTCTCCAACTGGACAGAGAGAAAGAGAGAGAGAGAGAGAGAAAGAGAGAGGACTACATTAGCGATACCAAGCCACCATCGTCGACCGTCAGAGAATTCCGTTTACGAATCCCGGGTACGCGATCTTCTTTCGTGATTCCGCGTCACTGACCGGAAAAGGGCCCCGTTGAAATATTTATTGCGGACTCAGAGGGAATAAGAGCGCAGACTGACTCGGGCGACTCGATTCTCACCGCGCGCGATGGGCTAAACGCGATGTCTTGCTTAATAACGCGTTGTAACATCACAGATGATACGGGAGGATTATTCCGGAAGGAGGAAACGCAACCGAGCGCGAGAATAATCGGCATATTTTGTCGAAACGTCACCGAAAGAAAGAACGAAATTTTCGGAAAATTTTTATGGACTATCAAGGCAGATTTTATATGAATAACACATAACATTCTTAAGCATGGGAAAGGAAATGAAATCTGAAAGGATTATGAAATGAGTTGCGAATATGGAAGATACATCGATTTAATAAGAATAAAATTATTATCAATTGAATATTGCCATGGCGTTGCAAGTTTCGCTCAAAAAGATAATATAGATAATTTTAGAATCGCATTAATATTCAAGAGTAAACTAGCAATTTGCAATTGAACGTAGGAATTCTCGTTAGAGAAGATCAGTGAATTGTCTTGAAAATTTTAGTCCATTGAAATAGTCCGTATTTTGTATAGTATCTTAAGATTTTCTATTCTTTGATCTTTGATTTCCAACAATTCTTTGATTCTCTAATTCTGAGATTCTCTAATCCTTTAGATTCTGTATTCTTTGATCTTTGAATTCAAACAATTGCAGAGTTTATTGGAACTTAATTTAATGAAATTTAATGAACTAATTAAGAAATTTGTTTCTACAGTTTTCTTACAATTTCTAATATCTACGATCGACATTACAGAATAAAAATAACAGATTTTATTTTTTTATTTAACGAAACATAAAGGCGTAATTATGTATATAAAATTTCCTTTCTTTTGCTTCCTATTATAGAGAATCGATTGTTCTCGTTTCGAGGTATTGGTATATTTCATGATCGCGCGATGTATTAACTATGCAATCGGGCCATTATATGACTCGGCGATTATTCGCGTTGAAATTAATTGTTAATAAAGTAGCCGTTAACTGAAGCGTGCGCGCGGCACACAGAGAGTGCGAGTTTTCAGCATTTATCGTGGACGGACGAGGTAGAAAAGCGCAATGCGGGCCAGGAAGAAGGAGGAGGAAGATAATGAAAATGGAGGGTGGAAAAAGGACACGGCATCTACCGATAACGTAACGATATTATCCTCGACGGAGGACGATGATTACCGGCACAAAGAGATATGCGGCCGGTATATTCCGTGTAGCCGGCAGTCCGTAACGAGACAAACTACTCCTAATTCCGGGCCCGCCCGCTCGCCATTGTGAAAGTGCTCTTGCTACACAACGGCGGCTTCTCTCTCGCTTGTTGTTGCTGGTGGTGCGTTGTTGCTGGATACCGGCGGTGAGCAGCAAATTGGATTACACTATCGACACCCTGCTACCAGCGGCTACAAGGTAACAAGGCCGCGCGCACATAGAGAAATCAACGTTCTTATACATTCACGATGTCATTTTCGAAATCGCCGGACGTCATTTTGTTACTTCGCGATCGATCTCATTCCCTTTGGAATCTTTTAGGACCTATTCAGAGAGAGATCTCTGAATTTTTCATGCGCCGTTCTTATGTAAAAATTTCAAGGACTTCTAGACGGGGAATTTTTGAATGAACGAATTTTATGATAAGAGATAGTCTTTATCAAATAAATCAATTTATTAACTTAGAAGCTAAATATATGAAATTAAAAATTATCTCAGATTTTTTTAGATGTGTACGAAAGGGTAAAGCAACAAAAATTTTGATTCAAGTTGATTATCGGTAGCATAATGAATAATTAACTGCGAAAGTTAGTGCATAATCGTACTAAAATACCCCTCGATAGTTCGAGGGTTAATATCGCATATCTCGAGAAGTATCTCGAAAATGCAAGGCGCGATCTGACTCGAGGACACGAAAGTATCCGTCGGGATTCTAATTGAATTTATCGTCTAATTAGAGTATCTCTAAGATTAATACGCAGATTTAATTTCGGAACGTAATTGAAAGACTATTCTCGTCTCCGCGTACTTTCCTTCTATTAATAATTCAGCGATGAAGATATAGATATAGATACAATATGCATAGCCGCACTCATCGCTCTCCCTAGACAATAATTGCTTTTATCTACATTTATTAAGATAACTCGATGACAAATTCGCCTTAGTCCTGATGGTAACTTTATCTCAACACTTAATACGCGAAGACCGAGAGAGATACGAGACACGGTCACGCCTTCACGAGAACATGGGAAGAATTAAATTGGGACGAGAAACCACATTTAAAGATGATTATAAAGTTGTATAACATGTCATGTGTATTAACAATTACACCAGAATTAAGAAAATCAATTAATGATTGATTTAATAAAAAAAAACTTGTTTATTGTACAGTACCATTTTACAATGGTATATTACTTGCAAGGAAAATGTGTATATAAATATTTATTTGAGATATTTTGCATTGCCTCAGCTGTATCATTCTCTCTGAAAATAGCTATTCTTTAGATTCTGATTAAATAATTCCTCGTGGCATTCTTGCTTGCGGCGAAGTGTTATTTTCAATTACAGCAAAAGCAGCTATTTATTAAATTCTACACATTCAAGTCTTCTCTTTGTGAGTATTTGCGTCAATGCGGAAAGTGGGTCGAGCATATTCTCTTTCGATTGAATCGAACAAAATAGGCGAAAGTTTCCGTATACAATGTATAAACCCTTGAATTGAACTATTTAAGATTATCTGTTCAATTTTCAAGAACTCGACTTAACCACACGGTACAAAGGAACCCTCAAATTTTATAGAAAATTTTGTCGGACTGGAAGGGCAAATGGTGAATGCATATTTTGCTTTCATATCTTATCTTCAAAACAAGTTTATCGCTATGTTGAGCACGCGTTCGCATAATTCCGCGAAAAAAAAATTTAGCTGCTGCATCGTGCTTCTCTATAGTTGCGTATGAATATACATCAGTTATGTTATTTCGCGAATTATTCGCGTTATATTCCGGCTTAAATTTACTTCGTATAGCTATCATTCTCCGTATACGAGACTGAATTATTTCAGTTGGTAGTATGTTACTATTTATATTAACCGGTTCCATGCATTATACCGTGTCTAGTCTCTCAAAGTCTCCCTGTACGCTCTTAAAGGATATAGTGCCGAAACTTACGATACATGAAACAGACGTATCCTGATTTAAGAGGTGCACGTACCACGATTATTCCCTCAGGTTACTCCAACCGGACGTTTCGAGCGGAATATTGACCGTATCAGAAATTAAACCGCAACACCGTCATCCCATCCCCAAGAGCGTATACATCCATCGTCTCTCTTTACGACGGGAAGGACTATGCGCGTGATGATCATTCCGATGTACATGAATGTACTAAGTTTTGCACTAAGTTTTGCCGAGATGTCCTCGGGTTTGACTAACTAAAAATTTACGACGTGTAAAATAGAGACACCCTAATTCGAGAAACGGGGTATCGTGCGCGACTATACCGCTCGGGCTTTCTGCCCGGTAGCGGAATACGGAAGGCTACTTGCGCTCGGATAAGTGGATAGTTCGTTCCAAGTAGCTGTATCGGCCAACCACTGCCATTTCCGGGTTAACGACCGATCCATGCGGGGGAATGTGTTGAACATCAACATGTATTAAAGGCGGGTTGCATAGCCGAAAGTTCCAATCTTTATCGCAAGTAGAATAAAGCAATAAACGTTGGAACGGAGACAACCGGTATCATCTGACTTGACTTGGAAAACAAATAAATGAAATGGAATCGACGTGATAGAGGGCCTCGTTTTAAATTTAAATCACGGAATGGATATTGCCAAGATATTAAAATATTTACCGATACGCAAGTGTTTTCCGTTACGTTTCCGGCATCACGCTAATCGCGCCCCGTTCCGCGGCTGATCGATGATACGTGGGGCTGTACAAATTATAATTCGATATCATACATGTAAACGACTATATTGGATTTTATAGATAAATAATGCATGATCCGGCTGGGTTCTCTAGGTCGTCCCATATTGCGCCATGTTTACGTTTGTCCCGGCGCAGACGTCGATGAATATTCATACGCTAGTTTATACATACCTAATTTACCATTTTCCGTTGAAACGTTTACCCCCTCACCCTCTACTCCTCCTCGGTCGATCGGGTCGCGGGCACGTTCATCAGACCGATAAAAGTAATAACCAATCTCTCTATCTGTGATTTTCTCTCTCTTTCTCCTTCTCGATGTATCACGCATACTTCTCGTATAACGTCGCAGGCCGCATTTTGTGCACGATAAATTGCTAGCGCACAGTACGGTAATAACGATGACACAGAGTAGCAGCTACGCTGACTACGGCAGGTTCGACCCATTTTCTCGGGCGTGTGCGCGGCGTGTAAAGTAGAAACGTCCCAATTTGGCGCGAACGGTCCGCCGGAGCTCGGCTTTACGGCCGCACTTCCGGCATCATAACCGGAAAGTGGCTGGAGGTCACTCTGCGCGGAACGGGTAAGTGGACAGCTTTGTGCGGAGGTGACCAGCTGTATCGGAACAGGCGAGTTGGATATTAAACCGACCGGGTCCCGCACGGGCGACTTACGGGTCGACCTGTGCCAAAACCTGCGCACACGCCCGACCTCGTTCTCAACGCTAAACCTCAGGACCGCGTATTAGCTTGAGGTCCTTCCAGCGAGTTATCGCCATCCGGAGAAGAGCTACTCGCGAACCGGCCGTATGTCGATGGCCACTTTGTCGTAAAAACACTAAAACGTCCTGTTTAGTCTAACACATGGTCGGATCGAACGGTCGGAGCAGATGCCACCGTGATTAAGTGACATCGCTGATACCCTTGTGATCGATTTCATTCTCAAGTACCGTAGCCGTAAAATTCCTGAACTGCATGAAACAATCTCGATAATTCTGTACACCGACTATCTTTCAAACAGAAATCGGCGGGCTATGATCCATATTCATAACAATTTTATTACAAGTTCTCCGCTGGGAAAATAAGTAATGTAATTTGTTATCTTTTTAAAAATATGAATTCCAAATAATATATGCACATATATAGATTTTTAATATGAATAATATTACAACGAAAAAATAAAATCAAAATAAATAAAAAGTCAGATATTAGATTTTACGCTTCCCTGAAAATTCATGAAATTTGTAGTTAACACGATTTGGAATTCAGATTCTCAGTTATTATACTTATAGTTTAACGAGAATTGATGAATACATTAACACACTTTCTAACTTTATATAAATTGTGCGCATCACACATGCGAGTTACTTATGTATACTTTTGTCATGTATGTAACGTGCCCTTTGCACTATTTTCTGAAAGCAAGGTACGATTTACCGGGCCGCTTTTTATTGCGCGGGTTTACTTGTATTCCCGAGCATACGAGAGTCGGAAAAATCGCCGACGTGCATCACGAGAAAGGAAACTGGCGCGTCGGTGCTTATACGCTCGTTGCATACTAGTCCACGTGATAACGTTAACAAAAAGGCGTATCGCGTGTTACTTTAGATGCGATCTTCCCCCCCCCCCCCACCCGCATACGCGGTTGGAAATATTTCACAAATATTTCAGTCTCGCGGATTTACGTTGGCGGTCGCGCTGTAGTTCTCGGGGAGACGCCGACGTAAGAAAATGTAACAAGTTTATTCTCCCCGCTTACTGGAGCAGACTGTTAAGGCGCATACCGTGAATTACCATTCGACCCTGTCCCTCGTGCTTGCAATTTGAAAAGTCTCCGTCTCCTCTCGCACCACGACGAACAAATTGCGTTAGATAAAAACGAGTCCGTTTTCCCGACTAAAATTAACTATACCTTCTTTCCCGAGACGCGCGACAAATTTCATTGTTCCATGCGCTCCGCGTTACGCTCTCGAAAGGGGTCAGAAGAAGCCGCGATAGTGCTCGTCAAAAAGTTTCTCACGCGCAACGGAATAAAACGGAGAGGTAATAATGTTATCAGCGCGATAACTTTAACGAAGTAATTACGGCAGCCATTTAAACACCGTTTGTTAACTGTAGCCGTTAAAAGAATGAATCATCGCGTGAGCAGCGCATCTAACGATCGCGTGCTCACCTCGTGGAATCGTCCGCGGTTAAGGTCTCTTTTTTTTTCAAGATAAGCTACCGTCGCTTGTCGCTTTAACGAGAACGGAGACGTATCCCCGCAGGGATGACTGATCCGCATAGTGGCATTGACATTTGTATCTAGCAAACCCACGGATCCGAGCTCAGTACACTGCAGACGTCACATACACTCTCATGTATATACACACGTTTTGAGTGATGTAATAAATAAATGTAATAAATATTTGAAAAAGAGTGGGAAGCTAAATACAATATAATTTAAGAAGAATAAATAAAGTAAAAAGCCATACACGTGTTTAATATAAATGGAGCAGAATAGTGAAACTTAAAACTTGCTTTTAATCAATGTTTCTTAATACAAAGAATGAAGATGCAATCTTATACAGATTTTAACGTTCTTATTGATATCTAGACGAGCATCATTGAATGTTTGATTATGTCGTTTATATGTCGCAATTATTAATTTGATTTCTCACTAACAATAAGATAAATATTTGATATCTCTTAAATTCTCAGATTACATTTTCTCACCAAGATAGATATTTAATATCCCATATTACATTTTTATCTTATTTATCAAGAACCTAATTTTGCGCGATGCTTAAAAGACGAGTTAAAATCGAAAATTAAAGTTAATGGAAATTACACAACCCGATGAAATAAAAGAGAAGCGAAATCCATGCAACCATCACTTTTTTATGACGGAAATTATGATGCTTGTTACGGAAAGTAGCTGGCTTTGCATAAAGGTATAAAGTTGAATAACGTCGTGACCAGCGAGTGAGCGAGCGTGATAAACTTACGTCTTTGCTTTATACGCCTTCTGCAAGAAACGATCTCCGTCGTATTATTTCATAAAACCGTAACGCACGGAGCTTGCGTTTCATATTTTTTCGCAGTCGACTCGCGGGAATCTCGCGCGATATTCGACGAGCTTTATCTCGCCAGTGAGAAGAAAAAAAGGCGGCGCAACGAAAGCGCGCCAAGTCTGTCGATGGGGAGACGAATTTATGTTCTAGCGGGCAAAGAAATTAATATATCAACGCCGCCGGAGAATCTTCGCGCTCTTTTCACCCCGACGCCGCGATATGTCTGACATGGAAAAATGGATCGAGAACGATCGCACTCGGTATTGATACCGTTTTCCTTCTCACGAGGCACGCTATCCCACGGATCACGAAATTCTGACATCGATGAGAACTTCGCGCGTATGCAGAAAATAGATGAGTCCGTCTTTTTATCATTGCGGTCATAGAATGCTTTTAAATTCAACCCTTGTACGATTTTTCCGGGACTCGAAAATGAATTTTGCAAGGTTGAGTATCAGCCAATAATCTGCAATATCAATATCGAGACATCGCGAGGATGTATCGATCGATGATCGAACGAGCGAGATAGAATATCTCGGGATATTGCACGGGGAGTTTGGAAAGATACATTTGTACCGTCGACACCATGTAGTTTGCGCGGAAAGATAAAAGTGCAAGACATTCTCGGATCATCAGCATAATCCCTTTCTCGCATCACGTATATCGGTTTGCCTCTGACCTATCTTTTTTAAGGAATCACTGCACTGAATCTTTTTCTCGTTCGTGATATAGAAAGAGATATAGAAGGAAAACTGTCCGTGGAAAAAGAAAAAAAAATTACATCCAGTTGGACCGTAACTTTTCTATCGGGCGCAGAATCTCGGACGAAAAATGCTGACGTTATCAAAGATTTTTCGTATGAAGACTCGTTATAAACCAACCAGAAGTAATGGCACGTATTTAGGGGTATTTGTCGATTCATTAAAATTCTTTGCAAAAGTGCGCTTGGTTGTTATCGATAAATTTTCCCTCAGTCAAAATGAGAGACAGATAATCCGAGAAATTAGATATCTATCGATGATTAGAACATGGGCTTTGTATAAATCGGACTGAGCGGCTTCACGACGGAAATGGAGAGCCGCGCTTCTCCAACGCTGATGAATGCTAGTGAAATTCGTGCAAAGGCAACATCGTCCGAGGATAAGCACGTTTGAAGGCAGTCGGTCGCAAGCCGAGAGATCTCTTTAATCTCGCGAAACCGAAGACGATGGAACGCGAAGGATTCGCCCGGCGCGCGACGGTTATGCGTATGCGTAACCATGGGACTCATGGGAGTAAATATTGACGCAAGCCGCACGGCATACGTTACGGTGATTATACGGCCGTAACAACAGCCTTATCCGGGATCTCCGTTACACGCACTTAGTCCGCGCTTGGTCCAACGAACTCACGTAGAATTACCTATCAGGGAAGAAATCTATACACGGAGAGAATTTTTTGTTATATTTTACCCTTAAATTCACTACAAACTTGGGACAACTTGGCAACCAAGGAATTTTTAAAATATACAAAAGACATTTTACAAACAATGTGATAAAAATTACAAAGCAGATTGGTAAATTTTGAAAAATTATTGAAATTTCCTAGATATATTTTAGTAAAATTAATCAAACATATTTTATATTTTAATGTAATAGATATTAATATTTTTTATTATGGTGGATATTAATCAGAATAGCTCGCATAAAATTCTTGGTGGTACATGTTGTCCCACAACTACCATGATTTCAGGGTAAATTTTAAGAAAAAATTCTCTCCGTGTTTTTCTAGAATTTTTCTACATCAGGAAATTATTCGCAATTTGTATCAGATTAGCCTCATCTAGATTTCACCTTACTTTACAGTGACACTTAAATAAAATATTGTCTTCGCAGCGGGACACCAGAAAGTGATTGAAAATTCCGAGGGGGCCACGCCGTATTAGCACGCCTTTGAGTGTCACGATTATGACGATTAGATCGGATTGATCGAGGACTACCGTTGATCGATGGTTTCGTTCAGTGAGGTGACCGTAACTGAATTTTATCGCGCTCGTATAGCGGCGTACGGTCATAATAATGTTGACCGCTGCGATGATAACGCGGTACGAAAGGTACACCGATATACCTGGTCGACCGATATATATATATATATATATATAATAACAGCGAAGTATGAATATTCAGGCCTCTCGCACGTTCCCTACCGCGGAGAAGGTTGATATACATATCGGTGTGTCGGTACACGCATATATGAATCGAGTATGCCGCGGCGCGATTCTGTCAGCGACGTAGTAACAAAAGTTAATGTTTTCACTCGTTTCCTTCGGAGCCGTTTGCGGGAGTTCTGACGGCGACATATGGGAATGTAACGTATAGCGTTATTATTCAGCAGACACGCTTGTGAATATCGCACCCTCCGCTTCGCGCGATAATGCTACGTCACAATCGTTACGGAATAAATAAGCCTTGAAACGACGCCGCGTAATCCGCCGAGGCGTTATCGTATCCCTAACTTCCGAATTGCATCTATCACGGGACAAGCTAAATCGCGTTAGTCACAACTGTTAATGCGATACGGCTGGTAAAAGGAAAAAGAACGACGGGAGACTTTCAGAGCTTCTCTATGACGATATTTTTTTCCAAGAACGGAATGTACGAAATGTTTCGCCACTGATTCCATTTTATTACGCACTAACCATTATTTTTTTAGTTACGCTAGCTTTCAACTTATAAATTCTTTCCTTTTCATGGCACATAAAAGCTGTTACATTTAAAACTTATGTCTTTATATTTCTGCTGCACATTCGCGTATATATCTTTGTTGATTTTACACTGTATGTTTTAAACACATACACATGTATATATCTTTCCTACCCGTTTCTCGATAAGATTCTATAATGCAAATTTCTCCGAGTACTGAATTATTTATCAGAGAAAGAAATCTCGTATTTTAATTTATGAAAATGTGTACGAATAACAATTATGCAAGTACGTTTAGCGCCAATGCAAATTTATCTTCGTTCATTTAGTCTTTTCAGTCAAGCGCCTTAACAACGCGAGCAACAGATTAATCGAGTGTGTATTTGTAGCGGACATCGATGCGCGATAAGACGTTCGTAATATGCATCGATCCATCTTTAGTCCATCCACGCGTAGCCAATCAGTTCGTCGTCTTCGCTTGTGAAACGACGTATCTGACAAACGGTAATTAATATACATCGCGTCCGATATCCCAACAAGTAAAACTATTAATCGCCCCGGATAAGACAGCTTGTTCGCTACACGCGGCACTGATAATATCGAATCGTTAACCCCCGGACGTCACGCCTCATATAACACCCGTCACACATTTAATGTTAAACGAAACTATCCAAATCTGAATTTTATATATTTTAGGGAACAATGATACGAGTCATAAAAATAAATCTCCCATTTTGGAAGACAGCTGTGTAAAAGCGCGTAATGCAAACTAATTGCTTTCAGTGCGATTGCTTTTGTGATTTTATAAAGAGAAAATTTTTTACTTTCTCTTTTCCTGCATGCGTTAAGATAAATAGCTACGATGTGTAATTCACTTTTCATCAAAAGGCGGTACCCTTTGTATCCTTACGTTCGTTGGCTACTGAAGCAACAGATTAGGCAGCTGTGTATGCTTAGCAGCAGAATGTGCACAATGTATGTAATCTATATCGATCCATCTTAGATGCATTGACACATAACCGATTAGACCTCCTCGGCCAATGAAATGATGTATCGAGTAAACTAAAACATCTTCCCAGCTTGCGGTTCCTCTCAGGTTACATCGAGTATTATTAGTCGAGCATTACAACGATCAATATTAGTCTATTTAGTAATAGAACACATTGATATTTCAAGCCGACGAATAACTATCAATAGGAGACAGTGATGTTGATAAAGATTATAAAAATAGAAGGGAAAAAATGGTTTTTTTTCTTTTAAAATTGCAATGATACATTGAAAGTACTTTTATCCTATTATATATTATAAAACTTATTTTATTCATAATTCTTCTCGATTTCTGTTAATTTTTGTACCACTTAATTACAATAACCTTTATGTGACATAATTTCTTTGTGTTAATATAAAATATACTAATATTGAATTATTTTATTTCAATTTTCATACGAAAAATGAGAAAAACGTTGTGCTCTCACTCGAGGGAAGCTCGACAGCCCCGTCACAGCGATCGTAAATCAGTGATATCAGAATGATGCCGCGGCTTCTCGCCAACACGAGTGGTGGAAATGGAGTAAGGGTACACATATAAAAATAATCATTCTACAGCCAAGGAAAACACTTACTTATTTTATTTTATTTTACTTCTTTTAAGTAAGTTTTCTTACAACAAAGAATATTTTCTTACTAATAGTTTTGAAACATCTTGACACAAGTCTTTGAAAACCAGAATATTGTTTTTGAGTAAATGTAATGCTTATAACGACTTTATGGTAGATTTGCGGATTAAGTATTTGATAAAGTTATGTATCCGCAAATCTACCATAAAGTCATTGTAAGCATTACATTTACTCAAAACAATATTCTAGTTTTCAAAAAAAAACTTGCATCAAGATATTTGAAAACTATTAGCAAGAAAATATTCTTTGCTGTAAGAAAAACTTACTTAAAAGAAATAAAATAAAATAAGTAAGTGCTTTCCTTGGCTGTAGAATGATTATTTTTCTCCGTGTAGACTGACTGGGCATACCAACCGTGATTTTAGTTATCATTTATCAATCAGGATACCGGAGAAGCCACGGTCCCATTCAGGTATCACTATCACTGAGTACGCGTAACCTTGTGTAAAAAAAAGTCGGCAGAGAATTATAAATTATAAAAATATTTTTTGTAAGCTCTAGAGAGAGAGAATCTATATCCATTTCGGGGTAATAGATTGCAATATATATTACAATATATTAGTTTATTGGTAATATACTTGCCTCGACATTGAAAGAAAAAAATTACTCACCGGGTAGATGCGCAACAGCGGAGTTAATACCCTGCGTTGATCTGTAACATATATAAATATCACATTAAAGCAGTGTCCAAGAATCGATACTTGAAGTAAATAATTATATCGCACTCGTTAAATATTTAAAACGTTATTTTAAAGAATATCTGATTTTTAAATGCTAATACAAGAAACGATCGCAGTACACACCGGCTGCACATTTCCGCATTAACTCATTTGCATAATTAATCCGCGAAAAATCGTGCAAGTAATACGACCGTGCGAATAAGAGAGAGAGACGCGACGTTCGCGACGTGATATCTCTTCTCGCATATATACGGGGATCGAACTCCGAAATTGCGGGATTGCGAAATTGCGCCGGAGTTAAACCTCGAACGAGTAATGAATATCACGTAATGGGCGAATCAAGACGCGCTTGAGAAAGTGACGGAATCCGTTATAGAATAGCAAAGTAATAAATGAAGAATAATTACTCACCTCACGGTTGCCCCGCTGTCGCCCGATGCCTCCCAGGCCCCGTCCAGCCCGTCTTCCTCTCCTCGATCCTCCTCCGCTGGTCCATCGACGCACTCACGACTCACGACGCGGCGTCGTTCACGCGCGAAAATCGACGATAAGTATCGTCGCTTATGATCGCGCGACACTTTCGACACTTTGCACGGCACTACCGGTATTAATCTCGCGACCCGGCGCGTACTCTGTTACACGGCAACGGAAAAATTACGGCGGATAAGCTAGGAACGACGCCACACGATCCGCTTGACGCCCGTGACGCTTGCCGTCCCGCAGGTAGACGCTAAATGGCGTCGAGAGGATTTCGTAAATCGCGCGGCCAACTTCACTCGCCACTCTCGCCGGGAGCAACCGTCGCGTCGCGAGAACGCTACACTTGCTGCTTGTTACGCGATTTTGGTTTACTCCGGTTAAATCAACGATTTATGAACACTGTAGATATGCCCCACGATGATCGAATATCAAAACACGATTGAATACGAAGTTAAACGTGCAACGTTAATAGAGACTGTGATCTCAGATCTGTGATCGTTAATTAAACGCGTCGCGGCGTTACTCGATTTAGAATCCGCCCGTATTCTTTATCCGTGTTCCGAAAACTTCATTCTGAAGACCGCACGAGAACACGCGACACGTTGACGGTTGAGAAAAGCGAGACCGATCACCCGAAAGAACGTAATCGAATGCGATATACCTCGGTATCCGTATAAATTCCGCGAAGCACATGTATCAAATGAATATTCGATATATATCACACATTTTTCGTAATCTGAATCGGAGCCGGCGACTCGTGTATTACTCCGCGATCCGAGAGCGAGAGCAACGACGTCAGAGCGGGCCGCGAGCGCCGCGGTATTCGCGATAACATGAATAACGGTGGTAGAGGGGGGAGTAGGGTGACTAGGCACGCGCGCGTTTGGTATGCGTAAACAACCTGAGTTCAGCCTACTCCCCCCCACTACCACCACTACTTATGTTACCGCGGCGCGCGCGACCCGGCGACCCGCTGTGACGTCGTTATACTCTCGGACTCTCGGCTCGCGTCGCGAGGTTAATACGCGAATCGCCGCCCGGTGCGGCAGTTGAGATTACGAAAAACTGTGAAGTGTGATATATCGAATGTTCATTTGACACATGTGCTTCGCGGAATTTATACGGATACCGAGGTATATCGCGTTTCGATTACGTTCCTTCGGGCGATCGGTCTCGCTTTTCTCCTCAACCGTCAACGTGTCGACTGTCGTGCGTTCTCGTGCGGTCTTCAGAATGTTTCGACAAGCGGTTCGTCCTGGCCGTTTTTGGAGCAGCACGTTTTACTTCGTATTTCATCGTGTCTCGATATCCGGCGATCGCGGGTGATAGATACAGTGTAGGTGATAGATACAGATAGATAAATCGATGATTTAATCGACGAGTTAACCAAAATTGCCTCACAAGCAGTAAGTGTAGCGTTCTCGCTTACGGTTGCTCCCGCCGAGAGTGGCGAGTGAAGTTGGCCGTGCGATATACGAAATTCTCTCTCCGCCATTTAGCGTCTACCTGCGGGACGGCAAGCGTCTGGCGGGTGTCAAGCGGATCGTGTGGCGTCGTTCCTAGCTTCTCCGCCGTAATTTTTCCGCGTTGCCGTGTAACAGAGTACGCGCCGGGTCGCGAGATTAATACCGGTAGTGCCGTGCAAAGTGTCGAAAGTGTCGCGCGATCATAAGATATCGTCGATTTTCGTGCGTGATCATAAGATATCGTCGCCGCGTCGTGTGTCGGGAGTCAGTGCGCAGACGGAGATGCGACAACGGACCAACGGAGGAGGGTCGAGGAGAGGAGGACGGGCTGGACGGGGCCTGGGAGGCATCGGGCGACAGCGGAGCAACCCTGGGGTGAGTAATTATTATTCATTTATTATTTTGCTATTCTATAACTATAACGGATTCCGTCACTTTCTCAAGCGCGTCTTGATTCGTCCGATTACGTGATATTCATTACTCGTTCGTAATGGATAGGCTCGGAAATGGATTCTGTCTCGAGACTAGAGCTTAGAAAATATATTTTTATAATTTATAATCCTCGGCCCACTTTTCATTACACAAGTCTACGCGCACTCGGTGATCATGTGATACCTGAATAGAACCGCGGCTTCTCCGGTATCCCGATTGATAAGTAACTGCGAAAATCGCCGAGCAAATGAGCACCGTGCCATAATCCAGGAGTGACGGGACAATAAAATGGGATAGCTACGAGGACGAGCTTTAGCGCTAATTGCCCCTATATCACGCGCGCGGTGCAGAAAATTCCTTCTGAATGTTGGTCTTTATCTCGCACCTCCAACATCGGGGCGCGCATTTGGAGGGTGCAGGTTCGCCGTATAGACTCACCCCGAGACGAGATCTTGAAATTAATTGCGGGAGGGGGGAGGGGCGAGATCATCCCCGCGCCGACCATAAAATGCGCCGCGTCGCGTCGCGTCGCGTCGGGCAAATCTCGCGAGCGCGATACTACCGCGTTTGTCTTGCGAAATTCGCCGTTTGAGTCGCGTCGCGACTGCTCATCGACGAACTTACGCTCGCAGAAGTTAGGAATCCCTGTTTGTTCTGGATGGTTTGCTCCATTTACGACGCGCGGATAGAGACAGATGCGATATTGCCGTCTCACTGTCAGGCAGTTTGCCCGCCTCCGTACTCCGTACGCTTCAATACCTTGGAACCAATCCTCAGGGATTTTACAGTTAAAAGAAGGACACAGGGACAAAAATATTAATTAAATACTCATATAAATTTTAAAATCTGTAATTTAAGTATTTTATTCAAACGTTTCAAAGTAAAATATCGATACAGACTTTTCTCTTTACTTTCTTCTTTCTACTTGCAAATTACAGGCTATTTCAGTTGTACAATTATAAATTTAATTAAGATATTGACGTCGAGTCGGAATTTAACCGACGTATTATCTAGAAACTTTAAATTATAACAAGTTATTACGGCACAAATTCGAGAGTTCTCCATACAACGTTCAAGCGACTCGAATTTATAATTATGCAGCAAATCGTGAAAATTGAAAATAAATTTCCATCGCACGCGGTCGTCATCGTCAGAGTAACTGACTATAGACTGTAGAGCCTTACTATGCCCGTACGAGGGCCATCCAATTTGCGAAAATGATTTTTACCGTGCAACGATGGGCTCTGGATGACGAGTGGTCCGCTTGTTCGTAAATCAAGGAAACTCCGTTTCGGCGCGCGATTGTTAATTGCTGTCGTTGCGCATCGTCTGTTGTTCTTCGCATCATCCTTCGGCAGGTGAATCCTTATCGAGTTTAATGAATCCGCGCGACTTGAGGCAAGCAATCAACTCGCGATAAAATCGGAAGATAATCGAGAAATCTAGAGGCCATCGAGTCGTTGAGGATTGTCCGGTTCAGAAGCGGTTCCGACGAAAAGTAATCGTAGCGACAACGGTAAGGGTAGTATTGGAGCGGAGAAGAGTCCTCGAAGTTCAATGTAGCGATACGATCGAATACGCTCCTTCAGCGCATTCGGGGAATGAATCGCGTCCATACAAATCGGCGTGGCTGTTTGGTGCATCTTGTCCCGGATTGCTACGGTTCGTTTCTCTCTCTCTCGGTCTCGATTTGCGAACACATCGTGCATTCAATATTCAATCAATGCAAAATCCACCATTTTTTCAATATTTACGTGTTGATTTCAGAGAGCTAGGAAATCAAGCCATCATGCAAGAGTCAGTTCTTACGGTATTATATAATGAACTAGTCATCAACTGCGATTGCGTGTACATACATAATAAGTGACACAAATAAAAAATCTGTTAGAAAGCTATTGATTTGTCTAGATACAATGTAATTAACATTTAACGAAATTTATCAATTAAGACACAGATGAGATATTGATTTGTATCTCAGAATGTATTGGACACTCGGTACTCTTCTGTCAATTTCAAATTTTTGGCGAATTCTTGTTATATTTGGTTGATTGATTGGATTTGTTTGATTGACGTTTGTTGTGTATGTGCTGAAACGCTAGAAAAATAATTTTTCAGATATAAAATGGATTTATCGGAATCTTTTCACTCTTAAAAAAAGTCCGCTCTCTTACTGATTCATTTATTCGTACTATTGCTGCTACAATCAGATCGCAATACAAATCCCGGTCGATTTTAAAACCCGCCGGAAACTCAATGTTATTGTTGATTTCCTAACTATTTGCAATTTCAGTTGCGCATATTTTATGTAAAGATTTTTGCACAGTCTATTGTTATGTCAATATGACAATACAAGATTGCAATTGAAAATCTTTTTCAAAGATATATAACATAAGTTTTCCAAACATTTAAAAAAATTAATTTTAACAAAAAATGTAGCAAAATATTATATCTATTCAAACTTTCTTTTCGATACTAGAAAAATTATAACATACAAGAAAGAAATACAGATTTTTTAAAAAGGTCAAAAAATCGCTATAAAGTTTCTTTTTTCTTTTAGATTGTGTATAGATGTTTAAAAATACTTGACAAATATGAGGCAAATTCTAATTTTTTTTTACACGTTCCGTATAGTTTTCTATTAAATCGTTCGCTCTTCCCGTCGAGATTATTCGACTAACAAGTCCTAACGAAGAGAGAGAGTAGTCGAATAAATTGCGGAGTAAATTCGATTCGCGTACCAGTGGCGTTTCCAAGTTTTTGATCTTCCAAGTTTGCGAGCGAAGCGCATACATACGAAGAGAGCGATGTTTCGCCCTTTGGTATGCGCGCTTAGTCGCGCGCCACGCATCTCAAATCGCAATGTAATCCAGAATTGGCTCCACCTCGAATTTCGAGGCATATTCGATATGCGATGCTAATGCAACTTTTGCCCGCACCACCGTCATTTTCGAATTGTATCGATAATAAATGCACATAAAGCGTACTCGATCATCCGCGACCGAAATCCTTCAACGCGAAACTCGCGTGTTCCTCTCACTTCATTGCTTTCGTTTTACTTTCTGGATCTCCAAATTTTAATCATAGAGATTTTATTTTTAATTTTGTTTATCGCATCGAAATGAAAATAGAAAGTTATTTTATCACGTTCAGTTTAATATTCTATAAATCTTTCTCTATACATCGATATAAATTTTATATAATACTTATATATAAGTGCAAATAATTTTTTTATTTCTTTAAGATGAATTGTAGATTCAGAGGAAAATCGTGAATGACCGAGCTGTTGTGAAGTAACTTTTTAGCATAGCGCGCTGAAAATGGAGCACAATCTCAAGTTCCTACGCTGGAAACGTTTTGGAAATTCGATACCTCTTCGCCGACTTTCCTCTGCTATACTTCCGCTACCATCGAACTTCTCCGCACTTTCCCGTCTAAAGGAAAGTGCCGCGGTCTTTTCCCTCGGAAACGCACTTCTCTGATGGGGGCAAAGTTTTTTCGTTTGCGGCGAGCGTTTTATCAAAATCTTGCCGTTGGGTCAAATAGTTTGGTAACATCGCTTTTTTTATAGAAAAACGATACAGTCGGAGACGGGTCTCATATAAAATGTCACGAGCACGTTTCATTCTGGCGAGTCTTTAAAAAGATATAACGGCGCGCAATAGGAAGGACTTTTTACTTCTTTCTCTCGGACCTCGAATGTATCGCAAATATAATACATCTTCACGATGTAGAGACAGAACATACGAGATCGCCGGAACGTCCGACATCCGCGGGATAAATGTACGACGGAACTGGAAACATGCAAAACGGTACATCATCCTGTCTCGCCTGCGAACAAACCAGATCCGCGGACGAGCGATGGATGCTTCGGCGAAACAAACCGTGCGTCGTGGGGGAATACAGATGGAATACACCTCTCTCCTTTTCTTTCCTTACCTCTCCCTTCATTTATCGACAAGCAGTCTTTCTGAGAAAATAAATTTATGTAATACAGAGTTACAAAATTTAAAATGCAGACTTTGTAACGTTGACGATCTTTTTTTTTTTTTAATTTTAGTATTGTGTAGCAACTATTATATAAAACTATAATATAGACCGCCCTCTGACAAGTAAGTGAATAAATTAAATCGATGTTATCAAGAATGTGCATCAAGAAAGTATCAGAAAAAAAGAACTAAGTATTGAAGTCAAACGAATCGAGTTTGCCGGACAAAACAAGTGGCTATCGGATCCGCGTAAATAATTCGCGAGAGGGTGAAATACGGACCGCTCGATATCGGGGGTCGAGGGACAGGACACCATGGAGAGATTATGTTCTCGAATCGAGCTGCTGGTCGCGCGCGCGCGCACGTTTTCTCTATCGGACGAGCTCACTTCGTATAGGTCGGCGAGGATCTACCGAGGTGAAAGAGAAAGAGAGAGACGTGTAGAGCGCTTTTCCGTGCCGGGATAAGCCTGGAAAACAGCGATTTTGTAGCCCCGGCCACGTAGGCCGCTCTTAGTGGTGCCGTGGATACTGACCTGAGTACTCTCTACCTCAAGGTACCCGATTCGGGCGTATATGGCTGGAGTCGACCGTCTACTTTCGCATACGTTCTCCGTAGTACCGTGGGAGGTTAGAGGCTACTTTATCGCATGGGCTCCGAGTGGAAAATTTAGTAAAGATAGCTGACCGCCTCAAATTGACGGCATTCATTCTCGTAAACTGGGTTAGAGGTGGCTATTTCGGCCGGAGAATAGTAATTGACGGCGATAACTGCGGGGTGCGAATCTTTCTGAGCGGAATTCTCGTCGATCTCTGTCGCCTTCAATTTCCTCAATCGTGGACATATCTGTTTTGCATACGTAATATGCAAATTTATGATTTTAGTTACTGCCATACATATACATCTTGTCCAGATGCATGTCCTAAATTGTTGATTTGCGTCTGTCAAGCTTAAAATTGATAAATGAATTTTTAGTCTATTTATCTCTTCAGCTTTGAAATATTGAAAACAAGAAAGATAACTAATTATCGTTGCGTTGAATATTAATTTTGTACAGTTTAATTAATTTAATTTTGAAATAACATACGAATAACTATTATACAACATAACTGTTGAAATAACAATGTTTCACTTAAACTGCCTTCTTACTGCGGGCTATTATTTTTACGCGAACCTAATGGAATATGCGAATACCTGTATTATTTTCGAAGAGTTATATAAACAGTATATTTTTCTGAGGGATCGGTTCGCAGTTTATAACTCCATAAATCTATTATTCTTATATGAAACAATAAACAGAAAGTCATAACATTTACTGACGATATCATATCTAATATATCGACATTTGATACAAGATATCTTTCGTTACAATAAACAGAACAACAAATATGCATTTTTCTATAAATTCCGTAACTGATAGACATAGGCCCGGGTGAATTTGATTGATCCCTGTTGTTACCGCGCGATCTGACATTTCCAAATCATTAAGATACCAACGAACATCGCTAATTCAAATATTGTTTTACACGGTGACGGATCTTAAAACGAAGTCCTTATACTCGCGCGACTCTTTCGCCGAAACGTCGCGAGTCGTTCGCGGTTTTTCGTCACGTCTCAAAGTTGCGCCGTTAGTTCTGGTAATTAGAGAAACGTCGGCTGGCGATGACGGGACGGTATTATCTCGCGTATTTCTCTCCTTCTTGAAACCTATTGCGATCTTGACAGAGCGAAAACGCGCGAACGAGACTTATCCGCGCGAAGATACCGGCGTGCGTCAGAGCCAGACAGACGGAGTCGTTGTTCGGCGAGCGTCGTCGAAATAATCGTCAGTCGAGATAAAAACCGACTGCAGAGAAAGCAAGTAAGGGGATGAAGGAGGAAGAGAGAGAAAGAAAATACCCGACGACGACGATAACATGGAGCGAAGACGGGAAGATAATATCGCTCGCAAAAGAGTCGACAATGCCGGCTCGTTATTGCATTCATACCGTTCTCATTCGTGCGACGGGCGTCAAGCTGCGATGGACCAAAAGCGTGAGAGATCGGGAGAGAAAAAGGGAGACGGCAGAGAACAAGCGGCGCAACAGAAACGAAGAGATCAAGCGCATTGCGAGAGCGCATCGAAGGAGAAGCTGCGCTCGGTTGCCTGCCCGTTCATCTCACCCGCGCTTCAACTTATTGAAGCAGATTGGCCTTTTTATGGGGGCGTAAAAACATGAGATAACAACGACAGGGGCGAGCCCTCGCGTTATGTCGTTGATGTAGAGGCCGGAGCCGTTCGTGAGTAGCTGTAAGCTCGACGCGGTGCTGCCGGCAGCATGGAAAGAGCTACGCGGATGAACTTAACGAGGCGTTTCGCTTCACGGAGCAAACTACCCGCCGGAACTTTCGTAATATGCGAAATTTTTGCGCGTGCTCGCCCTCCAACCATTCCGAAAATGCAACTGCTTCTCTGCGAGATCACATAGCGTTAAACGAGAACGGCCAGGCTGAGATGGATCAATTTTTCCGACGATAGATAGTTATTTTCGAGGCGTGCAAAGAATATGAGTGAATCGTGAGTTTTTAGTATCATACGATTAGAAATATGGGCTTTTTATTTTGCACTACATTATTAATCTGTTTCGGTGAAATATAAACAAATGTGTATCTCTAATTGTAAGTTTCTATTAACCCTCCGTGAACACCGTTATTTTTACCGGTTTCGTTGTTTCCCTGGGTCTATTTTGTCCAGCCTGCCGGATCCTGGCGTCCCTTGGCGAGTGAGTTCTCACTAGGTACTAACAACTTTTTTTATAGAATGGAGCCCAGACCTCGCCCTCTCTTTATTTCGGAGATATTTGATGAGCTCAAAATTTCGCTTGTGCCCAAAAAGACCCAGGGGGGTGACGGAGGGTTAAGTTTTACGAAAGTACATTGTTATTTGTTTTTAACCTAAACATTTATAGAAATATGAATTTATATTCATAAATTTTGGTGAGTTTTAATTGTTGATACGTATTTCTTTGTTTTCAAGATACAAGAAAATGGGAGAATTTGATGACTTGCTGCAGTCAGTATCTACATGCAAAAATTTTATTGCTATAATATTTTTAAAATATAATTAAAGATGAATCCATTTCCAAGACATGAGAAAGTTTAATATTTTAACATTTAACAACGATGCCCGATCGATCGAAAGAGCGTAATGGATGTCGATCGGTGGTGTCGCAATTTTTTAGTCCGTTCCAACGTTTTTCACGATGACATTCCCCGGGAAATCGGAAGCTGGTCGCTGCAGCCGCGACGCGCTCGGAATAGCGGAATGCGAGGAACTCGCGGAGGCTTTGAGGGAAATTGAATCGTAAAAATGCAGTATTCATCGTATGACGGAGCCCCGTTGAGGCGTTCACAACGGAATTCATCCTCTTGTCGGCGGAGATGTTAAGGCAAGGAGCTAAGGATAGCCGAAACGTATACAGGCTATCATTCCGCCATCAAAAAATCTTTTAATAACACGTTTTCCAGATGATTTGATTTTTTCTCAGCAAAAACTTGTAAGAGAGCCTGATTGCAGAATTAATTTTTAGCGAAAATAAAAATATTTTCACGAACTAAATTCTAAAAAAAATCAAATGCAGTTTAGTCATTTTCGACTAAATTTTTACCCTTTTCCTTTTTTGTATTACTCAGATACAAATTACAGATACACATTATTTGATGAAATTTGAGGCTATTCTTGTTAAATCTAATATCGAAAATGTGGAATTTTGTTGCAAGTTTTTTCGCTCTAGTTAAAAATAGTATTCTTTAAATGCAGAAATCTTTTATCTCTGAACAAAAACTTGGAACACCCTATACATATTCTCACGACGTAAGCATTACAGTCACAATTGTAAAAAGACAAATTTTCATATATCTGTCGCGCAGAGCGGATACGCGCGTCTTTTTCCCTCATAAATATTTTAAAGCGTTCATATTACGGTTATCACAAAACCGTTATAAAATCTTCGACCCGGAAATCCCTCAAAATTTTTGGCGACACTCCAAGCCTTTACATTCCGTTTGCTTTGATTTCTCCGTGCATGAATACGTCGACAAACTTACAGAGATGCCGAGGCGTGACCGTTGTGACCATCACAGTTGCATCGTTGTTCATGATAAAACGGTTGTCAACAAATCTTAATATTCTGATATTGTTAAGGCAGAAATTAAAGTGACGAAAATAAATTATATATCAACTATCTTTTTAACTATGTCATTCTGAATATCAGTTACGATGGAATCTATCTTTATTTGCAATACAAAACATATACATATATGTTTATCGTTTGATACGCTGAGTAGAAAGAAGATTCACTTTTCATGTGAACGCGACCAAGACTCTAGCTTACGAATTCAAAATGATGAATATCGTGTTAGAATCGGGATCCCTGTAAATCTAGTGTAAAGCGTATTAATTGCTCATAATGACCATAATGAAAGAATCCTATCCATCTTGTTATATCAGTTAACATTAAGCTGAAGTTTGGCGGCCAGGGAACACACGAAACACCGAATGATAAAAGAATGACAGATTCAAGGTGTTCAGCGTACCGCATGTACGCTGAATGAATAATTTATATTCGTGCAAGTGAGAGCGTTAAGTAGCAGGTGTTGCGGCTTGAATTCGTTGTTTACCACATCGATACCCGTGTTGTGTGTCCTTTTCTTCATTGTTTTACATGCAACGTCTATGCATACCCCAGAGGATCGATCAGCATTAAAAGGATACGAACACTCGCTTTCTCATCAGAGTCGCTTCGTATAATTCCGCAATGTGTTTTGTACTTTGTTAATTAAACGATCGGTACTGTCTCGCATCTCGCGAGACAAGATGTTATCTCCTTTATTCCTTAATCTATTAGGAATATATAGTTTTTCACTTCTTATATTATAACATAAAAACACAAAATAACACAAAATAAAGACTAAAGAATTTATTGTTTTTATTGTAATAAAATAATAAAGATCTTTTATTGGAATAAAAACTTAACGAATTATGAAGGATATTAGAATAAGAGGATGAGATAAATCCATTCTATTTGTATAAGGTTTATACAAAATCGTCCCATATATCGCTTGGCTGACAATTCGCTCTGCATTGCTGTAATACTTTATTACGAAGCATTTGAGCATAAGTGGCTCCTCTTATTTATCCGAAAGCGAAGGAGACTTCGATGAGTCGCATTGGTCGGCTATAAAATATCGGTAAAAGAGCGTAATAAAAACGGTCGAGTAGCGAAATCGTGAGCTGCTTTATTGCCTTCGTAAACTCTGGCACATTTACTTTGTTTGTCCTATCCAAATGTAAATTTACAATTGCAAATACCTTAATTGCCCATTTGGTCGCTAACACACCGCTAACACATTCCTCTTTGATAACAAAAAATTTGACGATTGCTATTTAAAGTCGTATTTCACATTTTGAAGACTAAATCTTAAACTTTGTATTTTTATTTGAAAAATATCCCGTAGCCCCCTATACTTCCCTCTGGAAATGGATAGTATTATATTATACGACAATTCTTTCTCTGTTTATATCGTTAAAATTCAGGGGATGATTTATGCGGCACTCAAACTGCGCATAATCCCGTGGTCTAATCGTGTGATCGCGCTCAGGCGTTTGACACACATACGGAATCGATTTCAACCGGCTTTTGGCGCGTGCCGATGCTATCAAGTGATTTATTCTGTTTACTAAAATGTGATTTCTCCGGGATATTCAATTATAAAATTGATTCGCAGACATCCGAAAGAATCGTGCTTGGCCACGCAATCGAGACGAAATTGTATTTTTAACGATTTTCCATTCTGGGATTTCGGAAGGACAGTATATCTGTCGGCGAAGCACGAATTGATCTCGCCCGGATTTCTCGGGAAATGAAAACGTCAGATGATTTATTCTGTTTACCGAAGGTTATGATAATCGCGCAAACAAACGTCCGTATGCGATAGGCGCGTATAGCGTTTCCATATAACACGCAACTCCCGGCAATTAATAAATGCCCTCGTTTGCCGGCATAAAGCTAATATTATTATCAATTTTTATTATTGCTCCGCGGGAAATTCGATATTCTCGAAGGGAAAACGGGGCCTCGATGACGCTCGCGCGACGTACCCGCGTCGGCAAATCGAATCGATTCCCGGCCCGGATTCCGGACAAGATAGAGGCGGACGAATGATTTAGTTCGTTCAGTAGCAAGGACACGGGACGCAACGGAATGTCAAACATCTCGCGGGCGAAATCGGGCGACGGAAGTGGAACAATGAATTTACCGCCGCGACGCATTTCCGCGTCGGAATTCGTGTACGTCCATCGCGATGTCCCGTGAAGTCGGATGATGAGTAATCCTCTCGAGTTATCTTCTACAGCACGTGCGAGAGTTCGTATATCCCCGACTCGAAGAGAAAAACAAACGCAAAAATATATAGAGTGTCGCGTAATCGCTATCGCGTTTCTCTCATTTCAAACTCTGCGTTGTAATTTTTTGTACGGCAAAGATATTGATCAAATTGAGTGACGCGCGATATATAATTATATACAAGTAATATATTATCCACAATAACTAACAATACTGTTGTCTTTTCTTGCAGGTAAGTTCATAAGACGCACCTCGAAGATGATTAATTACTCGAGCGCCGTTAATGTAAGTAAACTAATGTAAGTCGATCCCTAATTGATAAGCTTCAGTCATCCATATATTTTTTGCGAGAGCCGCGTAAAGATTTTTTTTTCTTTGAAAAGGAGAGAAACGAGATACACACAGCCTCGTCACGGCAGTGTTTTATAGGAGAGGCCATCATCTTCGTTCCGTGATTTATGAGGATCATCGCTCGTTTCCTTCCCTCAGTTCACTATTGTTACGTCTCGGCAGTATTTTTTGGTTGACACCCTAAGTGGTGTTCTCGCGCATAATATACGTCAGGCTCTCGTAAAGATTCCGACGGCAGGAGAAAAGCTCAATCATAGCGTCGGACACGCTCCCCATCAAAGCGGGAACCGATTCCAGCCTAACAAAATCGAAAAAAGCGAAACGCTATTGAGACGGATAACATTATCTCATTCGTGGAACACGCGCGATACACTAAAAACCATGTTACCGCGGATAAAAAACAACACCTGCCACGAAAAATAGTACGATAACGATGATAACTATAGCCCACGGGAAACACATAAAATTTTTGCAATCTGGTGAATATTTACGCAGCAAATCGGATTTTTTTTTAAGTGATACAGCAAATTCAATTGTGTATCTCGAATATCAATGCCATCGCGATAATTCAACCGAGAGGATAGAACGCATATATTGCGAAATACTGCAATGCTCACATCGCAGCATCGATGTACTATTTATAATTTCGGAATGTATTTGCGACGATGCCTAACTTAATCTCTTTTAACGGAGGTATCTTCGCGATGAAGAGAGATCTCGTTGCAATATTTATCGGCGCGTCGTCATCGAGATGCAGATTATATCGCGTTATCGCTTTCTCTCTCTCTCTCTCTCTCCCTCTCGCTCGCGTCGATATATAAATTTCGCCGAGGCGTCGAAAAAGGTGCACGTCTATCAAAATGTAAATTACGGCGTACCCGCCGCCGAAGATCGTTTTTCCGACTTCTCGTCGCGAATTACCGTTCGATTCCCGGCGGACGGACGCGCGCGTCGATGACGATCGGTCACGATCGCGTTGACATAGCGCGCAATGACTTTTTCTCCCCCTTTTAGAAAAGCCATTCGTATCGGCGTACAGTTTTACGGCTCTATGGTTCTATCATCTGAATTCCGCCAGCAGCGATCTGTTCCACCATTCTCCTCTCTCAACTCTGTCTCCCTCGCTCTCGCACCCTATCTATCTGTCTCCGTCTCCCCTTTTCCCCTCTCGCGTCCCGCCTCGCCATCGCGCTGTCGCACGAGACACTACGTAACTATTGTCCCATGAAATTGGACGTCATTCATGTACCGGATGTCCATGACTCTTTCACGGCGCGCACCGCATCGAACGCCGTAACGACTAACGACCGAGCACGCGAACCAACGGACACTGCTCCTCTGAAAGACCTAATTTCTGATATTCCGGATATAAACGCGCGTAATCGGATCCTGTGCACATCGCACCAAATTGCGTAACCATGATCCGAAAATAATTTAAAAAAAACATTAATAACATAGATTCACCTTAATGCGCGCAAATTATTTTTATATAGTTACTTACTTTTTCCCGAGCTATCGTTATAATCAGTTTTAAATTACATATCCTTGGAAAATTAAATCAAAAGATAAGAATATTTTGAATTTTTCTGAATTTTTTAATTGAGAGTTTTATATATTTGTGAAACGTTCCTTATAATCTTTAATTTTTACGTTTGCTTCCAAGTTTCGTAGAGTTTGTCAAGCTGTCGCACGACCGAGACAACAGTGCGAGGTGATACGCGGTGTACATATATATACATATACATACTTATACATATATAATATATATATCACGGTCTCTCTAGATATTTGCAACATTGTTGCTCCTCCTCGTTGCAAGGTGTACGCAGCAGGGCTCGTTCATCACGACGATCTAATAACCTCCGCCCTGATGACGGCGTAGAAACGTGCCATCTAACGCTGGCTAGATGGACAGCTCGCTTTGTCGCAGAAATTACGGGATTCCAAGCACCAGCGAATTCTCCGCCTCTCCTCTTCGACATCTCTCTTTCTCTCTCTCTCTCTCTCGTCTCATCTGCGGTGTTACTCTCTCCCTTTCGATATTCGCTATCCCCGGATTTCTTCTTTATGGTCCTCTTCGACGTTCGCCGCGTTCTTTTGTGCGCCTTCTATTGTCTACGATTGGAATGACCCCATCCGTGTCCACTTTTCGAGGACACCGTATGAAGCTCCATGCTTGTTCTATTCAAACCGCAGAACGACGAGGCTCGATGGTGGCCCGTTATACGGCTCTGAAATACAAAAGACTCTTTTCTCTATCCTTCTCTCTCTCTCTTTCTCTCTCTGTTTCTCTTTTGTCTGGCACGAGTGTTTACTTCCGTGCATTGTTTCTACGAGAAGGCAAGATTTTTCCTACGAGCGAAAGCGATTGTACAGGATTGCGTGGAGTAAGACGCAATCTGCGATGTTTAGGTTCTATAATACTTGGTTCGAAAGAGACAAAATCGGAGGAAATGATCGCGATTCGAAGGAATCAGGGTGCTGAGATAGTTGTGGAGAGGCACATACGGTTCTCTCTCTCTTTCTCTCCTCCCCTGAATGCGTAAAATCGAACATTCCGTAAAAAATTCTGTGATTTGTTCAATCTCCATGCGAGCCTGTCCCAATACACGTAAGCTTTTTATCGTGAAATACCGCAAATATATTTTCAACTGACATATCAGGGGGGGGGGGCGTTGTCTTACAAATACACGCTTGAAATAAAACTCTTCCACATCCCGTGTTTCTGTTTCACGATGCGGAAAAATTTTATCGCCTCAAAATAAATTCGATTTACGTCATTGTCGCATCCGATCCTTGAAATAAGTATAATAAATATAAAGATACTCAGATTAGGCACTATGCGCGATAATGAGATCGCTACAAAAAGGACTTTAGATTTGTTTCGCGGCTATGAATGTTGTTTCCGATCCTTTTTATATAAAATGTTGTTATTTAAATTAAATCCAAAGCATTAATTTTTAATGCAAAATATAAATAAAAACTATAATTTTTATATAAAATTTACTTCAAAATTATTTTAAACTAAATCTAGCAAATGAAAGACTCGACATTTTTACGTCAGAAAAGCGTAAGAAAATAATGAGATGGGATGAGGTGAGTGCGTCGACGCCAGTTTCCGCCGTATGCGATTGAAAGATGTACGGGGATGAAATCTCGGGAAGGTGCCGAGTATCGATAGATATTATCTCGTAGTTAGTCGAGATCCTTTGACTTCCTCTCGGCACGCTGACTGGCATCGCAATCGGATCAGGAGCCATGCCGCATTGCGGGGTGCATCGGCGCATTTTCCGAGTACCACCTTTCGTTCTCACGCTTTCTCTCTCCTGCTTTCTTTTTCCATAAACCCCCCCTTCCTCCCTTCCTCTGCTCATCCCTTTCTTCCTTTTGCTCGTCTTTCGTCCGCCCCCTCCTATTGCATACCTCTCTAAGACTAGACTGCCGAGCATTCCACGTTCTTTCAGACCGCGTGGTTCTTACTCGTATTTGCCCCGTAATTACCAAGAAGAAATCCTCGGAAAAAGGTACGTCGTCAAAAGACCAGATCTCGACTGAAAGAAGAGAGAATCGGCGTCTGCCGACGAAATTTTATTATTTCCGCGAACGAGTGAGCGATTCTTTGGTCAAAATGACTCGGCTCGGAGGGTATTCCCGCGGCGATTCAATTTAAAATCAACAGGATAATCAGATAGCAATATTTGTTCATGTTGTATCGCTTCAGCGCTTCGTTTTCCTCTTTCTCGATTTTCCAATATCCCGCTGTCTTCATCGACCTGACATATTCGATGTCCATTTTCGTCTCAATTATTTGCAAGATATTTTCGCGCTATTCACACGAAGTATGAAAAGATCACGGGTCATAACGATTATACATAATTTTCCGTCTACCAATTATTCGTAATTCGATGCGTTATTCTTACTACCGTCCATTACGGACGAATGTAATGACGTTAATTGAAAGAGAAACTTGCAAGAAGTTGATAACTCGCCGACTGGAAATCTATGTACCTCGATAATAGATGCTGGAATTGATTTTTCGATTTCCTCGTAATTACGTTGTGAATCACGTGAATGTGATTCGGTCGGAGCGTTAGAAGTCGAAGTCCGGTTATTTAAATTATGAATTCAGAGCGAATTCAAAAGTTCCGTGAGAGGGAGGTGGGAAACGACTTCACCGGCACCTTGCGCCATGATTTACGTTCGATGAGGAGTAACCATTTGTAAAGTCCACGCCTGCAAACACGGTAAGACGTAAACGAGAAACTTGCAACTGAACTTCCGCGAATAAGCGGGAAAGAAGCATCGATGTGTTTACCGCGCGGCAAAATGTCTGAAAAACTTTTCATAAACACGACGTTGTTTATCGGGAGATTCAAACGTTTTCGCAGGCCCTTTCTTTTTGAGCGCGCTGCAACTTTATTCTTTGACTTTGACGTCAAAAGGGCCGGTAAGCACCCAGAGATAAAAACATAAAGATCTCTGACGCGCTACTTTCCCGGATGGTATTTTATTCATTCGAAAAAAATGCGAAATAAAGTACGCTCTACTTTCGTTTTACCTCATAAACGTTCGCATAAAGATATCACGTGAAGCTTTTTACAAAACTTTTATTAATTTTTATGTACAAAACTTTCTGGTAATTATATAATTATCTTTAGAACATGATACTTTTCACATTTCTACATTTTAAATTTAAAATTATTTAGAACTCGAAATAACAAAATTACGCGAAATAAAAGGTCTAACTGTAATATAAATTACACAATATGATTGTGTGAAACATCGAATGTTCGTATTTGTACTCAGTTCATCTAAACCTTAGCAAAAATTTCAGCAAATGTAGCACGTATGTCGATTACAATACAGGCGCATTTCGGATAAAATAAATAAATATTTATTTTATCCGACAGATATCTTAAACATGTTTTTTGCTAAGGTAGAAGTAGCACGCTTGTTTTCTTTTCTCCGCCGCGAAATTTATGTCGCCATGTCGAAAAAGCGGGACGATGACAAATCATTTTTCCTCACGAGGGGGGAGATCCCCCCTACACGTATCATTCCACACAAATCATTTCCATTTTTTACGACATTTATCGATATATTTTGATACATTGTGTATGTGTGGATATTATTATTAAAAATACGCTTAATTTCGTAACGTATCTAATAATCTTTATGCACTTTGTGATTGTACAATAAGCATTTTATATTATTTAATGCCTTTGTACTGTTCTCGATGTAATGTTTTGTTATAAATTATGATCTTGTTATAGTAACGTCTCTCTCTTTATATCTTATTATTATGAATTAATTATTTCAATTAATTGATATTATGGAGAGAAAGAGAGGGATTTGAATTCAAATTGAAATACAGCAAATAATATTGGATTATACAATAGGAGATAATTAAGATACAGAATGTAGATAATACCATTTTTAATATAATAATTGAAAGATATATTTAATTATTCCATTTGAAAGCAAGATAGGTGTTAGCTAGCGTCGTTTGGTCCATCTCCATTCTCGAAGACATATTCAAGTGTCATGATATTCTAATGTTAAACAGAATATTCCTCGGCACTATCCGGAGCTAGTTAACCGTGTCGCGATCGTCACCCAGTATACCCTGCAGTCGTTGCGTCCGTCCGGGTGCAGCGGTGCCAGCCGGCGCGGAGCTGCTGAGTATTGAGCGTGGGATCGGACGGAGGGTGGCTGGCCGACGAAGGGGTTGCTGATGACGCGAGGGTGGGGTGCCACGCTGTTCTGGTACGCCAACCCCCGCCCATGTTTCGTCCATCCCACCCACGCGCGTACTGTCCTGCAACCCTTTTCCATCCATGTCCTCCTCTTCGTGACCCTCGGACTCGTATTTATATCACGGGACTAAGCCAAGCCGGACCCTGACCATCCTCGCTTTGTACAGGGACCGGTTGGTCGAAGAAGCGTGCCTTAGACCCTGGTGAACTTCAAGACAAGGATACCGGTTCCGATGCTATCATTACGACGATTTGTCATCGTTATCTTTTGAGAGAAACCTGAGACCTTATTTTTACCTTCCACTTTACGCTATGACCTTCTTTCAAACTTCGTATCATTTGCCCACGAATCTAAAATAATTACAGATTTTGAAGGAATAGATTACATTAAGCCACTATTTAAAGTGTGCTTTTGTGTTAATTGTTACTCTTAAGTAACAATTCAAACTTCTTCGATAGATTAGCTCTCATTATCTCAAAAGACATTAGCCTAGTTTTGTTGCAAGAATAAATTCTATATCACCCTTAACGTTTGTAAAATATCGTAATAACTCGGTTTAATTTTTTTAAATATCGATAAAACAAATTATTGTACGTAACATTACGCTTAAGAAAGGAACATTCCGGACGAATATTCGCATCCGCGTGAGATGGACAGACGATATTGCCAACAAGAGGAACATTGAAGGAACGTAAAACACGAAGAACGCTGGCTGCTTGCCTCCTAGCGAATTCTTAAGTGGTAGGGGGGAAGCGAATCTAAGAGCGCGAGGTAAAGTTGCCTCTACCTCGACCGGGTCTGTAAATCAACCGAAATGCTTGGGAATTGAGTTGTGGCACCCGCGGGGCCAACAGTGCCTTACCACAAACTACGCCTGCAGGGAGGGACGCGGTACTTCTAGTTATACATACGTGTCGCTGAAGTGCGGGGAAGGAACGAAAGGTGGTCGCCCGGGAACCTAGGTCCCGTCCATTGGAATCCCGACTTTACCTCATACCGCACGAACAATTCCCCACTTTTGGCGAAAGTCTCGAAAATTCTGACAGTACTCACGCGAGTAGGTGCAACATGATATCACTCGATATCTATTCGAAGAAGAGAATTAAATTTAAATTTTCGGATAAACCCCGATTTTCTCTATACAACTCTGTTTTTTTTATTTTCCTTCTATTCTTAGAAATTAACATTTATATGACAATAGCTAACACATCTACGTTTGTTCCAATTTTCTATTTCCAAGTCTCTAATAGAGACTTGTTACGTCAATTATCGCTGTTTCTCTTTTCCTTTATGATGCGTATTTCGCTCGTGTTTATTTTTATTCCTACAATTCTTTTTTTTTTTGTATGTGTGAAACTGTTAGCGAGCCTATTTTCTTTCCAATTCTAACGATAGCTTGAACCATTATGTAACTTTGCCGATGTTTTACCCGATTAAATGGCAGTATCTTTTAATAACCAAATTTTCTACGTTATCTGGTCCAGGTATCTCGTTTCGCAAAGCTATTACGGAACTTGGCTGAAATTACGGTCACATTCCGTAGATTAGTGTCCTATAAAGAACTTTTGCTATTTTCCAGTTTGACCTATATTCTACCAGCCATTTGACATTCGTATTTTTCCATTCGATTTTAGTTCTTTTAACACTAGTGAGTACTCGAATTACCTTGTCCACCTACATTACCTATATCGTTATCATTGTAAAAAAAATACTTGAAAAGTTACAATATTTTGAAACTCAAATATCACATACATTTATTTTTGGTTTTTTATCAATAAAAATATTAAATATAGTACATACTTAAAAATGTTTTTGTCGTCGTTGAGAAAAACTCTGAAATTGATTAAAAGTACAAAACATTTAGAATTATCCCGTTTCCGAGATTGTCGTTTTTTAACATCGTATATAAATAGAGAAATATAATCGCAATACACGGCGACCGGTCACTGGTCCGCGTAAAAATTAATTTCGTCGGTGTGACGGTAATTTATCATCGTTGACACCGAAATGAATTTCACAGTGAAATATCCGCGAATTAGTCAGACGTAGAAGTAAAAATAAATGCGACAATCGAACCGGTTCATTTAAAATGAGGCGATGCACAATGGTCTGTACACAATGCTTATGTCATCCTATTTATATATGTGTAATCATCCCTAAAATTCACGTTTCGCATATACGTATGTACATACGTATATAGCGTATTAGCATGGAATACACTACAAGCATGATATAGGGTTCATATAATTAAGATATTAATATTGCAGCTATTTTAACGGATAGAATTTGCACATGACAGCGTAAATAAAATTTTCGATAGCATAGTTTATGGTCTAACTACTATGTATAGTTTGAAATTAGTAGCGTTTTAAAAGAATTTCATTTATTCACGACACGCAATTCTGTGCTCGTTATATTTCGCGGTACATTCGATTCCCTTTGTTAATAATTAAACCTGCATACTGCGTGCTACTGGCGCAGAATTAATGGACGCAAATATTGGCGGTACGCGAGCATGGCTCATCTGTCAGATAATTCGGTTATTATGTCCTACGAGCGACGAGATAATTTTTTATTTTGTCGAATATAAGCGTTGAACGGGACACTCTTTACTTGGCCAATTACGTGGTTACGTTAAAGGGGACTTTTATATTCGGTTATCAAATATTATTAACCCTCGCGCGCGCTATACACACAGATGCCAATTTACGGGCTCGCTATTACGGCACGCGCGCTTTCGCTCTTGTGCCCTGCAGGGTCACAAAAGAGATATGCAGAGTTCACACGAATATGTACTACTATACCCTACCACCGCGCACCACACACCTCCGCCGGATATATCGAACCCTTATGCATAATGCATTAAGGGATGACGGGAAATATGGATATATTACTCGCCAGAGGCCAATGTTATTCTCCCTCGCGTCTCACTGGCTAATGTTGATAAGGAACCAACGGAGCCACACAAACGTTCGCAACGGAGACGAACGACGTTCATTAAGGCGAACTTTACGATCATTGCCGTTATCCGACGACGTCTTAAAAGACGTGCCGCCGAGGTTGATGTGACTGCAGATCTTGAAAAATCGCGATTTCATAAAATCGACTTAAATCGGACTCGAACGATTTTGCACTTGGAGTAAAGAGAGCTTTTGAAACTAATCAGCTTTGGGACTGATCGAGATTCTTAGATGTCAAAGGCTGATATATTTTGAGTATTAAATGTAAATCGAAATTTATTCTCCATTAGCGCAAACCAATCTCATCTTATACGATCACTCGTAAAGATCGTTTTATACTAACGTACCGGACACTGTGAATCGTGATCGTAGTTCGTGATTTTATTCGCGAGAGATGGTTGCGAAAATAACGTGAAAATTTCTGCTGGACGTGACCTCGCGCCATGAAAATCCCACAAGAAATATTAACGGGGATATAACCGATATCGGGAGCATAACGCATAGGTATTTTCTGCGCGAATCGGGCTATTTCGATGGGAAAAATACCAAATGCCTCGTTGCGTATGTTTTTTTCCTGGGATACAAATCATCAACGAATTTGACGCGAATTTTGATCTTCCAAGTTCTGTTCGTTTTCGATAAGATTGACTCAATTAGTAAATCTAGCCCGTTCAATTAAACGGCCGTGCGAGTTTGAGCCTGTTGAGAAATGAATTTCGTCCCGACGGACAGGCGACTCGCAGCTGCAGCGCCATTAGAAGATATGGCAAAAGTGCGCGATGGTCTCGGTTCTGATCTCCCAGTAGGGACCTTGGTTTTCCGGCTGGCCACAATTCATCGTTAACATCCAACACGAGCTCGTCTCTATGGGCGAGTCAGTTTATTCAGCACCCGTACCATGCGCGCGTTGTACCAGGAATGATCGAAAAACATTTTTATCCGAAAAATCAACCTCTAACTGTAACGCCAAATATTCTTCAGCGATCGAAAAATACATGTAAAACATTTTATTTGGATCAAACAACATTTTTGCAGCTCAAATCTTATGAAGTTTGTACATGTGCATATATATGCATATTGCATTTATTATTTTTGATAGTGGTTGTAAAATGTTATTTTAACGTGAAACCGCAGATGCGAAAAGATCTACTGAAACTAGAATTAGTACGAAAAATACGCAATACAAATTGCTTTTTACAAATAAAATGTTTTATCATATTCCAAACTGCATCAACGGCAATAAAATAACATACGATATATTGACCACGATGCGAATATGTTTTACGTCTCGATAAAGGTATATTTCTTCTGTATAATATATAAAAGCAAGTGTCTTTTGAGTATCTCTAAACGTTCGTACAATCATACGAGCACGTTCGATGAGGCGAAAGCAGCAGTTTCCTACGGCGATCATTATTATAGCACGCATTTGATCCATTTTTCGCGTTATCACGGTGAGCACGATTCAACGAGCAAGCCCTACATTACGGCAAGTAGAAATCGGTAGGAATGAAAGAACATGGGACCATTGTTTGGATTAAATGAAAGAAGAATCTCGACGTGGTTTGCAATCTACACAGAGAAAAATCAAAACGTGGCTGTTACTCACAAAGTACGTTGAAAAATGCGGGAAAATAAGCACGATAATATTATGACGTATCTCGTTGGGTATATCCGTTATAAATTGTAATTACGCGGGTTCAATAAATATCCGGCACGGCCGCAAATTAATTAGTCGAGTAAAAGCCTCAGGAATGATTCATCGGCGACATAGTCGGCCGAGCGCGGCCGATGTTTACACGCATCTGGCTTTGTGTCGACGTCACACCAGCCGTGTGTATCGGCCTGTAATTTGGACAGCTGATTCTGGATAACCCCCTGACCGATCGCGTTGACCGACCCGAAAGGAAATTATGATTTTCGTTGTTGATCATTCAACTAATCCTGGCCGGTAATTATCCAGCTCTGTCGCTTTTGCCATAATCCGCGGCGAGGCAAGCGCATGCAAATTGCAAAACGACGTCGAATATCGTAAACACGCTTCGACACACGGAATATAATATTTACGGCACTATTACAAAGTACATAAATGCGAGGGGTCGCGCAAATTTGCGCTATAGTGTTCGGTATCACGAAATATTTCAAATAATTCAGAATCTAGTTTTTTACTTGGCCAATGTTGGTCGAACGTCATTCTCTTTTGAATTTTTATGACAAAAAATTACGAAGAGAGAGAGAGAGAGAGAATGAGAGAGTAAAAATTCCGCAGTATGCCGCATTTTTTAAAAACGCCAGACAAATCCAGGCCAATCGAGATAATCCGTCGAGCAAGACCGAGCGCTCTCGCTTATCGATTTCTGATCCGATCAAATCGGAACGGATTTGGAAAACGGCTCTCGAGCTCGCGCGACAACACATTACTCATCGGGAATCGTGTTTGTCAGCCTGATTTCCGCGCAAAATCCTCCGCCGGCTGCGACACGGTATAAACTCCAATGTATAATTGTCGCATTATCTGGTAATGCGAATCTACGATGGCGATGCGGATCGCGAAGTAGGCGGTCGTGAATCGCGCGCGTATTACAAATGGCAAAAGCCCGGCGGGCAGAGAGGACAGTAAGGACGAGGGAGGCTGGGGTAATAGGGCGGTTCGGCGGTTATTAAAGGGGATCCACATTGTCGGTCGCAGCGATCGTAAATCTCCTCTTCCGCGACGCAAAATTGTGGGAGTTAAGCCACGATCGCCTCTTGATCTATCGATCAAAGGAGCTTGGGTTACGTTACGAAACATGCTGTCGTGAATGATAACTGTCCGATAGAGACTGTACTCCGTAGCTGACTGACAACGCTGGATGCTGGATATCCTGTGACCTACTATCGCCACTCGCAATCGAGGTCGATCCATCGTAATTAGGGATAAATCGCGAACGCATTTCGCCGCAGCTCCGAAACGTAAATTGTTTTGCAAATTGCATTGTACCGGATGAGGGTAGTGATAAATAGATACAAATTGAACGATGTTATTGATATATAATAATATTTGTCGTTGGCAATTAGACTTTAATTGGCCTGCTTTAACAAATGTCATTGCTCGAAACAGATTTCATAATTGCCATAAATTCTCTGAATTTTGTTCCGTCTTTTCTACCGACACTCCGCGCGATCCATGTATACTACTCTTATAATATGAATTTCATTATTTTTTTAGTGTAATAATAAAATCTTATAATTAACACATATACATATATGTGTATTAATATATATATATATATGTATAGAATATATGTAGAAAAAGGAGTTGTGAATAATCTCTTCAATTTCTCCGATCAAGAATTTTTCTCAATTTTTTTGCTTGACGTTTGACGGTCATTTTATGAAACGCATATGAAAACAGTTTGAAAGAAAGTCTGAGATTTTCAACAAGTTGGCGACTTTTTAATATTCCCCGCATAATAAGCGGTCCCGCACCGTTTGCTTCTCGTTTTCGCTGAACTTTCAACAACCTTAGCGCGAGCGCGCGGTGTATATTAACGAAGACGACGACGAAGAGAAGACGAAGTTAGAGCAGGCGGAATGTCAAATGGAACGTAAGCCGGAGGTCAGGATAAATGAATTCTTTTTTTTTTATGATTCTCCTTCTCTTCGCCGAGTCTATCTTCTCGTTCTTTTCTCTCTTTTCTCTTAAGTACGTAATGTCATTAAAATGAATGCTAACTCTAGCATCGAAATACATAAACATAATATTAAGCTTGTTCTTTATAAGGTGACTTATAAAGAACTCCGCGGAAAGCTAACTTTCCATTATAAGATCTCCAATTAAAGTATCGAGTAATATATTTTGACTTACATTTACCTTTTAAGCACGGGATACAATTTTAAGATTGTTTCACAAAAATCACGTCTCTAAAACCGTCGCGATGCTTCGAATCGCTCGAGTTCCATTGTTAGGATTGTCCGGACAATTTATGAGATCCCATAGCGCACCTTCATCCACTCACTGCCTCGATCGTAGAGAGAAAAAGAGTCGACAACGGTTTCTCTTATTTTCCTACACGATCGCGGCGGCAGCTGTCGCCGGCGTTCTAAAACGGGCCCGCGCCCAATAGCCCTTCGATTCCCGGGGCTTTCCGTCGATCCAGCGGACGATAGCGCGAGCTGGCATGCCATTGACGCGTCATCGATGCCTCGAAACAGGCGATAAATTCGGGGAGCTAGCTAGGGCTGTAACATCGAGTTCGCGCATCGTCAGGCGAGAAGAAGCACTCGAAACTGCGGCGACTTTTACGGCGGCCATCAAAATCGCGCGATTTAGTTTTTTTATTCAACAAGATTCGCGGATGACGATGATCCAAGAAGTAAAATTGTCCTTCAATTTTTTTCTCAATAACAGCCACACTAAATCTGAAAAACAATGAACAAATCTAATAAACCAGATCTACATGTAAAATCATTTATTTTCACATCGATCTTTTATTATGCCAAGCACACAAAAAGGTCTTCTGGCGACGAACAAAGAATTTTCCCCGGGTTGAAAAAATTCGACGAATCCGAATTTGATTATCGGAACGTGCCGGCGGCGAGTATGTTGGTCGAGGGGTAAGGGAAGAAGGAGTAATCGAAGAAGGAATTCGCGAAACGCATCCGAATCCGACGTGATTGTCTTCGACTTCAACGGCCACGATCACTCGCTCTTGCTCTTCATTCCCATTCACGTATATTTCCCGGGTCCACGAGTTTACGGTCAGAGCCGTAATCGAACCGGCGGGCCCCGACTCCTTTCATTGCCCGCGTAAAACGTTTCGATTTGCAATTTCGCCGCACTTAACTGCCGAGCTGTCTTTCGAGGCCGTTTAGATAGAGAAGGTACATTCGGTCGAATCGGTCCCGTGCCCAACTATTCCTCTCGTGCTGTCTATCCGAGAAACGGTGCACCATCCTCAATTCTAATGGCCCGCTTTCGCCTCGAAACGCTAAAAGTGTATTACGATCGTGCATCGGCTTGCATGACAAATATCTGGCTTTTTACAAGCGTCCAGCTGACAAGGCAAACGCGTTGAATCGCGCGGCTGACGGGCGATTTCGATCATCAGTTCAATCGCGAACGGGAAAGCGATGTTGGAGTCAGCGGAAAACGATATTGGAGGATATTAATAATTGTTAACATGAAAAAGAATTCACTATTGCAACGTTTGCGATACGATTAAATAGTCATAATTGTATGATGAACTTTTTCAAAAATAATGTAAGCCTCTGTTTTTGTTATACGCTACGTTTCTCGTTTATATTCTCGTGCTTTATTTTATTAAGCAAATATTTAATTCAAAATTATTATTTTGTTAATCAAACGTCGAAGCAACGTGTGTTCTTAGGGTAAACAAAAAGAAAAGTTTTTTCCGAAGTAAGCTTCAAAGATGTACATAGATAGATAAATTAACAAAAACTTTGTTTTGTCCGCGAATTTTAATTTGAAACTTTCATACTTACACATGGAATGACGAAAATAAAAAATCGCGAAAGATGATTTGATATTACAAGAATACTCGACAAAGGAGTCGGTTCCATTCGAAGATCCGATCGCTAAAATTTGGAGAGGGATGGAAGGGAGGGAAAGTGGGAGATTTTGCGTATGCATCATCGTTGCGAACGATAATGGGTTCTATACACGATCGTAGTGTCACCATATTTTCCGGTTTCACGATTCCATTTTGCCAATTACGGAGGCGAGCATCGCCACTTGATTCGACTGTTTCGGGGGGGAGGGGGGGTCGGAGAGCGGAAGGGAAAAGGAGAACTATCGAGCGAGGGCCAGCCCAGCGCACTAACTCCACTAACCGAAAACTCCGGGCAGACTTCGGGACGCCTGGACGAGACAGCGGAGCGCCACGAAACCGAGGGTAAACGGAAATGGCAGAGTCTTTCTGAGGGCGCCTCCACACCACCCTTCATCCTCTCGCAAGCCCCTCGCTCGTAAGTGGTACCGAGGGCGGGCACACCACCGATAAATTACCCCGCGGGATTATGGTATCGTTTATATGTCCAACGTTTAGAGTTTGCGATATTTGCAAATTAGCTGCTTCGCGAGTAAATTTGAATTAGAAATTATATGTTAAAAGAGTGTACACATTTAAGCTCAGTAAACAACTCCTCGTCAACGAGGAAGCGTGTGTTTTACTTTTAGAAGTACTTTAGTGTATTTTACTTCGCCTGCTGTATTTGTCATTGCATAATTTTAGCATTTATTATTTAATTATAAATTATACTAGCTGATAAGCATTATTTAAATATTTTATATTAATAATTTATATTAAAATATTAAAATATTATTTTTAAAAAATTTCCTAATATATTTAACATTTTTGAATGCGTCAGCGACATTAAAAGTACCGTTTTTAATACAATATAAAAGAATTAATTCTAAAATGATATACTCTTGAAACATTAGTGAAAGATGTAATAAAGATGAAATTGATTGAAAAAGGATTAAATATGTCAGGTTCGATTATAGCTTCATAACAGCTGGATGTATCTATCAAAATGATTAAAAATCACAAGACGGAATGTAAAGCTACGACCGTAAACGCGCCGAAGTTTTTATTTATTCGAAAGAAATCAGTAATGATTTTTCGTGCCGATCTATTCTATATTTTGAACGTGAAATTGCACGACTGCATCACAGATAAATGGCGATCTTGCAAAAATTTGCAACTTCATACATCGCACTATTAAGATTTAAATTAATTTCCCGACGAATGTTAGGGAAGATGAAAGAAATAAGGTAATATACAATAGAAACCGACACATTTGACAGGCGTTTTTCTCAATCATGAGTTATACTGGTATCGTCGACAATAATTTTACTTTTAATCTTAATATTTAATCCTAATATTATCTCTGAATTAATTTTAACGGTGAAAATTATTGACGAGATATAATCAAAATCTTTTGCTTTTATATTTTGCTATACATAATTATAAGGATGTCTGTTTTTTTTAGTATTATTCGAAAAATTAATTAAGAAAAATTAGAATTAAAAGTAAAAAAATCAAAATTTTTAATTTATATTCTTAATTTATCACTGCGATAGCACTACTCTTTTAATTATTTATTCAGACAAAATTTTATTCATGAAAAGAACGAAATTTTCCATATATTAAATACACCTTTAAAACATCAATTGCATATATCATTCTTGAAGGAAACTGCGCCATATGGCGGGTAAAATGGAGTAAATAGAAATTGCCTCGCGTTTTGCTACTATTTCATGAGAGTAGCACAAATATCCATTTTAGTTTAGTAAGAGAATTTCGTGAGAAACTCTGTAGTCTTGCGAATGGTAACTGCGATCGTCGAGATATGGAATTAGGTAGGACATTCAAGATACTAGGTTCTGAAACAAGAACAATTCCGTGTATTACATGCGAATAGAAATTTTAAGGGAACGTGAGAAGAAATCTTATCTGGATGCAAGTATCTTAGGCTTGTACTTATAGTCATATTTCTACTGAAAAAGTTAACTAAAACCAATTTTTAGACATGATACAATTTAATAAATAGATATTGAATGTCAATTTGATATTTATGATATTTGCAATTGTAATGGAGGAATTCGGATAAAGTTTATCTTGAGATACTGCCTCTGACAATGAGTTGTTTCTCACGGTTCAATAATTGAACTAGTTCAATTATTGATTTTTGAGGGATATATGTACATGTATATATCAATAGTTTTTAAACTTTTTGCGGAGATGATTTAGGAAGAGAACTATTATTTACGTAAAAAATCGGACTTAAAGTTCAAGAATTTTGAAACATTAAAGTAACATCTGAATATAATATTTATTTGATATTTATTTGAAATTATTTATTTGAGGAATAAAGTTGAGGAATCTTTGTGTTACTTATTCGAAAAAATATTTAAGGAAATTATTTTGTTATGTAAGTCTTTTTCTTTATATATCCGCAAAGCAATAAAATTGTGTAATTTTAATCAATTTAAAAAAGGAATTTAATAAAATTACACATTTTTGCGACAATTTATAATTTGATATTTTCCGTTTTGTTAAAATTATATCTAATATTTTATTTAATAAAATCACAATAACAATTCTTTTCCTCTTTTGGATAAAATCTGGAAATAATAACAATAAATTAATTTATATAAATAATTTTTCGATTGTAATAAAGATAAACTTTATTCTTCGAACAATAGATTTAATAATTCTTTTTAAATTGAGTTTATTAACATCGACTATTTAAAGTTGTTAAAAAAAAAAAGAACAATTCATATATGCTATTAACGGTATACATTTATATATATATATCAATCAGATTGTAGCAAATGTTTTCCTCAATTAGATTACGAGTAACAATATTTTCATTTCAAAACGTTCTTTTAACCGGAACAGAATTAATTGTTATTTCAGGAAACGCTAACAAAAGTTTATAAAATGAGGTATAAAATATAGTAACAATTCATTTACCGAACAAATTGATTCATTGTCGATAAATTTATTAATCGTGTAAACCTTTTGGTATTTATTTATACGCGGGCGTTCTAATATAAGGTTTTTAATTTTATTAGATATCATTTTTTATTTACGTCGCCTGAAAACAAGACATTCTTTTTAATATTTACCGTTTATTGCGTATAAATATATCACCATATGCCTCAGTGATCGAATTGATAAAACATCTTTTTCAATATCAGTTGATTGATTTATCGAAGTTAATTAAAACAAGAAAAAAAAATATTTGACATATAGTTGTTTCATAGAAAAATAACGTTAAATATTTCGTTTTACGGTTTGTATTTGGCCTTGATATCTATTATAATATGCAAAACGACGTGACGTACGCAAGATTACCGCGCGCCGTGCTGTCATTTACGCGACGAACTTCGAGCGAGCTAGTAGAGACGCGTGTTACTCCGTGTATCACCGTGTTATCTGTCGAAATACACGGTCGCAAGTACCGGGAAACGCTAAACGAGATATTATTTCGTACGAATGATTGACTGAGGCATCAGTCCCGCGCGTAATTAACTCCTGCGATTTAATGACTATATCAACTATTCTTAACAAAACAAATATTCCGCGCGATTTATTAGTTTCATTTCGGAATTGATGGAAATTATAAAGTATTGTTTTGTCGCGATATTTTTACGGCTTGGGCGACAATGATTTCCTTGATAGTACCTAGATTCGAATGTATCTTGTGCATCGTCGTGTTTTTGAGTTTTTTGCAGATTCAAACGTAATTTGTTGTTTCGAATTAAATACGAATCACCTGCAGATATAACAAAACACCTCGAAATATATTGCGCATCATGCAGTATTGAATTTTGATTGTATATTTTCGGATGATCGCATTTCGATGGGATTTAAAATAGTAAAATACGTCGCGTGCGATTAACATCGGGAGTGCCGTGCAAAATGCGGGCGATTATTCTATTGTGATGTTTAATACGTGCGATTGTAATTAACTGTGTTTTCGCGAATGCTGTGTTATATGAGTGCAACGAATGAATCTGAGAGGAGGAGGCCGGGAGGCGTCGGGCGTCACCGGAGAAACCGTGGGGTGAGTAAATTTCATTTGTTACTCGCAGAATTAATCATTTGTAACGATTTTGTGCGCGGACAACAATTATTCTTTTAGATATTAATTATTCTGGACATTGCTATAATTTTAGTATAGGTATTTCTATTTTACAGGACAACGCGCAGTTTCAACGTATAGTCATAACTCCGCCGCTGCGCATCATATTGGTGAATGACAAATTATCTTTTATTAAGTTAATGGATCTGCGTGAAAATTATGTCAGATACGTACGATAAATGTATGAATATGTATATGAAAATTAAGAGAGCGTAAAAATTAGATAAATACAATACTCGTATCTTATAAAGATCTATTATACCTTAAAATGGATGGGCTATTAGTATAAATATTTAATCTTGGAATTTGTATAATTGTCAATTGATATATTTAACAATTCATATAAGAAAAATAATTGATAACATCATGAACATATAATGCATTAATTATTTTATTTGATTAACTTTTTATCGTGAAATTGTACGTCAAGTATCATCAATACCCTTTTTATTTCAGGCATTGGATTAGAAACTTAATTAAAGACCATAATTATTTGCTTGTGCAGCATATGTTTACGTATTAAATAAGAAATCTTTCTTTAACAAATAACGACGTAACGCTATACAATAAAACCAAAGATCTGTAATCTTTTTATCTAGATAATCAGTCATGTAATTTACAAAAATTAGTATTATTTATTATTTACACGAGATTCGATTTTTTTCGCCACTAACGAGATCGGACACAGTACCGATGTCGTGGTGAATTCGAGGTCTATTAACTCGCAATATCGCGCTAAGAAATAAAAAAAAACTACGCGAATGGATTACACACGCGTCTCGTGCGAGAATCCTCGCGGACTCCTCGCGGATTTGCAAGACAAGCTAAAACATCCAACATTCTTAGCGACTCATGATTTATTAACGGCCTCCTGCCGCCAGGTGTTTGGGCCTTTCACCGCGTTGTGAAATATCGCACTTCCTGATTTAAAGTTGCAATAAAAAGGGAGGGAAAGAAATAGAAACCACCGTCGGCCTAAGAGCAGAAGTGCACACAGATGGCAAGGCATAAATTAAACCGCAATAAAACGGATCGCGTCAGCCTTTTCACTCCCCTACATTTCTTACCGACATTATCCCGACCGATGTTTGACCGGGAAGCGCAGGGACGGTTTACCCCGTTATCGCGCACCGTACAGAATTTCAGTGCGGTATTATACGCAACGTTTATCCTATAATATCCGCGATAATTTATTGGCGATATAAGACTCAACCGCAGGAGACGGATAGATTTTAAATCTCCTTTTTTCCGAGATTAACCCTAAACTTGGTGATGTATTCTACAGGAAAGGTATCTATATTTCATTCTGCTTAAACTTGTAATTCCTGATTTACGAGTTTTTATATTTTTAAGCAATAAAATAGAAATTATAATTTATCAACAAACAATAGTAAATTTCTGTTTTCGCTACACCATATAAATTTTACAATATTGATGTCATAATCTGTAATCTTTATTGTTAGTAGAGAAGATTAAAATGTGTATACATTAATATATCGCAATTGATATAATATTTTATTACTCAAAGAATACAATTACTCATGAAATTGATAAAATGTTTTAAAAATTTTATGAAAGTTTTTAATATTGCAAAAATGGAGAAGAGGGAGCAGACATTAAAAACAAATTTTTATAATTTATATATTATTATAAAAATATAAAAATAAAAGAAATAGGTTAATCTCTAAAATAATAAGCTTCTATTAATAAATAATAATAGTAATAAATTGTATTTTTCGAAATGCTTGATCAATTTCGTGAGTTACTACATTTTTCTGGAAGCAATTAGATTTTTGTTTTTGAGAAAATTATTTGTCGCGACCATATTTTTGTCGTTTGCGAACCTTCGGTAGATCCTCGAGGTAAGAACGAAAATTCTCGGTTTTCTTGAACGTATATATCCTATAAAAGAAGTGAGTTCTATTTCGTAAGAAAAAAAAAACAGATGAGGATCTAACGGCAGCGAGAAAGCACCAATTTAAGTCGTAACAACCTGGTCACGATTTCATTTTCTCACCTCTGTAAACGAAAAAAGGTGTCGGTCGTGCGGGTTACACTTACAAAGACCTGGGAGTAATGTTATGAGCACCGTTAATTACCGCATAATCTACTTTTCTCGCTAAGACCGAATTGAGACTGATTTTTACCGTTATTTCCATCGTCGAGAGAGTTATAAATAACAAGGAGACCAGCCGTTAATTCTAATAATGTCTGCCAACGCATTTATCTTTTTCACTATTTGCTGTCCATTATATTTTATCGTCTAACGCCAATAAATAATAACATTTAAATAAAATACTTAAAAATTAACAAATTATATAGGTAAATAAAGCTTCCTATATATTATATCACAACGGAGATTTTTGATTTTGATACAATTTTTTAGCAATATCAAGATTATGTTCTTCATATACATATGGAGGGGTTAAAGCCATAGTGGTGTAAGTCAATTTTTTTGACCACTTTTTTTTTCTTCTTTTTTCAACATATCTGCATGTGTAGACTGCATCTATGAACTTAACTCGATAGGTTAAAAAAAGTGACTTACACCACTATGGCTTTAACCCCTCCATATATACATATATACATATACATATACGTATATACATATATACATATACATATATGTATACATATATGTATACATATACATATATGTATATACATATATACATATATATATATATATATATATATATATATAAATGCGGTTCTATTCGTTTTGTGTTATTCAAATACTGAACGATTTCGCTTCCACCACTAGCTATTCGTTCCGCCCGTTTCCACCCCACTATCCGATGACCTCATAAATAACGTTATTTATTCGCGAATTTGTTTTTGCTCGTACGCACCCCAGCACGATACGCTGGAAACGCCGACGGAATGCATAAATACGTTTTCCCGTCGTTTCCCATCGTCGGTACCGATTGGCTCGCGTATCGAACGCTTCCAATTGGCGAACCACGTGTCGTCCGTAAAATCGTGGAACCCAAACAAGTTTGGAAGTTTAATATCTCTCCTCTCACTTTTATGGAGATACTTTCGCAAACTAATTTTGACTTTCGACTTTTAACTTTATCTAATTTTATACGCTAGAAATTTTAAACTACTATATTTTAATTCTTAATTCAGTTGACTTATATATGACCAATGTATTGATACAGGTCAATATATGTATATCTGAAAAATATTTAAACTTTTATATCACTATTTATACGAGAATGAGCACAGCTTATTTTACGGTTTATTAGCCGCAAAGGTTTTATATCATAAATAAATTTTTTGTTTGAAGAACGCGAGAATAATTTACATGAGAAATAAAGCATTTATATAATTTGTTAAAGTATGAACGCAAAAATCCCCGGAGATCAAAATAATCGACAAGAAATAGATAATATGGGTTACGTTCCATCGCTTTAACCGTCGCTGAAAATCCGTCTTCCGCAATGATTTTCTAACTATCGTAGGTATATAGAGGCATTCTCCGGAAAAGCAGGTACTTCACGGATATTAAAGTACAAGTAGATTCAGGTCCCGCCTGACAGTTATTTATCAGCCATGAATCATTCATGAAGCCCAACGTGAAACGCGACTTTTTAAAGAGTAGATGATGCAGAGTTCGGACGACGTTACTCTGCAGCAGTCAAGCATGCATTTGAACTTCAGCGATGAGACTACACGCGTATCTGTCGTGGAAGAATTTGAAAAGAAAAAAAAAAGAATATATTAGAGTAACGTTTAGAGTAATGTCGAAATTGTTGCTCTTAATTATCGGAACTTTCCATCCCCGTTTTCTGCAACCGCTTATTGTCGGCGATAATACAATAATTTGTTTTCGCGCGCAGTGGATTTAATCGGCAGATCCGATTTTTTCCGAAACAACGCGCCGAAAGTCGCGCGTACTAATGCCACGCGGATTCTGCAGCGAAATAAAATGTGTAATCGAGCAGAGACGCAAAATGCTCGAATCGCATGGCATACGAGATTGTCGATCAGCTAAAACTTTAAAGCCGTACACGTTCCATTCGCTCCGTTAATCCATTCATCTGTTAATCCCTCACATTACGGTAAAATTTTCTTAATACTTGGCTACTTCAATACGTTAGGTACTTTTTTATCGCCATTTTTGTGTGTTAGATGCGTACGTGTGACACAATTTTTTTCTGAAAAAAAAAAAAAAGCATATTGTATTATTATTTTTGTAACACGTGTCCATTTACCGCGACGAAACCGCACGTCAGCGCGAGTCGCCGAACGGCGGATAAATTTTATCATATATACATATACAGAGCCGTTGCCTTCGTTTATCCGGAGCTATCGATCGTGCCGGCCGCGCCCGCGATGCACCATTCGCAAGAACGGTCGCGTTAATTTGCAACACATGCGGAAGTTCCGAACTTCCGATGCGCGAGGACGAATGGTGCGTGCGAATGCGGTTGCGTTCCGACTGCGCGGCAGGATTTCGCAAGTAGAAAGGGAGAGCGAGAGCGAGAGCGAGACGGAGAGAAGGGCGCGATCGCGCAACGATTCGGTATCGATCCTACGGACTGTATCGCCGAGCGGCATTTAATTAATGCGCTTTAGGTGAGCGTGCAGTTTTGCTAACGTCCGCCGATACGTACACGACGAATATCAATCTTAAGTCAAGCGAGGAGATAACCGAGTCCATGGTATAGCGCAAAACGCGGCGGTCATCCCTCCGTACCGCCGATGTTGATGACGATCGTCATTGTACACGCTGGATGACGATGTCCAGAATCGCCTCGACCGGAATCGATCGCAAATGATGAGCACGGATATAATTGGTTTAGTAATAATGTATGTTCTTTCGCTAGAAACATTTATAAAAAACATTATATAAAATTTTAACACACACGTTGAGATACAAGAATAAAAGACAATTACATCAACACTTTTCTCGTAATTATGAAAATATAATTAGATAAAAATATTATCGGGGAAACATAATATGTAAGCAAAGGATATTTTAATATCGCTGCTTATTTCTTGACGCTTCTTATTTTACCTCCTTTAACCGCTCTGATTTCATTTCGATTAGCTTCGTCGATACGTTATTAAGTATACAAACCATAAGCGGCGCGAATCAATTTCAATGAATTTTTATAAAGTCCACGCGCGTTATCGCGGCGAAATGAATATTCCGCGAAGACACAAACGTCGGTATTAATAAAATAAAGGATCTATCCGGAGGATCATATATTTTTCATTTTGCAGTGCGAAAAAAATGACGTGAAAGGATGGAAATTGGCACGATCGATCCGGCGCTATTTAAATTGCGCGACGATTATACTCCCGATAGCCGCGCATTGCGGAGACAAGTAGGCACACACCGGACAGACAGGCGGTTTTGAGTCATCGTCCCTCCCCCCTGATCCCTTCTCCCCTTGATTCGCGCCGCTAATTGATTTAATTGATTTTGCACGCGCTACGTCATTATTGATGCGTGTAAACGTGAATGCGACCGTGAGCCCGCCTCGCGACACATTAAAATCAGCGATCCAATCGAGTTGCTGGGCAATAACGCACGATACCGAGAGACACGGTGGCCGTTCATCCAGCAGCGGCAACTGCCGCTTCAGAAACGGCCTCGCGAATCAACGATGCACGAACGCTCGTTGAAACATATCCAAAACCCCGACCGCGACACGTTCGATCGTTTGTCTAGCTAATTTTGCTCTTCCTTTTAATTTGCATTTTATTTCGTGATTTCGGTGATATTTAGCTCATTTTTTCAGCAGGTGATTACATATTTCGATAGAAATTAATCTTTAAGCGAAAAGAGGAAAATGTTATCCCGAAAAAAGAATTCTAAATTTCTGTGAAAGAAATCAACCCGAAAAGATTAGAAAGATATTTAACACACATACTAATGCGTTTTTTTTTTAAATATGTTTTGTACAGTCCGAAATTTATCTTGTTACGTAAAAGATATAATTATATCTTTTAATAACAAACTTACATTCTGTACACAGCGTGAATAATTGTATAAAGATAAAATAGCGCAAAATTAATTACCAGTATGATATGATCAGCATGAAGATCCAATCCGCAAATAATATTAAAATAATGCAGTTGAAGTGCAGGTAAGGAACATCGTCGCGAGTAATCGACTTCGATTCACCCCGAAATCAATTACATTTGTGGCGTAAATGCTCGAACATAATTCAACACCGCCTGTTTGCCAGGCTGTCCATGCTCTTTACGCCTACATCGTGTCTCTGCCGACAGCAGAGATGATGCCTACCATATATGACAAGGCTATAGTGAACAGGTCATGTCTCGCTTATATTACCACATTTTCCCTCAAAATTACAGTACACAATGTATGCATAGAATTAATTAATTAATTAGTAGGCTTGTGTAAACTGATATATGAATAGATGTATACAGAGTAGTCTATAGTTTGCTATTTTAATGTTTATGACTTCGGTATATTCAGATATTTTCTTAGCGAAAAATGATACACACATTTTTCGCTAAGAAAATATCTGAATATACCGAAGTCATAAACATTAAAATATATACGTTTATATATATATATAAACGTATATATTTAAATAGATAGATAAATTTATTAGCTAAGACGAATTCCGTAAAGACATGAAAATTAATGTACCTAATTAAATAGAAAATATATGCATAACATTAAGGTGATAAAGCTACTAATACACAAAAAAGCTTTATTAATTGCATCGTAATTAATGTTAACGACAAATACGCAGCCAAATATATCTCTCGGAGATTAAAGCGAATCACAAAATAATCCGCTAATCCAAGTCGCTCCGTCGAACACTGGCATGATGAAAACAATAAATCCGCGAGAAAGTTTCCTCGGATCGACCAAACGGGCGAAGCAATCCGGTTCTCTTATTACGGTGAATTTCTGCCGCAAGTTGCTCCATTTCAAGCGTGCATGCCGTATAACTTACCACCAATAAAAGAAAGAGAGCATTAATTGTCGATATATTATCGTCTTTTATGATCACTAATTTTAGCGAAAAAGTAATTATTTTTGCTCGAAATTTTATGATGCTTGCAATCCCTGCCGCTGCTTTAAATTAATATTTAGACATATTGATTTATATGATATTATATATTATAGAATATAAATATGATATATTATACAATATTTAAATATATTATATATACTTTGCACATATAATCTTCCATACAAAACTTGAAAAAGAAATGCGTTGGCGCATTTTCAAGTGACGCATCTAATCTTACTGCATGTAAACTTTACGCGACGCGAAACGCCGTCTGCGAAACACAACGCGCAACTGTATCGCCATGAGCGCCGAAATGGCTAACAAGACCGAAATCAAGGAGCGGCAGCTCAGTTCGCCGCACTGAAAAACGGTAATTAATTTCTTGCGATCTCTGTCGCACGACGCGAGAACGACGACGGGAGAAGTTCTACCGAATCCGCAAGTCCGTTTTTATGAGGTGCACATCGGCGCGGAAACAATTAAAGGCAGTAGGATTCAGCTCCGGCGGGAATTAAAGGACGAAGCTCAAGTGTGCTGAGATGTCCTTCCTGAAAGAGTGAGAGAGATTCCTCCGCGCCACTGTCGATTATCCGCGAAGCGATCTGAGCCCCGGCGCGGCGCAAGAAATTCCGTATCGATTGCATCGACACGGAATGTCCGAGAAATAGCGCAGTTTGTCCAAACAATTAGATACTAAAAAGCTGAAGTAAGGGAAGAGACGATTGTTTCTTCGCGTAAACTTCGTCTCGCGCACAGTAATAATTTCTAAAAACATCGCAGCCCGTCGAGGAGAATCGCCAAGTTTCGGCTACGAAAGCATTGACGTCAAAGGGAATCGTGCGGAACGGAAGCTTTCTCGATGTCGTCCCGGTATCGATCACGTTTTTGGTCCCGAAGATGTCAGAGCGTCTTAACGTTCTCAAAACACGTCCGACTTGCCTGGCAAAGATCTAAGCTATACCCCTGAGATTTCGTATTAGCTGCGCAGCGCGAATACCCGACACGAACCCAGGCAGCTCTATGTAGGATTTAGCCTCTTTCGGTCTGCGGCGCCGCCGGGTTCCCGATGCTTGCCGAGCACTCGGATGACGTCCTCGAGCGGATGCAAGTCCTGCGGGAGAGCCAGCTGGTTCTTGTATCCGGAACACGCGGGGACCCGCTGGGTTGTAGCACCAGCGCGCGGAGTAGTCTGCAAGTTTTCATTGGAGAATCAAGTTTGCGCGTTATCGATCATCGGACGACCCAGAGGTCGAGGACAAAGCGCACACCTGATCGATCGTTTTCTCGGGAGGAAAGATTACTCGCGACCTGTCGACCCCGAGGAGCGCAGCAACTCGTTCAATGCATTTACGGAATTTATCCTGAAAAAAAAGACTCTCTTCGTACATATATAAAGATGTAAAGATAAAAAAAGTTTTTTTAAAATCTTTCGTTTATTAAGTATTAAATGATTCTTGAATGAAACTTATATTCTCTCGAAGCTTAAGTACAGAGATCCATATAATACTAAAAATTTCAAGTTTATAAAACAAACGTTTTGCAAAATTTTCTTCAAGGAAAAATCTATTCTACTTTGTTCAGAGATGAGATCCATGGATGCAAAAGAAGAGCCGAAAGTTATGGAACAATTTAGATATCAATCTAGATATTCTGTAGAGTGTAGATAGTTCACGTAGTATTTAAATTCTGATGAGCTGCGAGTTTAAAATCATAATTTTCATAATTTTATAGCAGCATAATAAAGTGAAGTATTATTTCGCGTCGTATGAATCTGGTTACGCCAACGAGGCTGTAGAGTGTATAGTGCATCAAAACCGATTAGTAGAGCGCGTTTCGGTCAACTCGCGCTCGCGGATTCGAGTTAAAACCAATAACAATCGGCGTTGTTTTAAATTACCCCGTGGGAGCGGATGGCGATAGGCAGACGGACATCGCGGGTAGGAACGTATCGCCGTGTGTATCCATCTGGATCAACCGTACCCCAGGACCCATCTGGGATAGATGGTCTGGCTCCGGCTGCGTCAGCTCCGGTAATGTCGTTACCGCTATCGTCGTAATCATATTTCGCCGTGCAAGACCACCCCACCAAACGAGATTACGCCACTGACGGCGAGGATAGCGAGGAGAAAAAGAGTGAAAGAAAGAGAGAGGGAAACTGAGCGTATAAAGGAAACTATTAAAATAAAAAGAGAAACGAGGGAGGGGAGGGAAATAGGGAAAAGAGTGAAAGAGAACGGGGCTGCGCGCATTCAGCGAGCGAGGGCTTGGAGGGGGCAGCTTACCTTTGGCTCTCATTTACATCGACATTATGCATTCAGACCTCATGTGCCTTAACCCGGCCATGCGGGCTTGATTCAATCTCGCGAAACGAGCTGCGAGGTATCGCTCGGGGTATACCGCGACGGGGTGCGCACTTCGCGGTCGAGGAAAACGACGAGGAGGCGCGTTGCATGGTATATTCGCGACGCGCGCATCCGATGACGAGGCGAAATTGGATATTTTCGAGGTGTTTCGCGATCGAGCGCGAGCGCCGAACGTATCATCGCCGTTTATCTACGTTTGCAGGCAATCGTTCCGCGTTCATAGTCAATCGCCCGTCGCGTTCTTTCCGCGAACGTCTCGCCGGTATTTTCACGTAGAAGGAACGGAAGTAAAGCGATCCCGACATTTCCGTGAGGATTGCGTGTTGGAAATAGCGAGAGAATCGATTTAGACGGCCACGATACTCCCGACAGAGATTAAAAAATTTGCAGAAGTTGTGATGCTGCATCATACAATAATAATTTTACCTTTTAGGGATGCGTTAAACGCTATAATTGGAAAACTGGTGAGAAACAGTGAAGAAAAAATAGAAAGCTAGTTGTGCATGTAAGATCTAAAATTCTTTTATTCTCACACTTTTTTAATTTTTTTCACAAAATATATTTGAAATATAAAACTTAAGCGTTATTTTGCTGCAAAACATAGAATTTATTGTTTATCGACAGGAAATCGCGTATTTTCGTAGAGAATGATGAATTTCCCGATTCGGCGAAGGTGTGGCGAAACGTGCGAAAGATAATTCGATTACCGTGAGAGATCCGTTCGCTCGTGGCCGCCACTTTGTTGTTTACTTTGAAACCTCCCCTTCTCTGCCTGCTTAAAATGCATTGGCTCGTGCATGGCACATCTATCGGGCCAGCAACATTTGCTTTGCATAATTTTACGACCGAAAATTGATAATGTCATTTCTCGCGGTACGCGACGGTAATCGTTATTTCGTTCTATCAGACACGTCGACATTAATTAGAGTTGCACGCGCGAATTATCAACGATTGCACGCCGCGCTGAACGTCATTTCGCGGAACACTTGCCGATCGACACGAACACGAAACGGATGTAGAGCTGCGTGGAAAGCGAAATAACGGAAATAATAATTAAACATATGATAAGGGACGACTGTACAGGTTGTGATATTGATTTTTTATAATCAACTAATAGTAATTTATATTTACGAAACTATATTACATTTATACTGCGCGCATAAATATTGAAATAATAAAATCCATAAGAAAGTGTCTGCTGAAAAGATTATATAGCTTATAAGCACGTATATACAATTCACATATAGATTATTTGGTATAGTTTGCGTGTGTTATACTAATATTATTAATACAAAATATTATATACATATTTCATAATTTTTTAAGTAAATTTGTATAATAGAGAGATTATAGTTTAGTTTTCTCTTATAATATAGTAATATAAAACTAAAAATAATAATATTTTCAAGATTTTTGGCAACATTAAGTAATGTTTTATTAGTAAATGCTAATTAAAAATTAAAAATGAAATATTAATGGAATATAATAAATATAAGTTAAAAATAAAAATAAAAAATTCGACTCATTTAACAATGCGCACAAAACAATTATGTTCATTTTCATCAACTTCATTTATTTTTAATGCTTCTTTCTCTCGTGATGTTCTGTTTAACAGATGTAAGCGTTAAGGCATTTGCGATGTTTGTAATAAACAATGTTTTATTTTACGATACTGCAAACTTTCGTGGAAATTGCGGTTTTCATTTAAAAAAAAATGGAAGGAGAAGCCTTGAAAGATGGCATATCCGGAGCAAAGCGCGATAGAATACAGGACGAAGAAGGTGCAGCGGGCGTATAAACCGGATGTCCCGGGCTTCCACGGGCAGCGTAATATCGTAAAGCCGATTTCGCTGCCCGGATAGGAAAAGGGCGGCGGCGGTGGCGGTAGGAACGGTAAAGCCCTTCCACATGCGCGTGTTTGCCCATGCGGATGTGTAAGTGGAATAAATTTCGCGGCAACAATTCGACGACGATCCCGCTCCAATCGGCGGATACGCGCGAGAGGATCCTTCGACGGTTGCGCGGCGGTCCCCGGGACCCAAACGACGATCCCCGTTTTATCGGGATCTCGGCTGGCTGATGGATTCGGCCCCATTCTGCTGTCGCGTTCTGCCCCAAATCTATTCCGTTTTATTGCCCTTCTGATACATAAATTTTTATTCAATTTGATTTGCCGCCATTGCTATGGTAATAGGACGGGAAGGGGTGCGCGCACAACTTTGCTTTCCCTCCAAATCTCCCTCTCTCCTCCTCTCTTCCTTTCCTTCTTCCTCGCTTGTTCTCGTCTTTCCTTGTCGTCACTTCCTCGACCCGCTTCCACTCTCTCCTCCTTTTTCGCGATCAGCGATTACTTGAAAAGGACATTTCGCGGCTTTCGCTCACTCTAATGCGTCATTATAGCTCGGCGAACCTTCTGAAAGACGATGTTATGTCATGTGCATTAAAGTCTTTCAGATTTACGAAGCATAATGTTTTCACGAATTATTTTTTTTTTTTTAATCCTCTTCTAGCTTTGATACTTGCAATACCGAAGAAAGTACTTTGGAAAGACGTGTACTTCTTAGCCATGTTAATTATTTTTACGCTAATTTTTTCTTGATTAATAGAAAAAACTAATTTTTTTATATCACAAAGAAGAAATGTGCACTCAGTACGAAGAGCTTGTTTTATTACACGATAATTTGAAAAATTAAGTCTTATTATGACACTCATGTACGATTCTACAATACTTTTTTGTAAGCTTTTATAAGAAGAAAGTATTTATTTCTTAAAAATATCTTCATATATTTTAACATTCTTTGTTTATAACTTTTGAATTACCTTTCTCATACTACTCTTTGTCAATACGTCATTACAATAGCCTTTTAATCGTTCTACTAACAATTATTACTAATTGAAACTTTACTATAAGACGGGATTTATCGGAAGGCAGAATGTTAAAGAAGTGTTTCTCATGCATCTTAAAAAACGGGACGCGTTTTCCCGACTGATCGAGGCGTAAATAGTCGAGGAATCTCGCGGAAGATCGAATTTGGATCGGTGCCCATGAAAAATCCGCCGCGATCGTCGTCGCCAGGAAATTCCGGGATCCTTCGATTTTCACCGCGCGAAGTCGCGTCGGAGTGTCGGGGTGTTTATCGGGTCGCTGCTGCCGGATTTTCGGTATGCGGTTCACGGAGAACAACCCATCCCTGGCCAGCCCGAGCTCCTACGTCGCCCCGCGGCCCTGACGCGCAGCACGTGACCCGTGGAGCCCCCGGAAGGGCCGTAGACAGGGTGGCGAATGGCGGAGGGTAGTCGGAGGCGCGAGGGAGGCTGCACGGAGCGGCACGTGACACACATATTGCCTACCTTTCGGGAATCTCGAGCCAAAAGGCTTTTCTCCGTCCTTCTGCCGCGAGAGGGACGTATAGTATGATAGAAAAACTAATCTACCAGATTAAATCTCTAATTCGCGCCCGCGGTTTTCTCGCGAAGATCACGACGGCCGATAGCGACGATAGAGCTCGAGGCATTTATGAGAAAAGCCATCTTTTATCTCGCGGTCACCGTGAATCAGTCAGCTTATTTTCATCGCACTCGCGAGGAAAGGAGAGAAAGGAAATAGAATAAAATGGAATAAGTGTATTATATCTGAATTTTTTTTAAAGGAATAGAATTCCAGATATGCTATATGAAAGTATAAAATACAAAAGAATAATTACACACAGAAATCTTTAACGATCTTTATTTTACCGACAATCTGTCGATCTTTCAGTGCACAGTCGGTGTTTTCTTTATTAAAATCTATCCTAATACAATAACTTTTTATTTGTAAGCTATTGCAAATAAGATTTCCCGAGATTTATTTAGCTCTTTTAAAAATTAATTAAATATTTAAAATATGAAATATATAAAAAAATTGTCAAGAAAATTAATGGCGCTTAGATTGATAGATACTAATATGGAAATCATTTTAAAATGTACTAGTGAACTGAAACGACGAATTCGCGAGACGAATGTCGATGATTCAGAGCGACGATCGTGCGATAATTCGTCAGAGACGAGCAATATCGGATGGTAAGGGCGTAATTGAATTTGTTCGTTCGACGATTCTACTTTTTCTGCGGTGCGTCGACGGAAACTTGTTTTCCGATTAATCAACGTGTCACGGTGTATCTTTCCGCGGTTGCCTTACGTCCTCGCGCCTTCGAGTTACGTAGCCGCTAACTTTATTCCATTAATATCGGCCGCGGCTGTTGACGCCCGGCTTTTTAGCGTACCCGAAACTTTGCGCAAAATAATTATTCTCGCGTAGCTTTAACGCGCTGTAAAACATCTCGACTCGATGGTGTGATAAAAAAAACTGTTAAAAAGCCACCTGATAACAACATTCTTCTCTTTGCTTTTTTTTTCACTAGAAACACCTTTTTTTTTAACCAGTGCGAGTCATAAAAATTCCGATGTCACAAAAATATGAGCAATTAGAAAAAATAATTTGGCGATTTATTGGGTTATATTAAAGCATCTTTATATAAAGGTACGTATGATAATCGGAGCTGGAATGTAGAATAACGTTCAAGAGGATTGCATGGCCAGACGCCAAAGCGCCTTAACGCTCGGCAACGTTCCTTACGTTTCTGAAACGCATTTCACCATGTTGCTTAAGTTAGGAGCCGCTGGATCGAGATTCCGTATGTATTTATATTTTGTTATGCGCTTAATGCAAATTACTATCTGCCGGCTGGTTATTCAGCATGGCACAGCTCTCTTCGACCGTAAATCTTACTGATTATATAGGACTCGCGATCTAGCATTTCAGTCTCATAATAACGACGATGATGGAGAAATTTAGCTGTTGCAAAGCGCAAATGAACCAAGTTCGTAATTTATGAAGAGATAATGAACACATCATTTAAACTGACCGTAATTTGTAATATAATCAACAAAAATCGCAATATACTGTTTAAAATAATTGCAAAATTATCATGGGTAGTAATATTGTTCTACATCCTTATTAAAGTCGTATATCAAAGGTAGGAATAAAAATTTCCAGTAAAGGTAGAAAATACGAGATAAGATTCGTTATTAAAGTACGGAATATAAAGTGAATCATGCAGATTGCAGACCTGGCGACCCTTGCGCTCTGCAACATGCATTTGATGTCGCGACCGTGGAAACAATTCAGAGAAATAATGACTCCGTGAAGAATAACTCGGCCAAAATGAAATCATCTTCGATATCGTTGAGGAAAACAGGATGATTACATCCTCCAACATGGCCGACGAGGCCGGAAGCGTATTATCAAGTGAGTTTACGGATTAAATATTGAGGGCCGAGCCCAGAGATTTGACGGGCCATAATTTAATCCTTCTCATAATGTCGTATTCTATTAACGGCGGACGAGAATTGATGTACAAACCGGGATGAATTTTCCGCGCTCGATTTACATGAAAATATGAAATATGCATCTTTAATTCTCTCTCTCTCCCCCCCTCTCCCCCCTTTCCCTTCTCTTTCATTCTATGATTAAAATATCGAAGCATAGTTTTACTGCTTTCCATAACGGGCAAAATAATTTTCCAAGTAACCGAGTTTCGGCCGAACTTAGTTCTTAACGTATAAGATACATACGCAATCTTTCGTATAAATATAATTTTATTTCTGCAAATTTAGTTATTTTCTTGCGAAAACATTTGAACCTTTGAACATTGGCCATTGAGGAATAAATTACGTTATAAATTTATTCCTCAATCCGTGAAAGAGGTCTCTTTTTTCGTGTTACTCTTATTTGAATTTTAAAAAGATTTAAGTCATACGTAGAGCAGGAAAAGCTTGCGCATGTAAGTTGCGCATTAAATTCTTCGTGAAAAAATTGTTGAAAATGTATCTTGGAAAAGCGGAGACGGACGCTTTTAGATCTTCGAAATGCGTTGCCGTGCTGTGCTTCGAATTAAATCCTCGGCTGAAAATTAAAGCTTTTACTCGGGCTCGCCGAGGTTACGTTTTAATATCGCGAAACATCGCGCGAAATAGCTAGTTTACGTCGGTCCGTTAAAGGGACTAATTGCGCGCGCGAATATACAAAAGTTCTTTAATTAAGTGAGACCACTGTTGCGGCAAGTCATTATCGCGATATTAGTAAAAAATTCGAGGACTCTAACTTGCGTTACGCGCAAAGCACCGGCGGAAGATTATTATACCGTTATACTGGATTTAATGCGAGGTGCTCTCGTTGTCAGCCGGATATTTCGAGAGGTTTTCCAGGCTGCAATTTTATACCGTATTAAGCCCGCAGAAGCGACCGCTACGAACGATGCCTCGTAAGGTTTTCATCAAAATTGAGAATCGTGTTCTACGGTAAATCCAACGTATGGGTATTAACTTCGATAAATTACAGAAATCGATAGTATGAGAAGATAAATTCTTATATTCTAGTTCATTGTCGCTGAAGAAAAATCGTGGTAGATTACAATAAAACACAATACATTCGGGCGGAGTAAACTGTCGCTGTAAGAATTGCATCACACGACAAACTCACCCCGTCGCTTTTCGTCTTGTGACAAGGATAGATAAAATAGAGAACGATTCGCGCCGCTATTTGTTATCGGATGCATCGATTATGAAGGCCGAGCGTGATAAAATATGGGTCGCGGCCGAAGACTGCGAGCGAGAGTGGGAATATAAGATTCATACGGGCCACCGTCATTGATCCTTATGCGTCCTTATAATTCATCGAAAGCCGTTCGAAGCACACTCGCGTGAGATATTACCACGGGAAGTAGAAACTGCAGGGAGAAAATAAGCAGTAGTAATAACAGCAGTAGAAAGTGTTTATTGCTGTCCTAAAATAAGCCTTGTAAAAGAATAAGAGAAAATAAGCAATGAAAAATTCAGTAATGTATTTTAAGAATGGCTATAATAACAGTAATCCATAGCCATTAATCTTTCCCTAGCGTAGAAAGGTAATTTAAAGTAAAATAAATATTGATAAACTATTATATGCAGAAGATTAAGGAGTCTATTTTTGAGGACATTGAGCAAATCGAGTTTGTAAATAACGATAGATAGTGAATCCCAAATAAAAGGTGCGCCGTTACAGAAGAAACATCAATAACTATATCGATAAATCTCAAAAAAATTTAAATATAATTAATAAAAGATGTGATAAGATAATATAGATAAAGGGAAACGCGCGGAAGGAATTCTGGCGATTACCAGAAATAGACAGGATCGCCTTCTTTTTCTTGCAAGGGGGACGTGGAAGATGGTGGGGTTGGATCCCGGGCCCGGGCCAAGACAATTCAATAAGCTCGGCGGAGTGTGGATTTTTCTGATTAGCCGGCGAAGTTGGATGGGTGGCCGTGCGTGATCGTCCTGCCGAAACGTCGGCGGCCGCCGCAGGAAGGGCCGCGTTTACTTTAAAAGTTCAAACGCGCGTCTCGAGCCGCTCGGCTATTCGTGTCATGCCCGGAGAAGTGCACTCAACGTCTCCGACCCGGAGGGCCGAGTTTCAATCGGTGTCGAAGCGCCGCTTCGTGAGCCGCTTGCAGTCTTCGCCATCGCGGTTTCATCGATCGCTCTAGTGAACGATTTAATTGTGACATCGCCACCTCTCGTTTGAAATTATAGTGTAACCGTGAAATCGGTATCACAGTCGATGATGGGAAGTATTAAAAACTAGATAATGGAACTTTTATTTATATATATAAAAGATTTCATATTTTTAATTTTTTAATCTTATACTTATAATATTGTATTATTATAAATAATTATTAGAGGGAATATTCTTTCATCCATTTTTGGAACTAATCTATATTATAATTCAGTATCCCGAAATATGCGGGACCACGGCTCCTTCAACGAGTAATCAGGGTGTCTTTTCGGCCGCGTCTCGAGATGGCAAGATATATCGAAGAATCAAGGGATAGCTAGAGTGAGGAGCGGGGAGGTAAGCTTCGAGAGTTAGGCGGCGGCTCGGCTCCAAGAAACTAGGAAAGCTGACGTTTCGCTTACGTGCAGAAACTGGCAAGCGCGTGGATATATTCTCTCGTCTAAATGGATTTATCGAGCGAGCATCGAGAGCCTCCCCCATTGAAAACGACGAAAATTGGACGGACGTACGCAAAAAAAAAGGAGGATGAGAGAGACGGAACTCTCGAGCTTTACCATCGCGCTCGCGACGTCGCAGTGAGCCGGTTTTTCCGGACGCGCGCGAGATAGTCTCGACGGGAAAACGCGTTCCGTGACTCAATCTGGAGATCGTCCATCCGTTGACTTTGATAAACGAACATGGCACGGGCGATTCTTCCCGTAGGAAAGTTTCGTCCGGCTCGGGACAGCCCCGAAATTCGTAAGGGCGAGCCAACATATTAGGTCAGCCTGCGATGTTTCAGCTAACGTTCACGTAATCACTCATCCTAAGGTAGAAGAGAATCAACTTTTGGAAAATTAAATTTATCTAGGTTGCGAAATAGAATGTAGCAACGCGAGTTCATAAATATTTTTACACGTGTGTATTTACCATTATTTTAGAGCGATTGTTTTTTATTCAAGATTTTATCACACATGCGGCGCACAGAAAACGTTTGTTGTGAAAAATTGTTAGAGTAGTATTTAAACTTCTATTTTAGCTAAAATGCTTCTAAAAGTCCGAAAATTCTCATAAGATTTTTAATTACTTTATCCAAATAAAAATTGCGACTTTATAAGATATGTAAAAGATTTATGTATTTAGATGTATATCCGCTTGGAGGATCTTGTAAATGGCCATTCGAGGAAGGAGCGAAGGAGATAGAGAGAGAGGGAGAGAGGAAGGGAGATTGTTCACGGAATGAAACATGTCGATATCGAAATTCGGTTAACTACTAGTGTTCGCAGCCGCAACGACGGGCGGCGGCCACTGACAAGACAGGAACGCCGGCAATTAATGGGAGGTGGGACTTAATTAGTACAATCTCAACAGCGTCCACCTACCCGCGTCCTTTCTCGTTGTGTCCCTAAATACCGCCTGTTACGGGACATTCTCGTGGGGATAAGGTAATGTTCTCTCGGAAACCCGACTAAACGTGATCCTAACGAAGCCACATACTAAAACCTATGATTATTCAAGAAATAATATCTCATAATTAGATTTCTATCTGGAAAAGTACTACATTTTCTACATGATAAACGGATATTCCATCGACATCTTCGTTTGCTGTTTCTTCGACCGACTTAAAATCGAATTAGTAAAAATTTCGCACATTAAACTTGAGACTTGCAAATAGACAACATAATATACATATATGTACATATAATACAACTTACAGTGAACTTGAACTATTTCTTTATCGCTGTTATTTTAAGTTCTATTAAACTCTAAAAAATTTCTACGGTATAATATGATCAAAACTTTTTTTAATGATAACATAATTATTAGAAATGCGAATATGGTATTTTTGAAGGGGTATGCAATAACTTACATTTCTCTTTTGCAATAAAGATTTTAAGAATTAAAATCAAAGAGAACGAGGCCGTTACAAGTCTCTTTGCCTTCTCGCGCTCTAGCCGCTAATTAAACCAGTTTGATAAGGTGTCGCGCACTCGAGTCTTTCTGCAGTCCGACCGCATCACGTGGACGCGTAACAGTCGCTATTCCAATCGTCATAAATTGTCGCGCTGAACGTGACGATCGTACCGAATAGCCAATACACCCCGCGCGATTCTGTCATTCGACCCTCGTAGCTGCCGCTACCGGGTGCTACGTAACCAACGGACCCCTTTTCCCGGGACTTTTGACCACCGATTCATCTCTGCCATGCTGCGTTATCGATCCGCCGAAAACGTGCCAAGGTTGCATCCAAGCTATCCATGGTTATCATGAAGCGTCGCATAATGCACCCTTTAAATCCTCTCCACTATTTCCCAACCCTCGATGACGTCTTTGGAATGACTTTTGCGCGACTGAAGTTTAGCATTTAGGTAAAACGATCTTTCCTCGCATAACGATTTTAGAAATGATTTCAGAAATTCTTAATCAAAATCTATAAGCAGTTTCCCGGATTTCCAATCGACTTTAGATTAGGAAATTTGTAGACAAGGAAGAGACTATATGGAAAAATATTTTTTCTTACGAATATCTCTCACCAAATTAGGTAGATTCGTTTAAACGGCAGACGCGTTATTATTCGACGGTGATTAGCATAATCGGACGGTCCGTGTAACACGTACGGCAAATAGACAAAACGCGACGGGCGATGCCAATTAGCAGGTGCCGACGTTAATGCAAATGGCGGCATTAGCCGATAATACCGGGGGTAATATTATTATTTCACGGCAATAATATCAGCGTAATTCATTCGGCTTAATCAAGAACATTACTGCCACGAGAAGCGCAAATCTATTTTACCGTCGATAAATTCGTGCGCACCTATGCAAACGTAATGTACTACCCAGTGAACCTCGAGTCAAATTGCGGGATTGTTCGCCAAAATTCGCGAGACCGTTGCGTGAAGTTATATAGAATAATCAACAACGATGTTGTAAGAAGATTATCGGAAATACATTGTATGCAACAACATAACACACACACACACACACACACACACACACTCTCTCTCTCTCTCTCTCTCTCTCTCTCTCTCTCTCTTAAAAAATTATAAAATTATATCGGAGAAATAAAACACTTAATAATAGAATTTAATAGAACTTATATAATAATTATATATTATCTAATATATAATAATTATTTGATAATTGGAATAATTTTTCTAATAATATTTAATAATAACAGCCTCTCTTTAATGATAGAAATTGCTGTCGCAGAGTAAAACTCTTCGTGCAACAATTAATTATAATTTTCGGGAGGTTCTTATTTCTTGACGAGACATAATCTTGGGCTGGAATATCAGGGGAGGATCTGTGACGAATCTGTCCCAAAGTTACAACGCGAATCATAACTTGCACATTCACCTAATCGCGTTACATGGCGCGCTCGCTCGACAATCAGAATACGCTCTGGTCCTCGTTACGTAAACCATAATCGATCGCACCGCAGTCACTGACGTCACTGGCTGACCATCGTTATGACCGACACTGAATCTTTTTTCGAGCACCAAAACCAGATACCGCGCGGTATGGTATTCCATATGCAATACGCGAGATTGCACCTGCAGCCGAATACGTCACCGATCGCCGCGCAACCGGGCACCGGTCGGCGGCCCGCACACCGGAAATAGACTCTGTAACCGGAGAACTTATTTCTGGAAACATGGCCGCGGTTGTACGTGGGGTCCTATTTCGGGCTCGAAAACAGCGTCCAGCCGCTGTTGCGTCCTCTTCCTCGCCCGCTCGCCCGTTTTCTTCCGTGTCTCGCCCTCCTCGGCGCTGCAATCAAATCGAGCGATTGAAAATCAGAGGAAACAAATGGAAAATCTGACGCGATTAATCATTAATGTAAAAGATAATTTAGCGAAAAGATAAGCTATCAGCTATCAACTCGGGCGATACGAAGAGGGATACGAAGAGACGACGAGCTCTCTGTCATCGCGCTAAGAATGACGAAAGAGCTCGTGAGGGTAATAAAAGTGGTGACCACATGGTAGCGGCAAAGCCATAAATAGAGGCCGCGGAGGACCATATGTACGTGGAATGATGCCTGAGCCATATCGGTGTTAGTTACGCGAAAGCAATCTATTTCTGGCGGCTGGCTGCTGCCGATCCCAGAATCCGTAGCGCGGAAGACGCAAGCCCGCAAAATTTTATCTTCGCACCGTTTATTACTAACTCCTTCACGCGGCACTATTATCTTCTCTGTCATTATCCTTTTGATCCTTGTTCCTATCCTCGCCCTTTCCGATCATCACGAGTCTCCGTTTTCGTCAACGTCGACGACAACTCCGGAAATCCCTCGATTCTCCGACGATGACTTCCTCCTCGCGACGACTCACCAAGACGCAGCTCCATACTTCTTTACATTCCATACGTCACATTCACTATGGGAAGTAAGGAAGCACGGAACGGTCGCCCGGTACTACAGGCAAGCTTAGGTCATCCAAGTTCCGACTTGCTCTCGAAGTAAGAGCTTTTCTATTTCGTCCCAACTGCTGCCGGATACGACACTTCTCGCAACAATCTCCCTTTGCGAATGCACCGGTATTACGTAATTCGTACTGCGGATCCTGAAAGATCCTGAAACACACTCCAACGAGGAGTACCTGGCGCGTCGGGAGCGCTGTACCCCCTCGTACCCCGGAAGATCCTTTCGGCTCAGCACCTGGTTCCTTCCGACAGGGAAATTATTACTTGGCGGCCGATCATCGAGAAAGTTCCTGACTTCCTCGAGACTTCGAATCCTGCCAACCCGGGTGACCGCTTCGGACTGAATGCTACCAAAGCCTCTAGCACGGTCTCTTCGGAACGAGCCCTCTAAAAATGGCTGCACAGATCCCATTGGCCTTTCCTCTCGAGTGACGAGGAGCCGACACCCCCCTCGTCGTCGTCGTGTGCAGATGTAAGCTTACACTCGAGACGGCTACCATGCGACGGCTCGGCTCGGCTCGGCTCGGCTCAGCTTCTCGGCTCCCTCGCGTAGCGCCTCGCCGCGCCAAATTTGTCTTTACCCGAAAATAGTCAGTCCCACGGCTGCCACCACATGGTGTGACTATTCCTGGTCCAGACTCGAGTGATAACTTACCCAGGCCTCTCTGTCTCATTCCTCTCCTCCTCCTTCTCCTTCATCTTCTTCTCCTCCTACCCTTCGTTTTCTTCATCTTCATGTTCTTCTCCGCTTTCTTCTGCTTCTGTGCCGTACAAAGGCGTGCACGTGATCTCTCGTGTCTCTTGGTAGACGCAAACCAAAGGTGGACATTCAAAGCGGAGTGGAGAGCTTCGTTACATATGACATAGTAATTTATTGCGAAAAATATCACCTCAGCCAGGATTCGAATCTGAACCTTCCTACATTCTGTACGGGCGTCTAAACCATTGAGACGTGTAGTGATATTTATTGCAATAAATTTAAGGTGTTAAAGTGAATAAACAATAATAAGATCGACACCAATCTTCTTTAAGTTAACGGTGTATAACCAAATCAGTAACTTCTACTTCACCAGTGAATAATTAACGGAAAAGATTTTTTTATTCGACCTAATTGGCTGTCTCTATTAATTAAAATCTCATGGTCGAAACGACGTGGCGATTATAACTGATCAAAATCAATGGTATTGTCGTGACAATTATAATTAATAAAAATAGCAAGTTAAGTCAAATAAAGAAAATGTTTTTTAATCTTCACTCTTTTTGATAAAGTTAATGATCCTTATAAAAGATTATTTGAATACCATTTTATAACGAATTTAAAATTAAAAATTCCTGCAAAAGAAGCAGTTAATTCTATGAATTTCTCTGTGATGAAACACCGTGCGTAACTCAATATTTTTACTTACCTCGCGTAATCGAAGACATGACACAAGGAAAGTTGTAAGCGGCAAAAATAAAAGTTTCAAGAAAAGTCGGGTTTAAAAAAAATCCTTTTTTACCTATTTGAAATACATACTCCTCATGTTTATCTCGAATTTTACAAATGCTTTCGCAATTGAAACCTTTATATAGTCTTTAGTGGCGCTATCGTGCTTGACATTCAGTGATTTCTTCACCAAAAAGTGACTTTTTGAAGATATCATTACGTCAGCAGCCGTGTTGATGTTAACTCTATGCCTCGTCGTCACCGATTACACTCATCTACCATATATCGACCAGATTGTAAATCCGACGTAACGGTATGTCGCGATATTTCGGGGGTGGGACATTTGGCAGCTGCCATTGGCGACCAAGCAGATGTCTAATTTCTGGGTGAACCTCTTCGTGCGAAAACAAAGTTGGACCGCTGTCGACGTTAATTCTCGAGGTGTCGCGCCGTCGATCGTTAACACGATCGTTATCGGCAACGATCAACGTCAATGACGATTCTCTCGCGGTACAATGGCGTTACGGTCGTGGACACCGTTAACAACGATGATAAATACAGTATCGTAAATGCGCGAGAGCTGAATTACAGGATCATACGTCTCGCGGTATTATTTATAGAAAGATATGCGCGACGATAATGGCTGCTGGCGTGCGGCCAGTGCCTCTGCGATTTTAGTATCGCGCACAGAGCGCGGCGATTAATATCAATTTTATACTTTACTACTCGTCGTCGTTTATATGTCACCGATCGATCACGCGACTACCTTGTAATCGCTTGCCTCTTGCATTATACCGTCGACGAATCTCCGCGTTACGTAGCGCAAACCTTTTACGAGAGAGAGAGAGAGAGAGAGAGAGTTTTGCCAATGAAACGCGGAACGTCCGCGTCGCGCGGAAATCAGATGGCTCTCATGAATGAGAGTCGAGCTACGGGATCAGCGCAAACTCGGTCCCACTATATTTGCGATATATCGTCCTCGTATCATCACGCTTCGCATACATCGTTGCAATTCGGTCAAGAATGCTGTTTTGATGATGTGATACCGAAATACAACCCGACAAACAGCCTCGCCGAGCGGCGTTGCAAATTCTCCGGCTCCCAAGTGGCGCGAGTCCAATTTTCGCGTTGCAGGAAAACGGCAGAAAAATGTAACGATAATTCTTATTTGAAAATCCTCTTGATATCCCACTTTGGGACCTACAAATCCTCTGTATTCGGTGTGTTTACGTAAAACGCCGGTGTCGAGAATAATTTTCCAAGAAACTTTTACATTTTATTATAGAAATACTAAAATAAACTTACATCACTTGACAGTTAATAGACTTATCAAGCATGATTTATTTTATAACATTTTTTATGAAAAATTTATATAACGGATTTTGCGCGCGTCATCGGGATATCAATCCGGATAGCAGAGATTAGAAAACTTGTCACCTAGCTTGCCGACACGTTACAACACATCTCGCTCCGCTGCCTAACAGTCTGCGGAGACGCTCGTGGATCCTCGCGCAAGTTGAACGTCCAACTTCCCTTTGCGGTATTAGCTGCTTGCGCGTCTGTCAACGACAGATTCCTCGGTGAATTCGGAATCCATTTTTCCCGGGGAGAAGTTTAACGGAGCGCTCGGGCTGCATATCTCGCACGTACGATATAAACTTACGGTGTCACTTCTACCGGGCGACTTTCCGAGACGAAGAACTTGGTCGCGACGGCCGACTCTCTGGCGTCTAAAATTACTGGCAGCCGAAGACGTTGCACATCCGCGAAAGTCGACGCGGTCCGGTGAGCCGTGCGAAACGAGTCTACGCGCTAATACGGTCCCTATTTTTGGGCGTCGTCGTCGTTGTCGTCGTCGTTTGTCGTCGTCGTCGTCTTCGTCGTCGGCATCGGCGTCGGCATCGGCATCGGCGTCGGCGTCATGACGGAGATGACTTTCGAAAGCGCAAGAAAAGAAGCAAACGAGAAAATGTCGCTGCTCTCTCTGACCTTGCACCCGAGGATTATTCGGAATTGGCAAAGTTTACTTGAATGAACAGATAGAGTAAGGTGGGGCTATTTGAATTAGTTAAAGAAAAAATCGGGTAAAAAATTGTCAAGATAAAATCAAAAAGGCCCTCCCTATTCTGAAAATTGAAAAGCTCTTCCCCGTCTTGAAAATTTTGCTATCCGATTTTTCTTTTTCTCTCTGATCCAAATAGCCCCTCCTTACCCTATAGTATAAGTTATAATCCCGAAATTTGATAAATGAAATAATGAGGCAAAGTGCATCTTTCAACCAAAAATAATATTCAGGGATATTTTTTTCTTCTTTCCAAAATGAAAAGTATGCAAAATTCTTTTGCGGCTAACATAACATTGACGTAGCTATTAATATCTTTGTAAATTATGTTGAACGCGAATGTATATAATAGCAAACAATATTATTATTACTTTTTTATTATAATTTTTAAATAATGTTATTTTAATTTTGACCCGAGAAGTAAAATGAATATTGAAATCTTACATAATCTTCCGCTCTTGAAATTCATCTTTTGAGTGAAAATCTTATCCCGCGCGCTAATTTCGACTTTATCAGAATTTTAATCCAAAACTTATTAATTAACGTGTCTAACGTGGGACCGGATAAGTTGTGAAGAGAATGACGTCTGATCGAATTTATTCCGAGGGGAAAATTTACTTTAAATTTTTGTCAAGGAACCACTAGACACTTGATACATCCTCGTATCTATCGCCGGAGCAATTTAATGATTTTAGCATGCGGCACATGGCGGAGAATAATTAAAGAGAACGTCGTTTCCTTCGTTCTACGGGAGGAGGAGGAAGACGGGGGAGCTTTTCCTTAGCGGAGGCGCCGCAGCCCCCGCCGCTCTCGTGTATCGGGTTACGAGTTCGTCGTTGAAAATAGCCTTTACTTGCGTACTAATGGCGAAGACTCGAAGTAACCCCAACTGAGATACACGGCGCAGGTCGAAAGCCGCGCACACTCTCTCTCTTTCCCCCTCTCTCTCTCTCTCTGTCTCTCGGAAGAGAGTTGTCGGTTGGATCTCGCGCTAATGAAAGAAAACCGCGGGGAAACCTCGGGAAAAAGAAACGACCGCGAGTTGCGGCCTCGCTAATTATCGTTAACTTAGTACAGGAAAAAGATGAAACATCATCCTGCCTGGAGTGACGTAGTCTTCCTCGATTTTTCGCGGTTCCGCCACGGTGTTTTCGACGTCCAAGGAGAAAGCGCATTCTGGAGATCGAACATACACGCGAGTAATTTACATGCCGAATTCGATACATCCTCTTTTCTTACGTCTGCAGAAAGATGATACACACATATACACACCCCGCGTCTCTCTCTCTCTCTCTCTCTCTTTTCTTCCATCCCATCGAGTACATACACCCCTCGCTCTCTTTCTCTCTGCAATCTCTCTCGTTGCAATTTCATTCTCATGGCATTGAAACAGCCGCCGGCGCTTCTTCGCGAATAGACAAGAAGATGGCGATAGCGCGAGGTACCTAGGAGATTCCCGATGCCGTTGGAATTCTATGCACGGCCGGGAGGATGGTATTTACTTACATCGAATCATGCCCCGAAATTACTTTTACCCCCTTTGGATACGCCACGAACGTTTCACTTGCAATCTCTCAAGCCCGCAAGAATCCGCTTGTTACTAGACCGAACGCATCCAGGCTTCTCCAGAATTATTTTCAAGTGTCTAGACGTTATTTAGGAAATTCTTGACTTCTTACATCAATAGCCGAAAGAGCTGTACATGTATTGCTGGAATACAGGCAGCGCTCTTTTCCAATATCCGGATTATATCTACGAAACTTTTGACTTTTGCGATTAAAGAAACATCCAATGATATTGGAATAACCTCATGATTTTTTTGAAAAAAAAAAATTACGAAGTTCTGAGATAGCTGAGTCTTATTTGCGACTTTTTATATTTCTGATATTTGTGACCAAACAAATCTTCGGTGATCGTAGAAAATGTCGTATAAAGATTTTTTCTTTATCAGAATTGAGAATAAATAAGTTATCGTTATTTCAAAATGTTTTTCGCATTGTTAAAGATATACAATTCTAAGTACATCAAATGGGGCTTCTTGTTTTTCGCGTATAGTGAGACGTTTCTTACACATCACAATCCTTTGATTCCTTTAGAGAATCCTCACGAAATACTTTTCGCTCGTGAGAGAGACGATCGTGCAATTTTTTAAGAGGATTTATATTGTCATCGAAATCTAATGTACTTCTTTCCTTGAAACTATCATTTCCACGCGACAGATATCTTAAAACAACGACAGCTCGCGTCTTCTGTTGTGAGAAAAGTCAAGAAAGTTTCACTGTTTATTTGTTAGGTTGGAGACATAAATGAGTCTCGGTTTCGATTCCGACGAAGAAAAAGCCCTTTCAAAATACTTCAGAAAATACTTTCTGGCTCACGTCATGTGGATTTTTTGGAACTTCCTATATATGCGGGAAGAAGCGGAAGCTGCGACAGGAAGTTGGCGAAACGCGAGAGAGGAAAACATAAAGGGCCCGAAGGAAGCCACTTTTCAGGCGTCTAGGAAATCCGAATAAGAAACCTAGAAGCCAACCCCCGGTCATGGGGGCGGAACGTGCTCGCTTTTTGTCTCGTGACAAATCTGTGTAACTTTATTCGAGAGCGTCGCAAGAGAAGTTAATGCTGTTTGTCTCGCGGTAGCTCGGGGGAACGCGCGAATTGCGCGACCAAAAAGTTTGCGAAACACCGAAAACAGGGTGAACTACCTGACGTGCCCCGCTTTGCCGCCGGAAGCGGACCAAGAATGGACGTTTCTTTATTACGTCCTCGACGATCCTTGTTTGTATTTTCTGACCCTTTTTATTCTCATGCTACAATATTTTCAACTATTGATAAAGATGTATCTATAATTTTTCTCGCTTTTTTAATCGTACATTAATAATATACTTCCATTTATATTTTGCGAAATTTATTAAATTCTGAAACTTATAAAAAGGGATATGTATTATTACATTCAAATCTGTGTTCATGATGATATTATAGAAACAAAAAAGGAAGTCATTTTTGGGGGAGCTGTATGCTTTTTATATTCGTGACTTCACATAATAACTTTCGAGGAACTAAATGGTTAATAGGGGTTAATAGGGGATGGATTGATTGACTGAGCAAAATAAAGCATTCACGCTAACAACGACCTATGCGAAGTTACAGGTATATATGTACGAGCAAAAAACGGGCGTTTATGCGGATAAACTCTCGAGTGTGCATTGTGCCACGGAATTTGATATCGTCGGATGGATATAAACCTTTTTTTTTTTTAACGGCACTTTCGCGTTCATCCTTTTGTGGACGCGATCCAGATCGGCATTTGTGCCAGAATATGCGTATTCGAAAATATTTATCGTTAGAAACACCGAATTAGACGGAATTACATGATTTTAATTACGGTGGATGCATGTGATAAAATTGTAATAAAATTTAATTTGATGTTAGGTAATTCATTATGTGCGCGCTGAGAAGAGACAGGCTCTGTTTGTCGCAATTAATTACTCGTAGTAATTAATTACTTGTAGTAATTAATTCTTAAGTAATTACGACGAAAACATGCCAAAATTCTTTCATATCTATATAATAAAATTCGTCGCAGAGCTCAGCAAACGTATCCGTCTCTTTTCTCATTTTCTTTTCTATAACTTCTGGAGCTTCGCCAAAGCGCGAGAAACCGGAAGAGTTGCTCAAACTAATGACAAGAGCGATTCAAAACACCGGATTATTATAGCCATTAAGAGTCCGATCGCAGCCTCCCTGTCGCTTTTACTTCGGGGAGACACGGGGGCGAGCGCTTTGAAACTCTGCACGAGTATCCGAGACAGCAATTTGATGATGCAGTAAAATTTCCGCGCACTACGAATTTAAGGCGAACATTAATGGGCGTATTAATTAAGAACGCATTAATTCCGATATCACTGGAAAACTTTGCGCATATCTATATGCGATCTCGCGTATTTTTTTTATGCGCTGCTACCAGGAAGAGACTCATTTTAAGGTCTACTTAATACGTTCGTTATTAGTTCATTTAAAAAAAAAACGTGCATGAGAGATTACTTCTCATAAACTGCAATATAAAACCGCAATTAATTGAATAGTTTTTACTTCAAATAAAAAATTATTCTCTCACAAATAATAGCACAAATTTTAATTTTAACATTCGCTATTTTAACATAACGTTGTCGCAAAATAACGCGAACCGGCATATGTCAAAAAACTTCTAAATGTATTAATACGCAAAGTATGACAGAAGACATCCCGCATCTCGCCGTTTGAATATTATACTTTTTCGTATCAATGTCATCATAAAAAAAATCACGTCCACGCGCTTATAGCTGGCGGAAAAAGACAAGATATAAATTTACGAGAGGAATGCGGGCCGTGATTTTGCCATCTCGCATGCCACGACGCGGGAAAGAATTATTGCGAAACGATAAGGGACAAAAAAGAGACTTGGATGCTCTCCCAGCTCGTATAACTGCACGGTGACGTAAGTCTTTAACGATGGTGATCGTGCGGAAAATTCTTTTGTGTCCGCAGGACACGCTGTCACTATTAACGATCATCGACCGTCATCTCAGGGAGGACAATGAACCGAATTAATTAACGCTAAACTAATTATCAAGTTTCACAAAGGCGATTTAACGTATCGTGTTTTAAAAGCGTTTGACACGCAACTTCACGCTTTCAGTGCCGTTGAGGAAGGATTGAAATAACGTGTCGAAAATGACGACAGATTCATTCGTAATCGAGTCCGACGGGCGAATCGCGAACTTACGAGGACACGGGCGCGAGAGACGTAAACAGCCTCCAGCAGACGGGATATGTTTCAGAGCCAAAATATCTCTTCCTCCGCACCTACCTAAGGCCGACCGACTAAAGACGGATAGACGTGTTTTCGTCGGAGGAATTGAATAAGCAAAATAAACGGGACGGAATTCATTCAGGAAAAACGCGGCGTCGCCGACATCACCATCCGTCGTACTTCATGCCGGAATCATTTTCATTCCTCGTACTCTTCCTTCTTCGCACCCCCGCCCCCCTCTTTTTCGGCTGAAAACTTCTCACTCTCGATTCGGACATATACATTTTCCTAGCGGCAAACAGAATTGCTCAATATTAGCGGTCGATCGGTATACATTTCGCGAGGATGCAGATAATTTCTATATAATAACGAATTTAAATGTGATTAATGTAGATGCTGGACGTTATACCCAAATATAGAATTGGCAACAAGAATTGTGAATCGATTATCTATAAACTGTAGATCATTATATGTTTATATAGACATTCTAGATCTCTTATGACATGAACAATTTATAAATTACTAAAAAATTATCGAATTATATTATATATTAAAATGATTAAAAAACGATAATTGCAATATAGCGTTACAGTGTAAGTGTTTTTATTTTTAACAAATGCATACGCGAAAAAGCCGTTTAGCGCAATATGATTTGAACATTATTGTAAAGATTAATAACACAACACGTTCTCTCTCTAAGGTAGAGAGAGAGAGAAAATTTTTTTAGTAATAACACGCTGCAACGTTGCATTTTGAAAATAAAGAGATTACGGATACAGTTTGGCAATTTTACCGAAAATCGAGTATCCCTGTTATGAGTGCTTTTACAAGAGGACAGAAAATCATGATTAAAGAGATTTATTCGTTGCCAATTTATTCGTTTATTCGACCAGAAATACCATTTAAATGTGGCTACAGCTAATGGAGGTGTTTAAACTCTTTCACAGTTTGTTAAGCTCTCTTTTTGCACCGCAAAAATTACATTTTCATGAGAATATGAGGATACTACCAGGTGCTTGCTTTATGTACATAGTTAAAGAGTTTAACGTTTACGCGTGTCGACGCGAAATATGGAATTCGGATAAAGATTAATTTTGATCGTAATTATGTATGAAGAAAATAAAGCTAATAGCGGTAACGTATTAATTTGCACTACGTAATGAACGATGTTAATAACGATAGTACTAATAATATTCGCGGTAAGATAAACAACATTCGTTAATAATTACAATATGAAAATACTACGGACGGTAAGATGATCGTAATACTTAAGTATGTTATGCCCGTCGACAATTGTCGTACTCGGCATAACATGTCATATATAATGGAACTTTGGCACAAAGATATAAATAAATACACTTCAAAAGCAATTAGCAAAGAGAGTAATTATCAAATTACTGTAAAAGTATTATTTAGAAAATGTTAAAGATAAATACGATAATGCTATAAGTTAAAAAGCGCTAATGAAAGACTATAGAATCAAAAGATTAAAAAAGTCTTCTAATTGCACTCATTAAATTACGATTTCGAGATGTTTAGCGTTGGTTCCCAGCTATGGCCCCGTCAATCCTTCGATCGTAATAAAATTTATATATTTGGGAATTTAATTTTCCGCTTCGACAGGCATCCCCGTGGAAGTCCTCTAGAGCCATCCGTGGGCATGGGAAATGAGCTCGCCGCCCTTCCCTCCCAGCCCGAATTAAAATAGCCGACGAGTGCGGCTATCACGGGTGACCTACCCCGTGGTGCACCTGCGACTCGTCTGGCGGTGCCATCACCGTCATATTTTATGCCAAAGTCATTTCCATCGCCGCGGAAAAGTTCCACCCGCCCCGCCCGTCCCCCGCGCCTTTTGCAATAACTTTTAAAGGAACTCAGAATTAATATATTTTTTTCAGGAAGACCTTGGTGCTTTCTCAACCGCTATCGCTCTCTTTCTCTCTTTCTCCCTTACCCCCCTCTCCCCCCTCCTTTTCTTTTCTCGGCTAGGTATTGAACGCATAAATTACACGACTTTACCGAACGCGATCGAAGTATTTTCTTCCTTTTCTTTTCGTTCTTTTTTTTGTGAGTTTTTTTCCTTTTCTTTTCTCCCACGTAAGTTCTCTTTTGTCATGAAATTTTTTTTAGTATTGCGCTTTGTGTATGCGATTATTGTTCTGCTCTTTCTTACGTCAGTACTCTATCTTTCAGTTCATCTTTATACTTAATGCAAGGTTTCTCGTTTTAGTACACGAACCGCGATCTACTCACTGCATAATATATTTGTATAAGTTAGTTTACACATCGTTACATTTACACTCTGTATGTAATTTCTTATGGCAAAAGCGCGCCTAAGGAAATAATACACTTTAAAATAAGTTTAATTTAATAATTCTATTATTAATATATCTCTAATTCTATTATTTATATCGTTGCATAAATAATAATAATTCTGTCAGATATTTCCAGAATTAATAAAAATTAATGTATTGTTATTATATAGTAGCTAGCAATTAGCATTATATTACAATTCAAACAAATTCATTATTAATAGTTATTGATTGATTAATTTGTTATTAATTGCTATTAGAAATTGTTTTACTACGAAAGATATGTTGTATAAAAGACATTCGTTTCACCACTGCAAATCGCGAGATTCAATCGTTATCGTTTTCATTCCTTATATCGCGACACCTTTCTTTTTTTCCCTCTCGCTAGCATTTTTGTTCTTCGATCGCAACGCCGTCCATTCTGGCACCAACCCGGAACGTTCCAACCCCGCGACGTCCAAACTTTACGGATAGAATTAGTTGGTAGTTGTGATTTAGTTTTGGTTCGATTACCTGCCTCTCGGTGCTCGAAGTCCCTCCCCCCCGTTTCAACCCCCGCGGGGTCGCCGACTAATCCTTTCATAGGTACTATCCTCGGAGAATTTCAATTTTCATCACGGCGGCGGCTGCGAGATTTCGTTAACCCTTAGCCCTTCCAAGATAAGCCAATTCACATATACAAATTTAGCAAACGACTTTCATTTAGATAATGACTTTCAAACATAATATCTTTCTTTCAGTAGAAAAGAAATAGTTTTCAATTAGCATGCAAAAAATAAGAAAAAATATTAAGTTAAATTTACAGTTTAATTTATACAGCTGTTGTATATTTTGTCAAATCTTTTTGTTACAAAAAATGTAACATTGCATATTAAAGTAATAATGGCACTGTATAATGTTGTGTATAAAGTAATAAAGAAAGAAACTAGGCTAGAAATTGCATTGCGAGGCAATCTAAGACGTAAGTCAAATATAAACACGTGAGAAAAACGCGTAAATTCTGACATTCGTTTCTCTAACTTTTCGCGGAGACTTTACTTGGTTTGTTAGTATTTACGGGAATGCTCTATTCGGGACACCTCGCGCGAAAGAATCGGAAAATGCCCGTCGAAAGAACAACGTCACGAAGTGGCAGCTTCGGCAACGAGGCCGGGGGAAAAATACGGAGGAAAAGCGCTCCCAGTAAGGGAGAAACGAAATTAGAAGGACGCGGAAGCACTTTGAGAAGTTCCTCGCTTAATCCGGATCTAACTTCCGGTATTCGGTACTCACGGCAAATTCCAATTTTCGTCGGACACTTTGCCGATGAAGTTTCGCGAGACGACGCGGCGCGGCGTGGAAGAAAACTCCCGCGCGCAGGAGATTTCGATTTTTCTCCCGTGAGTTCCCTTTGGTTTTAATCCCGCCGCATAAAAGGAGAAATAAAGCGAAAAGAATGAAAAAAAAAAAGCGAGAACGTGACGGGTCGAAGTATTAAGAAGAGGTGGAGGAGGAGGGGGCCGACGGTATCGGGGGCACCGGCTCTTTCGCTGGGTGCGCCAACTCCGATGGAGGCGCCCGGAAATTGCGTCACGGTAGCGACCAACGTTTCTCATGGTTTCTGCATATTAGAGCGCGTCCATCCTCTCCCCCCCCCCCCCCCGCACGATATCGTCCCGTCACCCACGAACGGACATCGCCGATTCGAACTGGCCGTGCGTTCCTTCCTGATTCACCGAATCGGCTGAATTCGCCGAATTTAAACTCAGAGACCCGATACAGAGGCTGTATGATGAAAGCTTATATAATCACGCGATGATTAGAGCGTCTGTGGAATTTCTTGAGATAATTTACTCTTAGAATTCGTGATTCTCTTCGCAGTCTTTCATTATTACGTGTCTTTGCAATTGGACCTCGAATTAGAGTTCCATTAACATATAAAGGCCCGCACGAGATTATATAATCAAACGTGACGTTCTAATCGAAATGAAATGAAGTGAATCAAGCACTGTGTACTTGCATTTGAATTCGTTTTGCGGAAGTATTTGTTGCAGGATGAGAAAACGAATTCAGAAAAAGTATAGAGTGCAAATTTTCATTGTTTATTTTATATTGTCTTTTTCTTTGACGAAGAGAGAAAAGAATCTGCTGTCGTCGAATATTAGAAACTAATTTATCTCACGCACGATCGACGGACGGGAAGGGCGCGGCGCGAAAATCGGAGCTCTAGTTTATTGCGCAAAGTTTTTGATCGAATCGGATGTCGCGCGAATGACTGAAAGAAAATCCGAATACTTCGGAGCCATCAGCTGAGGAGTGCCGCCGTCGCGTCGGGGCGGGCAAACGAAAGGGAAGATAAATGGAATTCCGCCGGAATTCCGCGAGGCTGCGGCGGATAAATGTTTTAGGGACTGGAGGCCCTCGTGGTTTCTCAGTAATCCGTCGGTGAATGCCACGGGAAGACTCTCGCCGAGAAAGATCGCAGCTTCCGATTTTATCTTAGCGCTAAATGAACGCGAGTGAGCCATTATCCTATTGCGATCGGAGGTGCAATCGGTTGAAAGAATCGCACTTCTGATATATAGTACAATGATTGTCGCATTTCAATAATGTTTTTTTTTTTTATATCTTCAAATCAGGAAGGAATATTTAGATATTTTATTTCTGAAGTATTGTCGTGAATAATAATTTATTTATGGAAAAGCTAATGGAAAATCACGATAAGTTGTAAGGAATAAAATATAATGTTACGAACACATAGTAAGATAACAAGGTACAAGAAGCAATTAATTGGAAGGCAAATGGAGCTCAATAAAAGGACTAAAGAATAAAACAAGAGAGTAATTTCTTATTTATCGAGAAACTTAAAAGACATTCTTCTAATATTGCGATTAATTGAAATACAATATAAGCAATAAACGCATGTCTGATAATATGCATATTCTGTCAAATAAAAGGCACGTGCACATCTTTTGGAAATAAATTTGAGACGAAAAAGGACAAAGAGACAGCTTATGCAATAAAACTTGCACTTCATTCTCCTTTTATATTTCTATTCTGCGTTTCGCACATTATACTTTCATTATATTCTAGTCTACTTCCTAATACTCGATTTCCTCTCTAATTATACATATCTATCGCTAGAACGTACTTGACCAATGACATTGCATTTTCGTAGGCTATTAATCCGCTGATAATTCCCCTTCCCTTCCTTCCTGAGTCGGACACGAAACAATCCCGCGTTTCGACAATGATAAGCGGAATTATTTCCCGCCGCGGCTCGCTCGACTCACTGTGGCCGCTCTCGAGATCATCCTCTCTATATCTCTTTCTCTCTCTCTCGCTTTCTGCATTTGGCCTCAAAATCCTCTCGATATCACTCGCGACGGACGGACGGAGGAATCGCAGCTGCGAGAATTCGCGACGGCAACGACGACGGTGGCGGCGGGCAACGAATACTGAAATAATCGCGAGTCCGCGCTATATTTAGCGAAGCGTTGCGTGCGGACGGAATGATTCCGCGTGCGATCTCGCGCGCCTTTAGCTCATCCCGACGACGAGCTTCCATTCCGCGATCGACACGACGAGGAATTACGCGGTATCGATCGTCAGCGATCCGACGATGACGACAACGAAGAAGCGTCCGGTCCGTTTCTCCCTTCCCCCCCTCGGGTCAACCGCTCGTGCTCTCATTGTCATTTTGCACACGCTCGTGTCAATTATATTTAGCGTGTCACCGCGTGATCTCTCACTGACTCACTGCACGTCGCGGATCGGAACACGGGAGACGGCCGGCGCGAGCCTCTCGTCGGATCGGACATTCGCAGCTCCCATGCAGCTCGGGAGGAACAGAGGCACGCGTGTGTGTCGTTTGGGGCCCGCCGTGACATCGGGTTCTCGGTAGACTCTGCCGACCGCGATGATGCCACGGCCGTCGCTGACTCACTAAATGCCCGATATATGCGTGCGCGAATCGCGCGCGCGAAGCGCGAAGCGAGTCCGACTCGCGTCTCGCTCGTGAACGTGATCAACAGTTTTATATCCGGAGATTTTATTTCAAGTCTCTTCAAACTCCGTTAAATTACGCCTGATTTGTCTCCAATCTGTCAAGATTAATCTGCTAATACACGTCTGAGATTTGCCAAAATAGAAAATATTGAAAAATAAAGCTGAAAGAAAATCCAACAGAGAATTTTTAAGCTTGTGTTAAAATAAGGCATTGACGAAATTAAATTCACGAAGAGGTCAATAGCAGAAAGAGAACACACACGTTTTTTACACGTGCAAATGCAGCGTATATCTTATATACTCGTATATACGCAACAATCTATAATCTTGAAATTAAATTACATTGTTAAACGAGGAAAACTTGCTTAAATGAATCTTTTTATATAGTTCAATCAAGAAAAAAAATTAAAATGAAAAGTTGAAATTTTTATAAGAAGATTATAGATTGTTAAGCTCTTCTTTTTTTTGTATCAAGAAAATCCGGTGCGAATCGATGTTTCGCCCTCAGATCATCTTCGTTTATAATCTCTGAGCTACCGAATGACGTCGGTGTCTCTAATCCCGACACGATACGTCAATAAATGGTGATTTGAAGTCGTAATGATCAGCCGCGAACTGGTGTGTCAGCGTAACAATATTAAGTAGTACGTCGGGAGTGCCTAACGACGGTTCATTGATGCCAATAAAGGAATAGAGACGTCGACGACGGACAAAAGTCCTCGTCGACGAGCGACGGGAAATTAATCGCGGTAATAATATCGCGCGTCGCACGATATACGCCGCCTAAAGTGAGGCGGGAGTATTTATGCGGGTCCGGGCCCGCGACGATTGCGACGAGTTTCGTCTTTGAGTGCCGTACGAAATGCGACAGGATGATATTAAACTCGGAGACTGACAGGAGAACGCAATAACCAGAGCGTCGCTCGCTCGCGCTCGCTCATTTCTATTTATTACATCGCGTGAGGCTGCCGTTGTAATTGCGATAATTATCGGCGACCTTAAATCAACGTCGCGACGCCTTTCATTCATGTACGAGATCCTACGCAAAACTCAACGCGAATTTTGAATGGAGGACAATAAATTCCCTCGGGCGACGTGTTAGAACTAAACAGGAAAACACAAAAGTCAAAATTTATATCTTTGTATCTTTCTAGCCAATATTTTGTAATTTGGTATACTTATTGTTCATATATATATGTGCATACCGCAATAGATATCATTTGATTTTAAAATACATATCATTTTATGTATCTTATTGTCTTAGATCGATTAAGACTCATTAAGATGTAATTACCCGTTATGAGAGTGGATTAATTATTGCATCTAAAAGTGATCGAAATGATATCTATTATTCAAGATACAGATACATATATTTTTTTTAATTGCTTTAGAAGCAACGCTAGTGAACCAGGCGACCTTAATCGCCACATTATTCCTATCGTTTCGCTCGTAATTATTTCAGCAAGCCGTGAAAATTGAGGCGGGAAGGAAAAAAAAAGAGCCGCGGTACAACGAGAGAGGAATAAAATCAACGGGGGAACCGGTCAACGACGCAATAAAATCGCGCGCGCGTCGTCGATGCCGGGCACGAGTACGTACCCGGACATAATTGGCAAAGTAATCGATTTATGGTTATTAACGCGGTAACGGTAACACTCGCGATCATTTGCATATTCATGACAGGGAGAGTCGGCTGTGACTCGCGGCCGCTATCGCTGCTGCTGCCTGCCGCCGCGGGTCGAGGTGCCGCAATCGCACTTGGATGCAAAACGCGCATCCCTTAGACCGCATTAATGAAAAACGACGCCGCTTACGCGCCATAAAAATTTGATGGTCTCCCACGGAGCGAGACAACGACGGTCGACATCTATATAACAGCATCACGAATTTAACGCGGATATTATTACTCCCGTACGACTCCCGCAAGCACATTATAATACAATCGATATATGTAGACAATAATTTTTTACGGATCATTTTACTTTAACGCTAAGAATAAAATAAATATACGTGATTAGGATTATTAGTCACAAATTTTGACCATTAAATCAAGATTCATGCTTCGCTGATTTTTCTTCTCGTATAGCATTCTTCATAATTTGATTTGTCATGAAAAAAAATATATCTTTTTATTTATTTATTTATTTTTTTAAGTAACTGTTACTTGTACTCTACAACAACACAGAAATATTATGAGCCTATTTACTAAAATTTCCGCAAACTCCTGCAGTCGGATTTCTGATTCCGCGAAACTATCGTGACACATAACTGACGAGGCATCTCTCTAAAAGATGGGAAAGAGAACGCGGGATGGCCTCTCCTGAGCCGTTTGCGAGATATTTCGAAACATATGCAGGAATCACATGTGTGATGAGATACACACGTCTATCCCCCTCATACCACAGCAATGGCAACCGCCTCGAAGAGGTCCCCTCGACGAATGCCCTAAGAAACAGCTGTCCCTGTCTCTCTTCGCCACCTTACCATGGGGTCCCATCTCTACCATATCGAATAGTTAGAAATATACGCCAGATACACGGAAGTGTATCGTCTAATAAGAAAACTTGGAATAATGTTGTAAAGATGCAAGCAAACGAAAATTAATGTATCATATATTCTCGAAAAATTTCTTTTGTGGTGTATATTGATGTATTGATATCAAAATATGTTAAAATATAATTAGTTAAAAATAATCATAAAAGATAATAAAATTGAGCAGTCTATAAGAAAAAGAGGATAATAATAGAACATGCATTGTATACAAATGAAATAATCATATAAATTAGAACAAAATACGTTGCAGAAAATAGAAAACATGTGCATCTTTATGTTTTATTCAGAACGTTTCTAGAGAGACGTGGAAATTAATTAGGGCAACTCGTTACAAGATAATTTGAGCTAAAATTGCGAGTGTGGCGGGAAATGGATTTTCCGCTTTGAGGATGCAATCGCGGCTTTTTGTCTTAATGCCTCGCATCTCGTTTAATTTCAGTGCGATGCGGGTGCTGCTGTCGAAATTGCCGCGACCCTGGATCGTCGACGAGAAGAAAGATGACGGTTACACTGCCCTTCATTTGGCTGCCCTTAACAATCACGTGGAGGTTGCGGAACAATTGGCACGCGCCGGAAAAGCTGATCTGGATCTGCAGAACGTGAATCTGCAAACCGCTCTGCATCTGGCGGTCGAGCGACAACACACGCAAATCGTCCGGGTACGGATTATTGTCTATTTTTTTGTTACTGTATTATTTCGCGAATACCTGCGAAAACCGTTCGCTCCAATTTCGACGCTTTCAATTTGGAACATTTTTGTAAAAAAAATTGTGGTATTTAATGGTAATCAAATTTATAATAAACAGTAGAATAAATTTTTTTCAATCGACATCTGCTAATGGATAATTCGAGTCGTTGTTCTTTCCCCGGACGAGGATCGATAGTTCATTTTACGATAATTTGTCCGATCGCAGCTGTTAGTTCGCGAAGGCGCGAATCTGAATGTCGCCGATAAGGATGGAGACACGCCTCTGCACGAGGCCCTTCGACATCACACGCTGTCGCAATTGCGGCAGCTGCAGGACGTGCAGGACGTAGGACGGCTGCTGATGGGTCTGGGCACTCAGGGCCAGGACAAGAAGAGCAGCTCCTTCATCGCATGCTTCCTCGCGGCGCACGGCGCCGATCTGGAACTCAAGAACAAAAAGGGCCAGACACCTTTGGACCTTTGCCCGGATCCGAATCTCTGCAAGACTCTCACCACCTGTCACAAGGATAAGGAGTCGTTAGTACCTATTTGGGAGAGGAGAGGAGCGCTTTCGAGCCTCTTTGCCCCTTAACTTCAAACTGGATTTTATAAGAACGCCCCCATTTATTAAAAAATGTTGAACATAATAACCGAGATATAGACCCTTTTTTTCAAGATTTTTTTTTCAAGATTTTGCTCAACATAATAATCTGTTAGTGGAATTTGTAGGAATTTATCTTTCGCAAAAACTTTGATTTATTTAATACGATTTAATAAGAGAGAATAAAAGATTTGATCGCGAAGAATTAAAACGCGAATTCGTACAATTGATTGCCTCGTTACGTGCTCCACGTCTAATTCCCTGTGCAATTACACCATACATCGCCGTATCTCTTAGGATAATAATATTCGGTAACGTGTAGCTACCCTTTCCAGGCACGACATCGACGAACTCCCTGTCCCATCGGCGACGATCGACGAGTGTCTCGTATGCTCCGATGGCAAACGAGAGATGCTGTTCAGTCCCTGTGGGCACGTTGCTTGTTGTAACGTCTGTGCGCCGAGGGTGAAGAAATGTCTGATTTGTCGTGAAAATGTTCTTTCTCGAGTAAAGGTAAAATATTGACGCTATTATTGTATTTTCCTATTATTAGAATGTAATATATAATGCCATTTTTACTTTCAAAACTTATTTTTTAGTAACTAATTTTATATTAATATTAGATTTATAAAGTCCCTGTCAATTGTGTTTTAATAATGTCCTTAATAATAACAATTCTTCTCCTTTTCGACGGTTGTATGAATTTGTTTATAGAAAATGAACTTTTCTCTGTGAGAGAAAAATCAATTTTATCTTTATACATTTCCAGTGGCCTTAATTTAATCTTCTGTAAAGCCGCTGAAATTTTAGTCGCGCAATAAGTTACTCCTTTCATCGATATGACTCGATACGCTGTCACTTCGTAGACCAACGATTGTTGACCGAATAGTCCCGTTCTGTCCTGGAATAGATCCTCGAAACTCTAAACGCGCATTCTACCCACCTCTCCTGCCTTGGCGCAATAATGGTCGTTTGTTCCCAGATCGAAGAATGCGTGGTGTGTTCGGATCGCAAGGCGGGCGTGCTGTTCCGCCCGTGCGGACACATGTGCGCCTGCGAGAGCTGTGCGGCCCTGATGAAGAAGTGCGTGCAATGCCGGTCCCAGATACAGCACATGGTACCGCTCTCGGTCTGCTGCGGCGGCGGCGGTGATGTCACCTACGTGAAGGGGTGCAACACCTCAGGTATCAACGTCCCGCTTCGCACAGCCTCTCCTCGCCTATCCTCGCATCTATCTAATCGCACGGAATATATTGAACTGCTCCCACATAACGATTAGATAGCTTCACCTCTAATCTCGCTTGGAATAAACACGGACTATTCTCAAACCGTATCTGCACGGTTCACGCGTGCATTTTCTGCTTTCCAATAATTAAGATAATGAACGGGATCGAAGGGTGAATCGGATTGAAAAATCGCCTTTAACCCGCGAACGACCTGATTTCTTTTTTCTTTTTGCATGAACTGTCACGCGGAGTGATTATTACACCTCAATTAAAAGTTATTGTTATTAATTACATATTGTATATTTTTTATTGTTCTATAACTTATTAGTATTTGAAGGCAATAGGTTTACTTAAATTAAAATATTTTGAAAAAAGTAAAGAGGAACGAAAAAAATATTAAAAAACGAAAACATTAAAATTGTGGCGTGAGGTTTATTTTTTCGATACTGGTGGTAAAAATCACCAGGCGCACGTTCCCGGGTTAAAACGTGGTCGTAAAAGTAGCTAACACACGTATATCTCTGATACTCTTCGAATTATTAATGTAAAAAGTATTTCAAAAATTATGAAATATGTCTAATTTTTCTACATTTACTGACAACCCATAATGCAAACTTTTTGATGTAATCTATTGCATAACCGTTTTGTATATTAATTCCGATGTTTTCCCTAGTTAAAATATTTATTTTGCTATTGATATAACGTTAATTATATTGCGAGTAAAAATATGAATTGTGATAAGTAAATAAAAGCATCGCTTAGCGATGCTACCGTACCGTTGTCGGGGAATTGGCGAGACTTTTCTTCTTTTTTTTTAACCAACTATTATGTTTCGAAGGAACAATATCCGAAGTCAAGGCGGATCCCGAAGAAGAGCCGACGCCCTCGAACAACACTGGGGCTGTGGAAGCTCTCCTAATGAACAACGGCAGCCGAGATACTTCCCACAGCGACATACAAAAACTACAGCAGCAATTGCAGGACATCAAGGAGCAGGTACGTGTCCCTTCCGCGTCTCGCTTCGTTATGCGCCGCTTTAATGAAACGAATAATTTAATTTGTGTCGAAGAAAGAAGTCCGCACCGCGCTCCGTACAATTACCTCTCGCTCTCGAAAAACCGGAATACGTTTTCTCGGGCTGTATTTCAAGCCTTCTTGTCGCGAGTGCCGCAACAACTTCAACCGTGGCGCTTCCTAGTTTTTACTTCATTAGTTTCAAGAAAGATTCAAGAACTTAGATCATAAATGAATTAGAATTCGATTAGAAGAAATTAATTTTGTTTTATTCGACTTCGAGCGGGATTTCAAGAAAATCTAAACTTTCTAAAAGATACAGATTTAATGTTATAAATAAAAGATACGTGACAAAAATCGGAAACTCCTGGAAACCATTCGAGTGTAATAGCGAAGCTTGAATAAACTGATCTGCTCATGACGGGCTACTGAATTCGGAACACCGTGCAGAATAATTTACGAAAGTCCTATTCTCTTATTGTTGCAGACCATGTGCCCGGTTTGTCTGGACCGTCTGAAAAACATGATCTTCCTGTGCGGACATGGTACTTGCCAAATGTGCGGCGACCGGATGTCGGAGTGTCCAATATGTCGCAAGGCGGTAGACAAACGCATTCTACTCTACTAAAAATAAAAGACTGTCACCGGCCGCATTGCGCGCTTAAGTTTTTCCGAGAGGACGATTGTATGACGGACGAATTATAATCCACGACGATCCACGACACTTCGCGAGAGAAAATGTTTCCTCTTGCGTCCCGTTTATTTCTGACAGCATCATGCCAAGTTGAATCGCAAAGTAACGTTGTTTTAAAAAAAAAATCATGATATTCAATGGCGTAACATTGAAGAATAGTGAAGATATTAAATGTCTCTCTTCTCTCGAGCTGCGGTTTATAGATAAAAATGTAAACTGATTGATAAACGATCGCGATAAGTATAAGTACGCACAATTATTATTTATTATTCACATCTCTAATAAGAGAAACTCGTTGCATGATAGATAATGTATTATGCTGTTGAAGTTGCGTTTATATGTAGCCGTACGGCTATTAATACGTAGGTGTAACATATTTCCAATAAGCTTCCTACAAAAACCTTTATTTACCATTTATAAATACTGTCGTCTTTCTGCATTGATAAAAAATTCAGAAAATGCTCAGTAGACGTTAAAAAGTTCTTCCGAATATCATTAGAAATAATAATTTTATATCCATCTTGAATAATTCTCACATAGATTGCCAAAATTAATAATAAGTATAAAAATATTGCATTTTAATCGTTTGATTTTTCAAAGTATACAAATAAAAGAAGAAATATAATAAGATGATTTATCGTTGTTGAGTAGCTATTATAATCTACTAATATACGTGATGTTACATAAATTGTTAAAAATATTTTCAATACAATGCAGTGACGGATCTACATCTACAGCGGCAAAGTAACGAAGCTATATATATGTTCAATTTCTTTTCTCAACTTTATAATTGATATATTAATTATATATTTGAACGTAATAATTATATTAATTGACATGAAACTTATATTGATCATATTTTTGAAGTTTTAATATTTCAAAGATAAATGACTTTTAATATATAAGTTTATATTAATAAAATTGTTTATATCAATTTTGACAGTAATGAATATATATACATACATACACATATACGAAAGATATATACATAAGATATACATATGCATATATCCTCCTCCATCTGTTTCCCTCCTCATCCCATTTTACCTCCTTCCCATCTATCCATATTCTCCTATTAGTCAGGATCGCTGACCTTCCTTTCAGTCTTTCCTCTCTTGCCTTTACTACCAGCTTGTGCCAGCTTAACTCCTTCAATTCCTTCCTGACTTCCTTTCCTTCTCGTCTTATTCCCTCAATAATTCCTTGCCCTATCTCTCTTAGTTCCTTCGCGATTTCCTTAGCCCACTCAGCCTCCTCCATCCTCTGTCCTTCCCTCGGCATCCTTTCCTTTTTGTCGCTTTATGAAAAATTCTGCAAGCGCTTTTTAAGGCGCGCTCACAGTATCACATTTAGTATTAAACGATTAATCTGTATTACAGATCGGTTATAATGGCACCGAAAAGAGAACGCAGCAAGTTGTGGAATTATTTCGAGGAATTGAAATCTTTGCTGGTAAAGTGCGTAGTTTGTAAAATGGAAATTTATACGCCTCATCCATCAAACAGCACAGCAATAACGATAGGACACTTAAATAGACATAAAATATTTCTCAATAATGACACTTTCACTTACCTGACGACTTGAGGAAATATTACTCGGAGTTCCTGGGATGTAAGGCAAAATGTTATGATTGTTATGATGCGTTACATTTTGCCTTACGTCCCAGGAACTCCGGGAATGGACGACAATAGTAAAGATGGGGAGTGAAGAGGATAAGTCTATGAGATACGTATATATATGTATATGTGTATAATTTTATATTTATAGAATGGATCTTTTTTCAGAAATAGTAGCTTTAACTTTAAAAAGTGTAGATTTGTCACTGATCCTATCGTATACCTATGTCTTATGAAGCTATAAAGACAATTATCCTCTTTTCTTTTTTTATGTCAGTTTTGATGCATTTCTTGTATATATTTCATGTAAGCGCTTTTGCTTATAAATAATTGCCGAATGTGAATGAGTGAGTTTTATGTTATTTGATTCTCAGTTTGTAGTCAAGTACTTGATGATTAGCTCAATTTCAAAAATTATTTATATTGGCATATATCACGACGCTCGATAAGATGTAATTTTAGACGAAAAATATGAACTAATGAATATATAAAATAGTATGATTTATATTTGAAAGCCATTCCTATTTTGACAGTATTTCTAATACTTATTTTATTACTGTCTTTCTCGAGGTTTATTTCAATATATATCACTATATAATCATCAATATACAATGCGAATTATATGATATTATAAATAATATAAATAAAATTGTGACAACAGTCTGAGCTGCGATAATCATGTCGCAAATATGTCCCATACAAGGGACAGGGAAGATTATATCATCGCATTATCATTGATTGCTTCGATGTATTTTATCTAGTATAATGAAATAAAGGAATTTTGTATATACAAATTCGCCGTACGAATTCCTTTATTAAATGTCATTCGATAGAATTATAATTGAATTGTATGATAGTATGATAAATTAATTATTGCTCGAACTAAAAATAAGTGTAAGAGACAAGATATACGAAAAATTATTTATTTTCATCGAGGATTTGAATTTCATATACATAGAGCCACATTTATGTTGATAATCGAATGTACATATCTCTGCTCACCTGCTTTCTTGAGTCTACGGATAACATACTCAGCTAGAAATCCACAAAGGAAGTATAGAATTTACACGCGCGATATATGGACATCTATTCCAGTCTCGTACCATTATTTATCCCTAAATCTGAAGACTGCACTGCGTCTTCCGTTAAAAGGATTCTCCCATTTTATTTTATGAACAATTCGTATAAAAGACTATCTCATGCATTCGCACAACACTTTCGCAACGCTAACGGCACTTACGTTGTCAAAATTAGACCGAATGCAGTGACGAGCCAACATGGAGATCTATCTCGTAAAGAAAATCGACCGAGTATATAAAACATAAGAGTATTCGCTTATGAAGAAGAGAAAGAAGATGTGCATTTATATGTAAATATATAGAACGATAAAAAAAAACCGCGTTTCCGTTTCCACGTACACGGGCGTTGCTAAATAATTTACTATGACCAGGCGCTAAGACATGTGTGCGTAAGCATATATATCTCAGTAATATTATTATATTAAATATTTTAATTACATTAATTTAATAGCTTTCTAATTGTTTTCTGCTTCGTTATTGATATTTAGTCGATTACGACATTCGAAGCTGTCGCAAAATTGCAAGACAGATTATATATTTATTTTTTTTTAATTTTTCTCTTTTGCGATGTGATCAGGTTACATTATCATCGATTAGATTAGAGCTAAATTTTACCTCTTCGCAATCCATCTTACCATTATATTACGATCGCTCCCATTATAACGAGTGGGCTACAAGATACTTCAGATTTGTGTTTGAATTCTGTCTAATGGCAACGAAGCTTCCGATTATCATCTTCATTGTATCAATGGATCGCGAAGAAAAAGCGCGCTATCTTTAACATTCAGACGACGAGTTCAGGTTGGGTGGTGAAAGTTTCTTGGTCCGAGTAAGACGATCTAACTCCGCTGCTGCGTCATTACACATCGTTGCCTTGTCCACCGGTGTAGCATCTGACAAGTATGAAATGTCTCTTTCAGTACATTTTTATTATAAGTAGAAGTTATTATTATACATACCAAGTTTCATGGGACTTGTTCCTACGCTACCCGGCGCTCCCGGTGAACCGGGCTGCACTCCAGTCTTCTTGTAGAGAAGAGAATTGAAGAAATTAGCTAAGACACCCTCCCCGGACGGTGTCGCGCCGCTACCCTTGGGATCCAGTTTTTTGTTCGGTGACGCGACCTATTCGCAAAATCATTAGTGTCTGTCCATTGTTGAGAAAAGGAGTTTTACTACTCGTAATGGACAGATCATACCACATAGATTAGAACATGCTTTCAAATGTTAACTGCAATAACCACACGAGATGACGGCTGGAATTGAAATTACGTGGAGTGTTAAACGACACATGTACAGTGGACTATCGGGAATTTTTGTACATGATTTATCGCCATGATTTATAGGCTTTAGGATACTGTATGTTAAATGGAATAAATGACTTTGCATGATAAGACACTTTTGTCACTATGTTAATGAACTGCAACTACATTGTCATTCTATAAAATGAATTCATTAGATACATTAAGCAGGTTTTCTAAAAGGCGCGTAAGCTAGTAACGAAGGACAAAAATACATTTACTCTAACATCAAATAAATGGATCTGTACAAATGAACGAAACAGTTACGTGATAATTATGTATAATGAATGAAATAACTGGCACAAATGTATATCAGTTTACAGACTTGATAGTTCCGTATGTAAAAGATGAGATTAATGAATCACTCGCACGATTTTATAGTTGCAATGATAAAATTAGTGACAATGCTGTGGTTCTTTGATTTGACACGCAACATGAAGAGCATGCTCCATTTGTAAATGGTATAACCTGTATAACTGGTCCAGGGCTTGCCTGATTCCGAGTCGTTGGAGAACGAGTAGGGTCTTTCAAGCCCGACAGAGCTGCTTGCTGCCGCGCGAGAAAAGCTTGCTCATCTTCCGCCTGAACCTCCATTTCTCTAGCAACGCACTATATCAATAATATTAACAGATAAAATATTCAGCTAGTACATTCGCATCATGTCAGAAAAGTTGTATATATTAGGAGCGCAAAACAGTAATACGAAGCGGTACGATAGCATACTTTTCGATTCGTTCCTGGCTGTGCGATAACATCGCGATAGTAATCGTTTGCCTTCATGGATTGTAAATTCTCGTGCAAAATACTAATCTTCTTCATGTTATCCCAACCAGCAGGTCTGCAAATAATGCGCAATGCAAATAATTTTAACATATGCACGCATGAAGAAAAGAAAAATTTGTTTTAGTCGCGTCAATCAGATGTTCTTACATAAGTACTGCATCCTTTTCGACGACCAATGCCGGTGTTCTGAACGGTAAAGAGTAAATTCTATGCGTTAAATATTTATAAAGCAAATCACAGTTCTTGTCTTCCTTTGCCGATGTGTAGAAGAGACCCGCGCCGTATTGTAAGCAAAACCGCCTGATCCATTGTTGCATGAAGTCGAAGTGCTCGTCTCTGTGAACAAAAAGGAAATGCGAGATTAACGTTTGTTAATAATTTGCATTGCCACGAATTTTTCACTCGATACTCACTTATAATCCTGTTCCTTTTCAAGAGTGGACATATAATCAGTTTTCGTTATGACTACGACGACGTCTAGGCCTAAATTGGTTGTAAGTACTCCTTCCGGTAAGGGTAAGCCTTCGGCGGTGTCGTCGTCCAGATTACGACTTGTACGTCGCAAAGGACTTCCAGGATCAAGTTCATCTCCTGGTTCTGTATAGTCTTGCCACTTCTTAATATCTAGCGAAATAAAATTTACGTAACAATGTCATGTTTCTCAAGAAGCTTGACATTTACTTTCTACTGGCAAAAACACACATTGCAAATATTAGTCTTAACTTCAATCATTAAAAATGAAAAAAGCGAGAAATAATCAAAGTGATGAGCGAGTTTTACATTATTAATGGCGTTTACAAGCAATGGTATAGCACTACATATTACATCCGTTTTATTCTACTTACTAAGCTGCCTGCATCGTTGCCTAGTATCATTATCTAAAGGTAATTTGTCAATGTGATCGCCTAACAATGCCGCCCACGATTGAAGCTGATCGAGAATGGCCCATGGCGTGGTCATGGCAGCGACTAACATAACAAGCGTATGTGGAAACCTCTCTTTGTTCAGAGCATATCTCAGAAGATTTGCGTGACCCGGGTCTCCATCTAGAACCCATACGGACAGTCTCGTATGGTCTGCAAAGAAATCAAATATCACATTATTTATCAAAATCAAGCTGTAATCAAGCAATAATCCAAATATCTATCTTAGCAATCATCTAAAGGATTATCTTAATTCCATGCTAACCGTCTCTGTAATCATCTCTCACGTCGATATATGCAAATTCTAGCCCAGAACCTTTCTTCGGGTCCTCTACACCTTGTAGTTTAGCTATAAGCGTAGTTTTCCCGCTCTCATTGTCACCTAAAAAAATATGTATCCTATTTCTACAAAAATCAACTATAAGAGAAACGTAACGTTTACCAAATTATTGCTGTGTATTATATTTGCCGTTAATAATTTGTCGAAAGAGACAGATACGTTCCTTTATACAACGTGCTCCAAATGTATGAGCACAACTTGAACGCAGATAGCATGCAGAATGCATCTTTGTCGATATAACCTTACGCGCTTCGACAAAATGCCACACGCGAATAAAGGAAATAATCGCGACGAGAGGACGGATTTGTCTCCTACGAGCGAGAGGCACGAATATGACGACAAAGCGCTTTTTTCTGCCGATGACACACGCGTCAAGCAACGGAATAGCTACTTAATATGCGTGCTACATTCGCGAGCGGTCGGAGACCCGTGCGAGTATTTTACCTAGAACGAGGACATTTTTGTTCGACGGCAGCTTGTTGTTACCGCTGTTTTGCACTTCCGCCAGGATAGACGACCTGCAAAGCATACGATAAATGTCGAGTGAGGCACGATCGAGTCAAACGCGTAATTTTTCTCACGCAGCAAAGATGTGTCACGCGAAGCGCGGAGGGCATCTCATGCTCGCTCTCTTTCTCTCAAAAACGAAACGGCCCTTTCGCGGCGTGATCTCAATGTATACGGTTAACGTCGCGCGGGCTACGGCACGTACCACAAGTTGTCCTTATTCTCGATGTCCTCTTTCTTTTTTGTCTGAAAGCCATTGCTCTGCACCATCGTATCAACCATCGTCGCTGCCATTATCATCCATTTGACAGGCACAATGATATCGATTGCAAGTTGCAAGCGCGCGAGCGGCGGCGCGGGTGTGGTGGAGTCGCGAGTTGCGAGGTTGAGCGTATCGCATTTCGATTCCGATTCGACCGGCGCCGAGTAAATCGACCTCGGCGATTGTCGAAGCGCGCGTTTGAAATTGCAGACACGCCGCGAGATCTAATCCCGTGAGATTAAAAAAAAAAACTTATGATGTGCGCTACATGCGTTACTTTATTCTACCTAGTGGTTAATTCTATACAATGTTTGATAATATCATAATATCATAATTTTAATAACAAAACGATTGTCGTTCGCATAAAGTATCATTTATTAAATCTAATTTATTCACATCGCAATCGAAGTGTATCTTCGTGCCTCGTCTCAACTCGCGTAGAACTCCTTCAGATACTCGGCCTTCGGTTTCAGTACGACTCTATCCTTGAGACTGACCACCCAGCCCGGTTCCAGACCGTAAAACATTTGCCGCGGATCCTTGCGCTCGCACAACATCTCGTAATCGGGATCGTCCTCGATCTTCGGTAATTCGTAACCGTACTTTTGCGCCAGTACCAGCCGTTCGTGAGAGATCTTCTCGGGATCGGCCAGGTACCCTCTCGAAGCGGCGCTGGAATAATATTCTAAGCAATCCGTCGGCGGCGGAAGCCTACGCGGTATTGGTTCACCTATACATTATAGAAAAGGAGTCACGTATTTAAAAAAAGGCACTTAATATGCAGGATTATTTTCCAGAAGTGAAAGGTATATCTTTAAAACTACCTCTGTTGAAGAACAATTCTGTATCGGACATGGCATGAAGGCAGTGCGTGTCATAGTAGGCGGTTGTAATTACACCACCATTTCTCTCAATCGCGGCGATTACAGGCTCGCTGGCCCACTGCACCTCTATGTTTATTTTGGCTTTAAAGCAATGTGCCCCCTTGAAACAGAGAGTTCCCTTATTGCATTCTCAGAATACACAATATATTACAATCTATATTGTAAATCACGAGACATTACCTGATCTGTTAAATGAACTCCGGCATGTTTATAGTGCACATTTATATTGTACAAACCAGTGTTTATCAATGATACGAGATCGACTGGTCTACTGATATCCAGCCGATTTGTGTCAATATACGTTTGCAGCATTTGTAAAGAGAGCGGTGGATATTCTCGTCTCAAGCTGAAAACGCACAGGATTTCTTTTCTTAGAAGAGAATCCAACATATATGGTTTCTTATAAATCTATCGAACTTACTGATGTCCTTTATAGTAAGGTTCCTTGCCGAATCTCAGATAAAAGGGGGTATTGCCAGTCTCGTAACCCAGACGCAAATAATTTTGTCTTTGGGTGGCGCCCTTGTTTCCACAACCATGCTTATTACCACCGTGTTGACCTCTACCACGTTTCTGTACATGAGAATAATCAGGGAGTTTAAAATAAAGTACCATCTTAGCGTTATATTAAAAGTGTACATGTAATGTAACTCAATAATTCTTATTTCGTTGCACGCAAAATATAAATATATAACTATATAATATATAATGGCATATAAATACTGTATTATAAATATTATAGTTACACTATTAAATATTATAATTAATAGATCATAGAAAATGAATCCAGTCTGACGTCGCAGTGTCACGCCGGATTAACATTCTAATTGCATAAATTCGTGTATTTAAACTTTCGTAAGCTGAAAAATTGTGTCTTCTGCGTTTTTGCGTTACAATTATCCTGTATAAGACTACATCTTACAGGCTGTTTCGTCGAGCCAGGATTATTTTTGATGTTTCCTAGCGACAGTCTAGGTAGCACTCTTAGCATAGACAATGCCAGATCTTTTCCTTGCTTCCCAGCCATGTCGGTGTCAGTAACTCGTCGTTAACCAATTCTTCGATATGAATAAATTCGTATTTAATAATTATGCACGCTGATATTGAAGCATCCATAAACTTTCTAACCTAAAAAACTATCTCGCGCGACATCCACCTGATCCACCATCCACCTGCAGTCTTGCAGGACTTGCAGTCGGGCGGTATCGATTGATGGAAAGAATGAGAATGAGGTGTAGTCGGTGTAGAGAGTGCAATTGAAAGTGACGGGTGACGGGAGGTATTTGACAGGCCAAGGATGGTGGCTGTTTTGAATGATTCCGACAGCGAGGACGAGTTGCCGCCTGGTTGGGAGGAGAGGACGACATTGGATGGAAACGTCTATTATGTGAAGTAATTATATGACAAGTCCACTTCCATGCGAAGTGATCTTTGATCTCTCGACGGTGATCAAAGGTTGTTTCGCACATCGTGCAGCTGGGATAAGAACGTAATTAACGAGATACCGTGTTGCAGTCACTATACCAAGGGCACGCAATGGACGCATCCTAGAACTGGTCGTAAAAAAATCGTCAACGGAGGTATACGTTTGATTTCTCTATTCATCATTTTATATCAGATGAGATTGACATCATTAAAACAAAAAAGTAGAACAATATGAGTATAATGTCATCAAATCATATTTCTTAACTTATTTGAGAGTGTTTTAAAAGTTAATAGATAAGTAGATAGAAATAAAACACAAGATTAAATTTAAAAATCAAATAGATTTGCCAACTGGATGGGAGAGATGTATATCAGATGACGGTAAAGTTCTATACATTGATCACGCAAATCGTACAACAACCTACACTGATCCACGATTAGCATTCGCTACCGAGTACAGAGAGATGTCTCAAGTATTGCGACAAAGATTTGACGCAAGTAGCACTGCCCTGGCAGTGTTACATGGCCGAGATCTGCGCAACAAAGTTGCTCTCGTTACAGGAGCTAATACAGGCATCGGTAAGTGAGAATAGTTATAGCAATTATTCTTATCCTTTAACTAATTAAAACTTTTTATATACAGGATATGAAACAGCCAGATCATTAGCTTTACACGGCTGCGATGTAATATTAGCTTGCAGAGATGTAGAAAAGGCTAATGAAGCTATAAGGCGTATTCAACAAGAGAAGGATACTGCAAGTTGTGTAGCTTTAAAAATGGACTTGTCATCACTGAGCACCATACGTGAAGCTGTTGAGGAGTTCAAGCTAAAATTCAAGTACGTTTATAACGCATAATTTATCAATTATTTTGATATTACTTTGTTACTACATGAAATTTCCTAATCTTTCAGGTCTCTGCACATTCTTATATTAAATGCCGGCGTGTTTGGAATACCTTATCAACTTACGGAGGACGGTTACGAGACGACGTTTCAAGTCAATCACCTGGCACAGTTTTATTTGACGCTTCTGTTGAAACAGACTATACAGAACACCAACAATCCTAGGATCGTAGTGGTTTCCAGCGAATCGCACAGGTTGTATCTCGATATATTCTCCAATGTAATATTAATTAAATCGAGAATTTTTGTAACCAGATACATTTGTTATACAGATTTTCATTGATACGGACTGTAGAAGACCTTCATCAGTTAACTTTGTCTCCACCGGCATATAAATATTGGGCGATGAACGCATACAACGTATCGAAGCTCTGTAATATTCTATTTGCGCAAGAACTGGCGCGGCAATGGCCCTCCGTAAGCGTATTTGCTTGTCATCCCGGTAACCTGGTGTCTACATCCCTATCGCGTTATTGGTGGCTATACCGATTGTTGTTCGCTTTAGTACGGCCGTTCACGAAATCATTGGTATGTGTATGATATAAATCTCATAAATTCGAAGTATAGGTTCCAATGGAAATCCGCACGAATATAGAAAACGGGCTAACTAAGAACCAGGCGCGGTAAATGATGCGCAAAAGTTTTATTTTTATTTCTATTTTACATATCTTCCAACCTCGAATCGATTTAATTAGGTGTAGGGGGGGGGAGGGATTTTACTATATACTCCAACCGGAGCTGTTTCAAGCCTGACAAATTTAGTCGGCGAGCAGTCAAGGTTGGAAGATATGTAAAATAGAAATAAAAATAAAACTTTTGCGCACTTTTTCTTTCGTACTCTAACATTTCATACTCTAATGATATATTTATAAGAAGTCAACGAAAGTTTTCCGGTCTAATATAATCTTATTCAGAATTGCATTTTTCAATGCTTCATTCTTTCGTTGTATTACGCGCTTCTGATTTATGTTCATATTATAATCTTGAAGAACAGATAGGATAATGAATTAAATAAAACGCATTGCAGCAACAAGGAGCGAGCACGACAGTATTCTGCGCTACTGCACCCGAGTTGGAGGGTGTAACAGGTAGCTACTTCAACAACTGTTGTCGATGTCAACCAACGAATGCTGCGCTGGATCCTGCATTAGCTGAGCGATTGTGGACTCTCAGTCAGGATATGATAGCGGATGCTTTAAAAAGAGATAGGGATAATTGCGGAGAAAAATGAGATTTATCATCATCTTGAGCTATCCACTAAACTAAACCATTAGCTTTATAAATAAAATCTAAAGAAATACTAATATTTGTATATTATATATAATATGCAATTTGTATATTTGTAAGAAATAATTAAACTATTGGTGATTTGTAGTAGATTGGTATAGATGAAAAAATATAATTGTTGGAGTTTGAATCAAAATGATAACAGCACAATACAGCACTATTTTTGGCTTTGTAAACTTTCTTATATTCGTTGAAAGATCATGTAATCCATTCACTGCATTGACCCACTCTTCCAATAAGCTTCGCTTATGTGAAAATCTATTATAAACACATGATCGTTCATATTTATAACATTATACAACATTAAATATAATTAATAAAAATTTGCAATACATTATTATTATAATAAAATATATAAGAGCGACAATTCTCACGTATGTAATGGGGTCCGTTCCGTTTCACGCATATGCGCGCATTTATCTATAGCATACGTAACGTTTACTATAGAAAATGCGCGCATATGCGTGAAACGGAACGGACCCATGGTATGTACCATGGAGCGACGTAAAAAAAGGAACTAACCTAACCTGCAGAGTGCAGCGTTTGTTGTGTGTCGCGTCCACGTCCAGTCATTATTTGCGCCTCTCATCTCTCATCCTTCTCTCTGTCCTCGTTTAAATTGCTTCCTTTTTCGAGAAACCTAACCTGATGATTCACAAAATACAAAAATATTGAAAGAAACAGTCTAGGTGCGAAGGTGTGCGATAACTGTACGGGTTAGAGATACTTTTAAAAGCAAAAATTGTTCCCTGAAAATGGTGTTTTGAGACAGTTAGTTGATAAAAATAAGAAAAATAAAAGAAAATGGATTATCGCGAAGTATTATCCACTTTGATGTCCAGTTCTGATGGTTAGAATTTAAAGATATTTTACTGATAGTAAATCAAATTAATATTCTGATTAAGACAATATATACAGCATTTCTTAGCTAAATCTAATTTATATAATAATTATAGATCAGGCTACAAATTTTGATGATAAGGTGGCACAAATAATTCAGAAGGTAAAACCGCTTCTATCAGAAGACGTAAGACAATCTATCAAAGATATTTCTACAAGGTAAAATTTGGTATTGTGTGTATTGAAGTACTATATAAATTATATATAAATTTCTATATATTAAAAATTCTATTTATAGAAAACAATACCTTCACATATTAAGTTACATATTGCGTGGTATTAAACAAGAAAATGTAAAAGTAGATACCGATGCACCTTTTAATGTGAGCCAATATGAGTCTTTGAAAAATGCTGTGGAATTTATAATATTAATTGGAATTAAGCCCTTTCTATTACCTGGTGTAGGTATAGATATAGATAAATTATGCCCCATAGCTTCAACAATTACTCAGAAAGAAGACTTGAGCTGTCTGGAGGTAAAGTATTGTGTAATTTATGTATTATGTAATTTGTATAATCATTTTTCTCAATTATACGGACTTTGTGTTTCAGAAATATGAACGATTATGTTTTTCAACACACTTACTCTTAGATCTTTTCGATGATCTCAATTTACGACCGGCTGTACTTTTAAGAATCGGCCCTCTAATAGCCGCTCTATTACAATTGTCTCATGCTCCACTAGCTAAACCATCGAACGAAGTTCGGACCATGAATTTAAATAACCAAGAGTTTTATATGACAGTGGAAGAATATCAAAGGCTACAGAATCGTCAAAAGGCATTTTACGCTAAATTTATTTCGCTATTAAGTAATTGTCCACGTAACATATGTTTTCGGGAATTAATGGCAATTTGTGGAATGCAAAATACACCAAGGTGGCTACGTAGAGAAACTCAGAACTATCTAATTAACATGCTTACGCAACCGGATGGAGTATCATCGTTAATCGCCACAATTTATAACGATGGTTTAGACCTGGGTGCGGATTGGAAAAAATTAGATACGCTTTCCCGGCTGATAACGGCAACTCATGGAAAGAACGTCGATCAATATTATGAAGCCGTATGTCCGCAGGTAGGCTAGGAGCTATTTAAAGAAATAATGTATATAAAATACATTATATCTATATATATATTTCTATATATAATACAAAAGTAATTCAGAATTACAATTTTTTTTTAGATTTTAGATCTGTTTTCCTCTGATAAGTTCAAGCATCGCTCAATAATTGCGAACTGCTGTATTAAATCCCTGTATGATTACAATCCACGTGCTTGTCAGAAGTATATTATAGAAGTCGTTTGTGCACCTCTAACAACGAAGAAAGAACCATATGTTATAAAATCTGAAAAAGAGGTTGAACGGTGTATAGAAATATTAACAAAATGTTTTTTAACGGAGGACGCCAAGTTCAAGCATCTACCTTGCAAAGTTATTTTGCACGTTGCCACGCCTCTATTTTGCCTGTACGATAAAGTCCGCGAAAGTGCTTGCTCATTAAAAACGAATTTACAACAATTGTTATTAAAAATCTTCGAGGAAGATACAACGCGGGAAAAGCTGTATTCAGCTTTTCTAGGACACGATACTTCAGCGGGATTTGGGAATTATGTGTCATCAGAATTTGGGCCGACTGGCGGTATCGAGATTATTGGTTTGAATGAAAGTTTGGACTACGAAAAACTAGCTGATACCATTTTCGACCTAGTGTCCACCGCTAGAGACTTATCTCCCAGCTTATTTTGTTACATGTTAAAGTTCCTGTCAAATCAAAATAAATGGAGCTGCGAAATTGAACAACCGAAAACATTGGAGACAGAAGATGATAAAATAGAACGCATCACGATGCAGTTAGCGGCTCATAAACTTCTGTCACAATTAGCCATCACAAGTACTGTTCAAGACGCACAGGTGAAAGATCCCGAACCACTGCTGTCGTTTATAAAATCGTTGTTCGACGATTACACAAAAAGCCATCCGGATAAAACCGAAGAAAACGAATGCGAGATGCTGTATATCAGCTTAATGTGGATAAAAATGATTATGCTTGAGAAGAGTGCAGCGATCAAGATCGATCTCTTCAAAGATTTTAAAACATTTTTAGAAGATCACCTGGAAAATTCCAATATGCCGACACAACTTAAATCATTAATCAGCGAAGTGGTTGCCTGTATCACGACACATGATTCCCGACCCAGATCCGAAAGGAAATACTATCAAGACTTGTCCAGTTCGTCGGACAAATTTGATGAAGCCTTGAAGGATCTCGCGGACCCATTACTTCCTGTTCGGGCGCATGGTCTTGTGACACTCACGAAACTGATTGAGACTAAAGATCCTTATGCTATTGCGCGTAATGCGATCATTTTGCGTTTATTTGAGGTAAATATTTCGATCGCTCGCTTACTACGCGTTCTGCAAGTTTGTCTCACCTATATATTTGGTTACAGGAGAATTTGAAGCACGAGGATTCGTTCATATATCTGGCATCTATCAACGGACTATGCGCATTAGCAACTGCATTTCCAGAAAAAGTTATAGAAACGCTGATGCTTGAATACATTGATATGCCCAAACGTGCCGCAATCTCGGAAATAACTGTTGAAACTAGGATAAAGCTCGGGGAAATACTAGTCAAGACAACGAGAGCCCTGGGTATATAGAAATTCCTTTTTTATTATTTTCATATGTACAGCTAAAATTTCCTATAAATCCCTTATCATTTTAATTAATTTTATTCTATACGGAACATGATTAAATTTTACGTGGTAACAAAATTGTTAATAAATTATCGTTATTCAAAATACTGGACGTAAGTCCGATAGACGATAGAAGAAACGATAAAACAGGATGTATCACAAATGCGACTAGCGAGTCATAAGATCTTGAGGCAAGTTTTTAATAAGAATCAGGAGCAATCAAAATATGAAATTTTGCAGGTGAAATGAGCGTGGTTCAAAAAAACACGCTGGTTAACGGTTTTTTGTGCGCAGTCCGCGATACGGATCCCTTTGTACGAGCCTCTGGTCTCTCTTGCTTAGGGGAACTCTGTAAAGTATTGAACTACCGTCTGGGAAACATTCTCACCGAAGTACGTATATAAGAAACTCGCAGAGCACAAGATACCGAAGAGATCTTTAAACTTGATCTTAACGTTTTCAGATTCTCTACTGCATCACATGTATATTAAAAACAGACAAAGTACCTGAATGTCGGCGTGCCGCTGTGCTGGTCGCAACGCTTCTGTTTCGTGGTCTCGACCGAGACTTATTGAGCACCTGTACCAGCGATATGATCGATCTGTACCGCGAATTGCGCATTTTGCGAGACGACAAAGATCCCGTGCTGCAGCTTCATGTTCAGTTAGCCTTAGAGGAGATCGACCGCATCATGCGGGACTTTCTATTCACGGGATTTCCCACATTAAAAAAGACGATATCGGAGTTGGATTCAATGTCCATTCGGTAACGCAATAAAACGCACATTTGATCTTATGATCGCCATTCCACTCCTGATTAAAATAAAATAAAAATAACCAAGTCTAATAAATATTTTCTGTAAATGATATACTTAGGTACCTAAGATACACGCGACAAGACAAACGAATAAATTATTGAAAAATATCGCATGTTGCATCATGTACATGATTATTTCTTGTACCTATTTTCGTCCTTAAAACGAACGCGAAATCGAATACCTAATATATCGAGAAAATTAACTACGTGATGATCGTTCAACAAAAAAGGAACAAAGCGAACGAAATATGATGCATAATCCAGTCACCGTCGCGGCAGTTCAAGGACGCATACGGTTTTTTTTTTGTAAAAATTACTTAAATCCTATGACGACGACACCGTCCGATTGACATTATAAGAACGTTGTATCTTCGGAAAAGAATCCAGCTAAACGAATGTGATCTCGTTTAAGGCAGACGTACAGCCGTTGCGGCTGCGGCGTGGAAGCTGGCGAAGGTCGCGGCATTATCGCCCGTAAAATAAATTCTTTGCACGATGGTTCGGGAAACATTCTGTATCGACTATCTTCCGCAGTTGTATCCTTATGGGTGTTACTGACGGACGTCATCATATGAGCGGCCTGAAACAAAACCGAAATATTTTATGTTTGAATCGTAAACTCTCTCATATATGATATAATAATGTATAAAAATATACCTTTTGAGCGTCGCGGAACATCGTCGTTATTCGAGCTCCGATGTCACCTCTGGAAGCGCCGGGCACACTCACCTCCTTCCCCCGCATCAATTGAATCAAAAAGGACGTGAATTCCTTGGAGTCGTTGTTACCGCCCAGCTTGTGCTGCAACGAATTTACTTGCGCGACCAGCGCTTCCACGCTCTCGACGTCGCGCGTGATGTCCTGAAGAAATTGAAATTAAAAATTAAGGTATCTATATCTATCTGTAAAAATTCTTACTTATACGCAGCCTGTATATATTTTATTTCAAATATATTTATACGCGCATTAATATGTTATATATAAACATTTATGACAAACACTGACTAGTTATAATCGAAATCGACCTAACAAATGACTATATGATCGAAGATATGTCGAGTCCTACCTCATACACTTGTAGCTTTTGATGAATTGGTTTCGTCGCGTATTGCAATTTGTTGAGTATGCTCTGTGCTACATCGGGCAGGCTCGGTAGAGCTTCCTGTTTCTGTGAGGTCAGAGTATAGAGCGCGGCGTGCATTAGAGTCGGCAGCAAGAGCTGTGCAACCTGGCCTATTCGTTTCGAACACAGGTAATGCAGAGCCTTCTCCGCCTCTCGCGTGTCGTCGAACAGTCGTTTCTGCCGGTGTGCGGGAACTGGCTGCGCCGATGCCCATGTCGTTGACCACGGATTATCCGGGATCATCATCCGCGGCGACAAGTGACCTGCGTTTCGAGATTCAATATAAAAAAATATTGCAAGCGTTGGAAATAAAAAATTACATTTATATTTTAATTGCAAACTGACGTCCCTCGGCATTTTTGTTGAGGAAAAATCGACTTTGTTGAATTGAATGTTGAACAAAAAAAATCTGTCATTAAAAAGATATTTAGTTTTAAGACTTTCTGTCTTGGCTTTTAGCTTGTAAATATTCTTAAAAATAATATGTGCAACCTTTCACATCGCTATCGATCTTGGCGTAGAACCTGTCTCGAAGGAAATATAATTTCCTCAGATATTATAGAAAGAGAGAGAAAGAGAATTATAATATTTCTTAGAAGTCAAAGTCTCTTCGATTACTTGACTGAAATAAACGAGGTAAATTAATTATAGATAACGAGGATTGAGCGGTGATATCAAAGTTTCAAATTTGGAATATTCTTCATAATTTTGTATGTATTAAAAAAAAAATACTGACCCTTCCCTTGTCCCCATTCGTCAACACCTTCTTCGTCGATCCAATCCCTCGGGGAATACCATCGAATAAAATCCTCTAGCACCGCGCCAGGATTTGCCGCCTACGTTATATTATCATAATGAAAATAGATGTACTCGTAAAATACGTTGCCGGGTTTAGGCTCAATGCATTATGCATACTTTGAAGGATTCCATGTCGGATAACAGGGATGCGCTCATCATTCGAGCCCGCATCTCGGAGGCGTACTTGTCTGTACCGAGCTGCATCATCACCTGCGCGTCCTCCTCTAGCTGGTCCTCCGTCTTCGGTACGGGATCCTGCGTGATTGGTAGATAAAGAGGGTCTCCAGTTTGAATCAGCCTACGCATCATCAATTCCCATCTCATTGAGTTACAAATCGTGCACTTTTCTTAATTTATCAATATTTAATATTCAGTTATTGAAAAAACGGGAATGCTAACGACTATTGAACGTAGTTTATGCGATATTTTTTATACTAGCAGTTAGTATATTAGTCAATAGAAAAATCTCATATATTTTGATACTACTTTTATCTGTCTTCAGCTCGTAAAGTTGAAAAATTTCTATTTTATAAATCTAGAAAATATGTCTCTTTGATAATATGTAAGTAATTCTAGGTTTTAAGCAATTGGCGAAAATCTCAGCCAATTTGCGGTCGTTACTCGTGAAGAAAAATCAACCTGAGCGAAGGGTGTTTGGCCAATCTTCCCGCGGGTTTGTTCCACAGCAGGTGCTTCGCCTTCAATTGCGGCTTCGTTGACGAAACCTCCTCGCTCGCCAGCTCCTCGCTCGTGCACTCAAAGAATTCCTCATCCTCCTCGGACTCTGCGACAGCCAGACCGGGAATTTTCAAATTTATGCCGCCGACCGCATTGTGTAAAGCATAATTAAATCGCTAATGGCTACCTGTCTCCTCCACATCGTCCATCTCCGTGCTCTGAGACCTGTGCGCGTTCTCCTCCCTCGCCTTTTTCCTCGTTACACAGCAATTCATCATCTGCGCGCACAAAACGTAATAAGAACAAAGCCAATGGGATTTTTACCCAAAGGAAGTACATATAAAAGTTACATAAGCGTTACATAAAATATTTGGCAATTCGCGTCACCTGTAACTTTTGATGCAGCAAGCACGTGCGAACGGAATCTGGAAAGCCGGGCCCGACTCTGAAATGAGATATGAAAACCGATTGTATATCGTGAAATAACGAGATTGTCTACGGAGAGAGAGTCTTTCATTTCATTGTCTTTCATTTTGGAGCACCTATCGCACGATCCCACGCGTCTGCATTTTCCGGCAAAGATCAACTTTCTAAACGCCATCGACATGAAGACTATAATTATAAACTTGATGTACACGAGAGTGTTTTACACGCGTAAATTTGTCGATATCGGGGGCGCGTATCTACAAATGCAGGACAAAGGATCGCCGTGGTCGCGTGACGGAGAGATGTGTTGGACGCCGAAGTCAAACGGGTAGGTTTGTGGTGCCGGTCGTCGATTTAGTAATCACTTGCCTCCCGCAAGTATAATTTCAACATTTTAACATGCAAACGCATAACGGTATTCCGTATTTCTGCGATCGACGAGTTGTACTGCATATTCACGTTCCCTATTACCGGTGATAAACATTTAACCATGCTTATTCCATCTATCGACTTGATGTTATTAGAATCATTAAAATTGATTCCCGTGCATTAATAGAATGATGGAATTGTAATTAATCCTACGGCCTTACAGTTGAGTTCACTTTTATTTTTAAGATTTGTTTATAAAAAAAATTTTTTAATTAAAGTTTATATTCTGTGATCGGCACTTAAATCGCGACATGACGGCAATAAATTAAAAATAAAGAGCCGATCATTTCTTAAATTCTTTTTTTCGAAGATTAGGTATCCAATTTCTACAAATTCCTTTCGATTATCCTTATCTCGTTTTTACAGGCCGTTTTTACAGCCGTTTATGAACCGAATCGAAGAATCTAAATAAATTTCTTTAAAAAAATAAAGATTCAGTCAAACGTGTTGATTACATCAAATCTCGCGATAGAAAAACAGAATGCGGCGCAAATAGCAGCGCATGCGAAGCTAAAGACACAATTGCATCGGCCATCGGAACATACGCAATGCGCTTACAAAATCTTGTCGCGTATAGGCTGGCTTGACGACACGATAGCCAGGAGGAAGCAACAGGTGAGCGACAAGAGAAGAGTGCTCGTCCCCTTCGTTTTATTGCCTAAAAGAAAACACGGGGAGACGCATTTACACGCTCGGTTAGATTTGAACAATTTGACACTTGTGTATCGCAATAATATGAAAAATCTCGAGTACCCCTTGCTTCGAAGGATTAAATGTCATTCTACGAAAGGAAGGAAAAAAACTTGAAAATTTTAAAACCGTATTTATTTAATGTGATAATTTGTATAATCATTTCTTCTCTTTCATTTATCGAATCAATCGACAATCGGAACAAAATATTAAATAAGCACAAAACTGTATAAAGATTAAAGTTATATTTTGTTGAAACAAAAATTGAAGTTATTGATGAAACAGCGTTGGTAAACAATTATAATTGAAGATGTTTAAATTACGAGTTTGCGGTTAAACACTCCCTTTTTCTTATTACATCTTTTTACACATATTTTTATAATATGTACAGAATATGCTGCAAATTAATCATGTTATATTATCATTTTACTTACGGAATATATTCTTCGACATGGATATACAGAATAATTTAAGCATCGTCGGACCGAAGGATACCCGATACCGGACCTGGACCCTGGACGGCAGGACCGCCGTCAAGGGTCAACTCCGCCCTCTCGACAAGGTTTTTCCACCGGCGGCAAACCTCGTCAAGACGCTTATAATCCCATCGGGGCCTACGGGGAAGCCTACCGCCGAAGACTCGACCGCCCTACCACCGGTTGCGGCGGTGTTGGCACGAGACAGGATTTCTACGGGGGCCGAGGACGGACGCGGCCGTACCGCTTGGTTCTTGCAGTCGACTTTAAGACCGCGATGCGACGGTCGAGCTAACGGTCAGGAGAAGCCGGAGCAGTCTTCCACGTCCGCGCGCTCGCGCGACTCGCAAGGTCCGCCGACCCGAAGTGCAAAATCGGACTTCCGTTTTCCTCCTTGCTCTCGCGTCTCTTGGGATATGATCGACTCGTAAGACGATTTCGACCGGGGCTTCGCGTGCATTCCGACTACGCCTACGATCCTCGAAGGGTCTAAGGGAACGCTCGCTCGCTCTCGTGCGAGCGTTGCGTTTATACACGCGGCAGTCAGGTGAATTCTCAGCAAGGTGCGGCCGGACTTCCTCTTCGGCACCATGGCCTAAACTGCTCGTTCGTGGAGAAAAATATAAGCAACTATGAGTGAGTAATGGATATTCTCTCTTAACAACAGCTCGCGTGCCTTGAAAAGCGTTTCGTGCCCGGGAGAAGAGAATTTCTTCATTTAATATCAGAATTCAATAGCTTTATATCCAGTTCTATATGAAAAGATTGTAAAACCGGAATTCTCTTTACAACTCCCAATGCGCTCGTTTTATGTTGGGCATTACAGCGCAGCATTTAAGACTTACGAAAATATTTGAATCCTGAAGGAAGGTTCGCTGCAATTTACATGAATTTACACGAAATTATTGAATTAGAGACTCTTTAGGGAGGGATCTCTTTACAAATATAAAAGAAATAAATGGGAATTATGTCACAGTGATGTCAATATTTGTCGTTCTTAATTTTATTAGTATTTTAGATATTATTTTCAGACTAAATGAAAGCTAAATTTCACAGTCGAAGAATTAAGTCATTTCGCTCATTTATATCCCGAATTTTCTTGACTCGTTAATAGTAACGGTATTATTAGTTCGCTCATGGTACCAGGAGAATTATTTCTCGCTGGATTACCTCGAGGCACCAAGCCAAATAAGCCTGTATTGGAGAAACGGGACGCTTAGTCCGAAAACCCAGTTTTTCAAAGAAGACTCATAAAGATCCAGATTTAATACACTCGCATATATTCAAGTCAAGTTAAACAAGGATGTATTTAGCCATGTTATAACTTATGCGTCTATATGTACTTGTCCATTTAGATTGCAAGTATTTTCTATTGCGACAATAGAACTTTCTTCAAAAATTACCGATTCGTAAAATCTTTTTCTCATGACAAATATAATGAAATCGATAGGATATTAGATTTACTTTCCTTTGCCTCTCAGCTATAGGAACATTCCGGCTTGTTCTCTTCCAAGCGCCAGTGTTATACTATTCTTTATGAAACTACAGCTGCATCGCGTGGCGGCGGACTCTTCGAAGGGTTAATGCACCTACACGCTACACGCGTATCTTACGGCTATCGTCTTCAACGTACACCGTCCGACCTTGAACCGTACTATAGATACACGACGTACACGCTGGGTTCCTCCCATATCCAGACAGGATACTGAATAGTTCATGCTATGCTCGAAAAGTTCGCGCCTGCATCCTGCATTTAATTCTTTACAAGGCGCGAAATCAGAAATTCTTCGAGAACGAGTTAGTTAACTCAAATGACATTATTGGAAAGACATAAAATGTAGGGTTTTTTTTTAGCAAAAAATCCATATATATTGAGAAATATTGTACTTTTATGTAAATTACACTGTCTAGTTATTTGTGCATAAATTATATAAAGGAATATTATTAGACAGTATACAATGCTTTGTAAAATATTAAGGGGCTATCTTACTTTAAAATTTGTTTTGCTTCCAAAAATGATTTAAAGTCTTAAAATAAATGTGCAAAAAATCCCAAGCGGATATTCAAAATATTCTTCGAGTTTGAAGCGAACTCGTGTACCTACGTGTACCTACGCGCTAAAGGAGAAAGGTCTATTGTATGGAGGGTGACAAGCGATAAGATGAAAAAAATTCATGATATGACTGAAGTAACAAGTCAAACTTTAACACGTTTTTCTTGAAACTATGTTTTTTCAGACGGTGTACATGATATCTCAGGCTGCAATTGACGGATTGTCTTGAAATTTGTAACATACATTCAGAGAAATAATAGTTTTCACCTAACGGACGATTTTGTTGATAACATTTTTTGTTTAAAAATTATAATAAAAATTTGTATGCCAAAAATTGTGAAAAAAAATCAAACATTTTAATCAAATTTTTACTTTTTCCGCAATCCAAGCCTAAAAAAACCTTCACTTTTTAGGCTGGTCAAAGTAGGATAATCCCTTAACGCTAAACTGGATATTTCTTATCTGATTTAAGTTTCTTGCTTAAATTGGACAATTGAAGAGTTTAATGTTTAGAAGGAAACAAATTAACTCGTCAAGTCTAAGACACTGAAAGTGGATTCTATACAAATCACGATTTTATCCTTGCCTCTCAAGTCTCTCCGATATCTTTCATCGATTAAGAATTCATACAAAAATTTATACACTTAACGTTTAAAGACGTGGTAAAAACAACGAAATCGTGAACGACCTGCGGATTATTAATCACGATCTTCAGAGATCGCTAACTAAAATTACGTTGTATAATATAGCGACAAATCAGGAAGCCGATTGCCAGAATTTATATAGCAGGCAGCTGCGACGGGTATTAAAATTCTTTTACGAAGTCACGAGGAACGCGTGGAATTCCTTAACATTGAGAGTAATACAGGTTTATCAAGAATCGCGACATCATCGAGATACTTTGCATAAAGCGAATGAAGCGATCCGAAACTGGGAGAGACGAAAGCGTCTTCGTGATTCGTTTTCATTTCCGCTCGATCGGTCGACCAAGTGATCGGGAACAATATCGCGGATCTGCGTCTTCGGATATCGAGGAAAGGATGAGAGATGCGAAATTTATATGCGTATAAAAGAAGACGGATAAAAGGACGAAAACGAGAAGCAAGATAAAACAACGAGAATAGAAAAAAAATCGGATAGCGTTTCTTACGAGTTGCATATCCTCTTATATGTGGTATTGCTAAATTATCAAGCGTGTTGTGTCGATCGTTCTGCGCGAGTAATAACATTACGTAAACGTTGCATAAGTAGATCGGGAAATATTTTTATATAATAACAAGTGGAGAAATATATATACGGTGAAAATATACAGTCTCCTCGATAACACTGTTCGGAGAATTAGCGAAGTGGTTCAGTAAATCCACGGCCAACATGTTACTGTCCTCGCAATTTTTGAGGTCGATAATCTTATATATTCATCAAATAAATTAAGTATCAAGTCAATTAAATATTTTACGAAACAGTTAATTAAATTAAGAATGCAGTTAATTATTGCGAAATAAGACGTTCAATTCAACTTAAAATAATCATATAATGCTTCACGAACATATAAAAGTAAGATGTATATGTGTGTGTGAGAGAGACCTTCAATTTATTATTAATTATAACTATGAAAAAATAGTATAACGCAACAAGTAAAAGTCACAAAATGCATACGATATATTCAAGAAAGCTACGATATATTCATCAGCGCGAAGCGATGACTCTTTGCTTCGCATTCGCGCGTATTCTCTTTCGCGAAATGTTCGAGAAAGGTATAATACTGTAAGTTATTTACGGAAATTACTTTTACCGGGAAACGTTTATAATAGAAATGTATCGACACTTTCACATGCTAAACGGCCGAACGTTAGAATTTTCGCGAAAGCTCGCCAGGTTCAATGTACCGAGCGACTTTTGGGATCGCATGCGAGCGCGAGCAACGTTAACCGTCACGGTCGGTCTGACGGGAAAAATCAGGGCGTATGGTAATGGCGTCCAGTCTGGCAACCATTACGGAGAAATTGCCGAGATTTACTCGCGAATCGGCCGACGAGCATGGCAATGGTGGTCCGTTTGTCCGCGAGCCGTGACCAGCGGACCATGATGCTCTCCTGCCTCGATTCCCGCATCATCCCTCTTGCATTACTTGCACTTCCTACAGCCGCCACGATCGCGAGACTCGTTTAAAGCACTATAGTATATTAATTGAATTGTTCACACTAGCAAAATTTTATCAATTATTTCTCATAAATAAAATAAATGTAAAAGAAGACCTTATTTTCTCAGTGTAATTATGTTAACATAATTAAAAGAATTAGCAAGCAATTAAAAAATTTATTTCTAGAACATAACTGAATATGTGTAAAATGTATGTCAATTTATTCTATCAAGTATAAAGTTTTCGTATATTTTGGAAAGTATAATAAAATTAAAACACTTTCAAACAAAAATATACCTACACAGTCCAGTGTTCTAGTCTGAAATCGTAAATCGTCAAAAGGAAATGGTTGTCATCATCGCGATAACAGATGTCATTAACTCGTTTTGTCGCTCTTTAACGAACCATGCCGCTTCTTTTGCGCCAATTGCAATTAATGAGCGTCATATTATTCGCGTCTACCATTTAAACATTAAAATATACGCTTCAATGTAACGCGGTTTTCTATATCCCATTTCGTGACACTTCGTAATATTAGTAACGATTCAAATTAATGCGAGTCAAATACTCTAGAATTTAATTCCATATAGTAATCAGATAGTACTAGGAAAAAATATTGGATAGTACAATCATTGTAAAAAATCTTCAAAACTGATGCATCTCAAAAGACTATAACTATCCTAATTGTTTATACATATGTAGTCAGTCATATTGAAATCAGTTTCCAAGAATATTGCGATATCTCAATTTTGCATCGCTAAAAAAAAATCTGAAATGGCCAAAGGATTCCTAGTTAAATTGGTCTCTAGTTTGATATCTAGTTAAAGTTAACAAAAAAAAACCACCGGTTCTAAAATGCCGTGTGTAATATGAGCGAACGCACGTTTCGTTACGATTTATACGATTGCGTAGCGAGAGCCAACGGCTTTTCTATTGCGGTCTTCGTGAGTTTTATCCACGAAGGAACCCTTCGAACGGCCGCCACAAGCCGCCTGCGATCGGGTTTGCGCTTTAGAAAGGCACGTGCACCGGTGCACGGCACGCCAGTGCCGTGGTCACGTTTCTCGCATACTTCGTTACGAAGGAAACCACAAAGAGCTAAATTGTTCAACGCAAAGCCCTCGTAGGGATTTCTCTCTCGCGGAGAGACGAACAGTAGCGTGAAATTCCATTGAAATTTCCTGATTATTGTGCATATTATTAAAGTATCGTATAAGAGCTGAACATAGTATTGCTATTACAGAATCCTGGACGATTACCATCTCATCTAATCTTTATATTTATTTTTCATTTCACATAAAACTTGTCTGGGAGATAAAATCACCGATGTGCGTGAGGAAATGCCGAGAAAAATTGTCGGCGAATTATCGCGCAGATTATCACTTAACCATCGAGATTGTCCCGGACCCTCGGCGAAGAAGAGTGTAACCTAGCGCGACCTAACCCACATCCCAGAGGCCGAGGGAAACCGAGTTAACGCCGTAGCTCTCATTTCCGGAACCGCTTCTCGACTTCCGTCGCGGGCACCGTCGAGGCACCTGCCGCCCAATATAACTATTCCGGTCACGAATCGATCGATCAAACGTTCACCCGACGATCGTAACTTCTCCTTACACCACTCTCTCGTTTTAGCGAATAAATCCCAGAATAAATCTTTCGGGAATACATAATGAATATTTGTTTTAACAAAATTTCAAAGTTTAAGTATGAAGCATATGATGAGGATATTAAAAATGGGATGTAAAATCATCGTCGACAAAGGATAAATCTTTTCCAGATCGACTAAAAAAATTGAGAATTAAAAGATGTCCGGTGATTTATGTAACGTGAACGCGCAACACACGCCTTGGAGATTTCAATGCCCGGCTAAGTAAAGACTGGGGACAAACTCGACACACGACGCGTCGCGTTCTGATTCACAGTTCTGCGCGAACGGACGATTGCTCTGTGCGGCGGCGGATTTTAAAGTCGACAATTAACTGTGCGACGGGCTAATTCATGTTTCCTCGTTATTGTGTCGACCGGGCCACCCTCGGGCCCGGTATTGTGCGACAATTCTCACGGCCCGCGGCGTTAGCGTATAAAGTGAAGCGTCGCGTAACCCGGTGCAATTCGGCGCGGACGAATTCTTTTCCACGAGAGACTGACAACGAGTGCGAAAGGCGTGTTTATCTTTCGCGGTAGATTTACACCGGGTCAGTAGGGGAGTATAAGAGCAGAGTGGATCAGTCGTTTTGCAAGCTATCATTGTTATAGTCAAAGAAATTGCGAGTTACGCATTGTTCGCACGTCGCCTTTCTGAAACGTAACGCGCGCTTTCTTTTAGCATAGGTGTTCTTAGAACGTGTAGAATTTCTCAACATTTACAGACATTTTAGAAAATTTATTCTGAACTTTCGACATCAAATATTTCGATAATTTAAACCTCCAATTATTTTGTATAATATCATAATTATATAATAATTTTTATTTTAACATAACGAAATACATTATTCTGTAAAATAACATAACGAAATTAAACAAAATATTCAATCTTGTAAAGTTGTACTCGCCAAAAAACGATTATAAATGTAGATCTCGTATATAAATGCTAATAGAAATTTCTAAACCAAAAATATTAAATACAATTTCGAAATTTTTACGAGACTGCTGTTTTCAATGTTTCAAATTAAAAACAATCGATGTGAGTCAATAATTTTGGCATAGTCGTTCAGAGAACGGCGGCTTGCTCTATGCTATCAATATTCGTTCGTTGTCGACGTTATGCAAGTCTTAGCAGTGATTAACTTATCGATTAATCAGTTATCAGAAAGGTCTTCAAACAATGGCCTGAACGTAATGGTTCCGTATGAGAATCGGGCATTGTTGTCGCGAAATCGTCGAAAGACGATGGAATGTCGAAATCCTCGGGAGACGTTCTGGACGATGACGATTCAGAGAGAGAAAAAAAAGAGAGGACAAGACCCCACCGATGGGTCCCCATTCATATGTCACTGTTTCTGATGTCGAAGCCGCGTATGTAGTATGTACCTGCCTGCGCGTTTCGGCATTATGAAATTAAGCAGCGCTTGAGAAATACTACGAGCGAACGTCATTCTGTCGTGCCCCAGGGCAGCTCTCGTACGTACCTTACGAAAGCAAGCCTGCCATAGAATAATGAATCGAAAATGACGTTTACAGCGTTATATCTCTGTAAATGTAGTTAGACAGACATTCACGACATCACACGGTTCTATAAAATTAAGTCCGCGCGCGTGCTATTTTCTATAAATATTATTTTATTATAGCATCACGATATATAAATCAATATCTTATTTTTAATACAACTTAAAACGTAAAAAAATTGCGAAAGTGTCGTCGACTTATTAATTCATGTATGATAATATTACAACAAGATATACCTACTTTGCCGCTATATTTTCGTAATAATATTATATATAACATTATTGATACAGTCTCTTTCTTTTTTTTCACGTTGATAGAATAATTACAAAATCCCACCATCTTCATGTCCTAATCTGTCGATCGAAGGTCGAGACGCGTCACCAGAAAAATATTCCAGATTTCGATGAAGCGCGAAGGCGGCGAGAAAGCCAATCAAATCTCTTGTTCTCGCGGATCAACGATCGCGGGGAAAAAGGCGCGACGAAAAGGGAGGAACAAGGATCGAGGCAGGCCGGGACATTCTCGAGTGAAAAGCGAGCGTCGATCGTGCGCGGCCGGCCGTAACGCGATGATCATCGGAGTACGGTGATCGATGGATCGAACAGATATGTCTTGCCGAGCAGAACGAACCGAGCTACATAACGTGTTCCCTCCACTGCGTCGTTTGCTCAAATCTGCATAATGCGTGCATTTTTTCCTCGGTAACGGAGCCTAATTCATTGCGATTATCGTTTTAGTTACTTAGAGACAAATTGCTGAAATAATCCATTTATTGTTAGAGTATAATCATGGTCGCGAATAAAAACATGAACCATTTTTAATTTGCCATTGTGAGCAGAATTAATTAATGATTTATAACTCAGCACCTCGACATCTTTTCATAGAGAAGAAATTATCAAATTTATTAAAAAAGAATCTTCAAGCATTAGAAGCAGCAAAAGACAATATATTTCCATGGAACTCTCTCTCTCTCTCTCTAGTTCAATATTTTTTAATAATTGTTTGTGGCTTCCCTCTAAACTCCATTTATCTTAGAAAAAAAATTTATCTGCTCGAGCGTAAATTTCTTAATGTACCATTTTCTACATGTAATTTAAAAACATAAACTAGTCCACTAACATTAGCAATGTTGAGAACCATTTAGATCGATCCGGAGTCGTTTCTTCGTCGGTATGTCTTCGCTTTTTGCGCGGAACAATAGTTGACGAAAAAAAAAAAATCGCGACGCTTTGCCTTCTTCCGAGTCGGAGGCCGTGAAATGTTAATTGTCGCGGTCGACAGCGATCAGCCACGATTTCGAGAGCCGCTCGCTCTTTTTACGGAGGCATTCGGAGAAGAGACAGCCGCGACGACTCGTATTTTCGCAAATGAGATATGTCAGCAACGGCGAATTCGTCGCTAATTTGCGGAACGCGAGGAGAACGCGCACCTAATCGGCGACGAGTCCGAGATCGCTTCTTAACTCGCGGCGGCTTAATAATCGTCGGCGAGCGAATCACACCACGCCTAGAATACCAGAGATTTACGGAAGCGAAACTGAAACGCGAATAGTTCCTTAATCGTTCGTCGACAACGCATTCGAGATGTGACGGTAAAAATTGAGGGCTTTCGCCGCGATAAGTATAATTGAGACGTTTAAGATAAAGGAAGGTACTATTCGGTGTCGAGAATCATGTCGCTTCGGTTACAAACCGGGTCGAGAGTTTCACGAGAGTCGCTCTGCAAATAGAATCGTCAGTCACGAGACTCGTTGTGGAAATTAAAAAACTATAACTACATTCCTTATAAGCGTGTGTTGTTTATCCTGGAGTATAAATTTAGCGCATACCGAGAATTACTGAGGAGTGGAAGAATCTTAATTCTTGCATTTTGCATTCGAATTACGGCTTAATATCAGATGCTTAGATGTAACATTACATACTCTAGACATATGATAACCTGAAATTTAATAAAAATCCGCTGGATTCCGCTGGATTCAACGGCAACAAAGTTGTCGTCAAGCGGCCGATTAATCTCGACGCGGCCGCGGCGGGATGCCATTGACGATCGAGGAATGGCATGCGTTACAGTCGCGGCGCGATTCGCTCGAGGGAGCTCCTCGTTGTTCGCCGGTCCGTTGGCCGCGTATATGCGTGTCCTGCGAGATGGAGCAGGTAACAGTACTTAGATAGTCGGTTGGCATACTGTGCCGACTGGTAGCGCGGACCGTTACAGGCATATGGAAAGTTCGGCGGGTCGTAAAGTAGCCGCGTGCAAAGTGCATGGGGGCCCCACGTAAAAATCCTGCACGAGAAAGCACGAGGAAGAGACCGCGAGGATAAGCTCCCGCGGATATTCTTTCAAAACTGGATCCAACGACGTGTGTTGCATCCAAGATAAATTGCGCCGAGGATTAATCCCAGTTAATCCTTATTATAGTTAACGTTACCTTGTGGGATTTCCTATCCTTTTCATACGTTACTTCTTTTATGTTTTTTTTCTTATCGAATAATATTTGTGAGAGCTCTCGACTAGTTTGAAGTAAAGATGTCTGTCTATTAAATATAGATAGATGAGATGGGTGGATTAGATATAGACAGATAGATCCGCTGGAGTGTTTTGCTGTCTGATGGCTCTCAGACCTCTGAAGTGGACATCTAGTCTCGCAGATAGAAACGACAAGCGGAATAATGTTGCGGCTTGTTCGCGCTTGTGTGCGCTTGTAAAACGCAAATGGTGGAAACTCATGAGGAAAGACACAGTGGAAGGCGCAAAATGTCATTTACAGAGAGGATTCTATACAACCGGAGTCAAGTTTCGCGAAGTTTCTGCGTCAACGAAGAATGTATCGCTTGTAAATGTCGAATGATCGTAAACAACGATCTCTCTATCTGAGAGAATTGCATACGAACGAATTCACATTTACATCGCACGCGCACACATTTATAATCTTGAGTTTCAAATCATCGGCTAAATAGCTCTTTTCAAAGAACACAGTTCATTAACTTCAATATAGTTTAAAAGTATTAATTCAGATTGACAGATATCTCTAGTTTTTTTCTAATAAAGTAGATGGAAGATTGATTAAATTTCAATTAGCTTTAATTAACGTTTCTAAATTAACTACTTGTAGAAGCTTCGTTCCGGATATCGCATTTGCCGCCGCATGAAACATTTTTAGCCGCTCTATCATTGCGGAATGATTACGATGCGTAAGGATGATATCATCTTACGTCTATTTATAAGCACAAAAAAAAGTGCGAACGCTTTCTGCTTTCGCGAGATAAGACGCAAGATGCGAGAGAAACGGCTCCGATGTATTTACAGACGATTGCGGCAATCTAAATTAGAGCAGATGTAAAGTAGGCGCACTTTCTCCGTATTTGCTTAATTCGATGCGATTCCACGATAACGCCGCTAGTAGTTAGCCGAAGTACGGCTGTTAAAATCGATTTCGCTTATACGCACTTTCTTACTCTTCCCACCCCCCGAACAGATCTAAGGTTCATAAAAATCTGAGTTCGAAAACAATTAGACAATTTTTTATGAAATTTGATAAAATTGGCTTCTCTAAATGTACATTTCACAAATCTCAATGTTATAAAATCGTATAATTTCTCTCTAATTAAAAAATTGGAAAATAATTTAAGAAAATAAAATAATTAAAAATATATGTATATATTATTGAATAAACTATTAATAAAACAGTGTTCTATAAAATCTAAAAATAATAGAAGATTATAAGTAAAATTTTTTAACGTTATTAACATAGATATAGACCGGATACAATGATTAATTTTTGCCATTTTTTAAAGAGGACATTAGATTGCAGATCGCATTTGTTCGAATGTTAGGGGAGATATACATCGCATTTTAGAGAAAGTGTTATATGCATTGTCCGATACAAGGAAAAATGCGACGTATTAATCGTGGGAACCTATCGTTGATCGTGGGCTAAACATTGACACGAGCGTTCGCCAGCCCTTGATCACTATAATATAATGCAATTTTCTAATCCGCAGCTCGCATAAATTTCAGCTAATATCCGTCGTGTAGAATAAGAGGGGGAGGGAGATAAGGAGGGAGATAAGGAGGGAAATAAGGAGGACCAGAAACGAATAGAAAGAGAGAGAGGGATGGAGAGTGGCAGAAACGGAAAGCCGAAAGAGAACGAAAGTGAAAGGATCGGATTCCGTGGCAGGTATAGGTGCATGCGGCCGTTGCACGTGCGCACTTGCACGCGTTTGCGCGTGCCACGTGCGAATCGCCGGAAATGCCAGTTTACGGAAACCATACCGATCCCAGAATCGCCGGGAACGCGAATCAGTCGCAAAGAAATGTATACTGGTAACAAGTTGCGAGGAAACCTTCGCGCGTGGCATCGGTATGCACCGAAAAATATATTTCGTGATCAGATTCTTTCGCGCGCCTACCTAGATATCGATCGAATAGATTTGTATTATAGCTAGTTATTATAGCTAATTGGTTACGAGTATAATTAAGGCAATTAATGAAAATTATATTACTATAATTATATCATAGATACGATAGAATAAATTTGATGAATAGATATAAAATTTTGAAACTGGAAGGTAAATGTTCTTCATGTTAATTAAATTCCTCGACCGATGTTAAATTAACCAGATTTAACTATTCAATCTTTGGCATATTGGATAATCGAGGACGTCGCTCGCCCTTGCCGATCCGCGCACAAGCGTACATCGCGTTTCGCCGCGAACGGCGATTTCTCCGCGCGATCGGATCGGTCGCATTCTTCGGTGAAAGGTTATTCAATCGGCCGGTCAGTCTCGCCCGAAAGATGTCGTAACGCTGTAACGATCGGCCGACAGGTTTCCCAGGGACAGCCGCGAGAATTCTTTCGCTCGATGAGTAATCATGCTGTCACGTGAAGAGGAAGCATCGCCATTTAGGGAGATCTGGTCCGTTAAAGCCCGTCAAATTAATCATTCTGGTTCGAAGGAATATTATTGAACGCAGCGTACTTTCGCAAGACACGTACAATAATGCAATCTACTGTATTTCTTAAAGGAACAATATATCTCGATGAAAAATGTTTCAGTCAATCGCATTCAACTGGTCGTAGTCAGAGTTTTGCACAATTTTTAAATTGGAGAATAATAATTTTATATAATCTTTAGCTTAAAATCAACATCGTAAGTCATTTGATGCGTTCAGAGTCCTGATGCCAGATGATTGACAATAAATTGATGGTTTAGCACAGTCAAGGTCCCCGACGAGGTAGATGCCGGTAATCCCGCATTGTCACAGTCTGATAATCTTCCGCGTGCACGCGATCGTGATCCGTGACTCACTCAAGCCTTCCAGGATGATAATGTCGGCGTACTCTGTATATCTTTATAATAGAATTGCACGAGAAAAGAATTGCGGTCTCTAACAAGCTAAATTATTTTATTATTCTATCTATTTATAAGAAATATCAATTCATAAAGTAAAAAAAAAACCTGTGGGTGAGAATCCATGAACTTAATCGCATATTCTCTCAATAACTTTCCCCATGGAAAACTATTTCCATCGTAAGGGGAAAAGTCTTTAAGAGAATATGCGATTAAGGTCTCGGATTTGCCATTTGATTATAATTGATAAATATCAGATGACTAAGCGTTTCTATGTGTACAATCGTCACTGATGCGTAAGGTCACTAGCATCAGGAAGAGAAAGATGATCGTTCAGTCATACTCTGATAACGTTCACGCACCAATCACCGATCGCTGGAGTGATGGAGGCACTAATTGTGCTCATTACGAGTTAATTATTTCAGCGGCTTGACCGCGTAATTAAGTGATACTCCCGCCGAGATTATCTCTCTCAATATTAAGAAAAAGTGCACTGTACGCGGTAGTGCGCACCTTACGCAGAGTGTATATCATTAAGATATATTAAATTAAATTAAAAGCATGTTCCAATAATTTCAAAATTTAGGTATTAAAATTAAATTTCTACAAAATTTTTCTAATGAAATTAATAGGACAAGGATGTTCTTCGGTTAATTATACTTTTTCTTTCTAGATTATAGAATTAGATTGAACCGGAAACTCATCAGAGATCGCTTTTCAATGCTCCATAATATATTATATATATATATATATATATATATATATATATATATATATAGGAATAATCTCTTCACGCGCGAATCGTTCGTGATGGCGAATAATAATCGATAATGAGCCACGCGCGCTATAATTAAAGATATAGTGCACCACGCTAACTAGCAATCCGTTCCCATTAACAAGTGTTCCGGCGCCGTAACGATGGCCAGTTTAATTAATTCATTACTCGCACCTGCGCGTTCTCGGTTCTTGTTTTTCTTTTTTTTTTCCTAGTCGCTAAAGAGATCTAAATCGCCCACTGCGCTCTGAAAATTCTTTACTTATCGCGAGATCGTTCCGGATATCGAATATTACGAGCGCAATTGAGATCTGCCAACCAGAATTTGAACTTCAATTGCAATCTCGTCACACATATGTAAAATAATATATTACATGATACTTAAATAAAATATAAATCATATAAATATTTTGCAAGGTAAAGAAATCCTATAATTGGTTTGATGATAAAGATATATAAGTCAGGAATGGAGTAAAGAACGTAAAAAAGAACTTATTATTGGTTGATTATTTGAATTAGTAAAAGAAATGAGGCTATTAAATCAATTCTACGAGGGCATCTCATTACGAGAAAGAATGCAGGATATCAGGACGAAGAAACTTGAATGATCGTCGTATTTTGATATAACAAAAATGGTTCAATTTTGTTGATTTTTTTATCCAAACGGTAAAAACATGCACAATTCATAATTTCATAATTTGTAATTTCAGTTATTAAAATTTGTAGACTGTTACGCAAGATATCCTTCATGTAATGAAAAACAACAGGAATAAATTAGATAAATCAATTAGATAATTAATTAGATAAATTAATTCACCCTGGCATCCTACATTCCGACATGCATAATAGCCTGCTTTCATAGAATTGCTGTTTACTTTTGCATAGAATAGATTAATCTCCTCGGAATTTGAACTCCAGGCATTCCCTCTGGTTTACGCTCGTACAAGTATAATGACGTTTTACTTTAGACTAGTTACACATCACGTTATTGTTTCTCATAATATTTTCCCAGGCCGGCTCGCCAAGTGTTTTTTTCTTCTCGCGGCGCGGAGGAAGGAAAAGAGCGTGATATCCGCGATATCCGCGTCTATCGGAAAAGAGCACGTTTACGTATTTTGCGCGGAAATAATCAGATCGTGAGTGAAAGGTCCGCAATGTTCCTTTCGTCGACCTCGAGCGCCGAGATCGGGAATGTGAACATTATAGCTGCACACTTGCGATCTAGGTGACTCCGCGCTGCCACACGAACTCTTTTTTTAATCCGGAAGTCGATCGCCGAGATATCGCCTCGCCGCGGCGAGCGCGAAAAATGTGAAAGGTGAGCCGTTTTCCCAGATTTTTACGCCTGGCCATAATTGTTGCACGCGCCTTTATGCGAGAACGCAGAGTCGGAAGTCGATCCCATGAAACGGCGAAGAATATCTATTCGTCTAATTACCCGCGAACCTAAATGGCTCGTGCAATTAAAACTGGGCTAAATAGTTCCGCGAAACTTGAGTAGATTGATAGACGTTCTCGACGTGGCGTAAAAAAAGGGGGAAAAAAAATTCGCAAGCGACAACAATTAAAAAATCTCTCAGAGGAAGCTACTTTTGTAAGCATTTTATTTATGTGGGAATATCGCGGAAAAGATTCCTTAATATTCATCACGTTCGCTTCGTCCTTCATAAATATTCTTATAAACGCGCTGTCTTTTGCAACGTTATCGGCCTTGACACACACCGAGGCTTTCTCGATCCTCGAAATGGATGTTCCCTCTCTCTCCAGCTGTTTTCGCGATTAACGTGTCGCACGCGAGTGTGACATTTCTTCTGCTCGACGATGAGGTAATTGTCTCAGGTGGAAGACGCAACCTACTTACGCCTACCTGTCCGCGTTCCTATCTATCCGCGGTTACAGATGCATTACTGCAATCGCGCGCAGGGTGCACGATATACGCGTTCACGGGAATTCATGGGCGTGTTAACGCGGGCAACGCGCGTGAGACCGGGAAAAACTCAAAAGTCCGGCCGCGATGCTACAGAGAGTACAGAGTGTTGAAACGGAAATGCGGCGTAACATGTAATAGTCCAACAGTCATTACCGTGCGTGCGCGTATAATATGCGCGTGGTGCATCGACCTGCTGAGAACAGTAGCACGCATAGCGCGAAGAGAAAAATCAATCTTCGGCCGACAGGAAAAGTCAACGTTCGCGTATCTCGAGGAATTAAGAAGAGCTACAAACTGGAAACTATAAATAAATATGACACATTCTTCTTTATTCTTTTCCTCAAGATTATCTTGCAGAATATGGAATGTTTCAAGAATTTATGCATTATTTAAAAGAAAGTAAAGATAGTATATTAAAAATTAAATAGTTAAGAGGCGCCGCGCTGAAGGTCATTAGGCCACTCGTGGCGACACGCAATTTGCGAGACACGATAACCGTGGAAAATCGCGTCGGAGTAAGAAAAGCCAGCGTGACCAGCGCTTGAGAACGCCTCGTTGAACGAAGCCCGAGCCCATAGACCGAACCCGTTACGAGTCAACGGCCGAGGCGTTACGCGTGATACGTGTCCTCGGCTCGATCTCGCTATCGATAGCCACGCACCTTACGGTGTACGAATTCCTGCGGGTTTCGATCATGACAACTACTCCAGCTGACGTTACCTGTCTCGAATCAAATTTACCGTTCATCAAAACGAAGATTCACCTATCAAAATTGTTGGTCTCCCAAATCGAGAGTCCAGAAACCAGATACGCGAAAGAAAGCTATATGTATATAAAACCGTAAAATCCGTACTTTTAGATTTGAGTATAATAAAAAATAGAGATGGCTCTAGGATTTTCACATAACTTTGCTCAAAAATACAAAAAAAATTGTACATGCTTTTAAAATTGAATAATTTTTTAAATTTTTAATAACGATGTGTCAAATTTTTGTTGCTTGCTTGACCTTTTCGAACCTGTCTCTACCTGCTGCGTCACAGAAAATAATCTTTGGTTACCATTACCCGTTACCATTACGTAGTTATTACACCAAGCTGTCATTAAGAAATTGAACTGCTCGGTTTCTCTCGTGAAAGTCCAATTACGCGGAACATTTTGAATCAAAATCTGATGTAATAGGGATATAATTGTAATAGGGAATATAATTGATTTCTATTTACGCGAAATGTAGTCGTTTAACCCTTTAATTCTGTAGTTCTCATCGTGCGCGTTATTTCTTGAATCTCTAAATATAATTATATTTATATAAAACTCCAATTTAAAAATTTAATTGTTGATTTTCAAATTTAGATCGCTCAAATAACAAACAGGACCTATTTAAAAATGTTAAGTGCATCCTAAGTGTCTCCTAATATCGATTATAGTACGAAATATTGTGGTTTCTCTCTGTCTTTTCGCCCACGGCCCTACAATTATTCTTCGATACGCATTTGGCAGATTAGGTGTCGCTTTAATGAATGGTTTCGGTCGCTCGTATATGGGGAGAAATGGATCGTTCTCGTCGTCATCGTAACGAACAGCCGTGTACGGTCATAACATACTCACAGTACCTTTCAGGAAATTCAATTGCTCTACACAATCTGGCGATTGTATATGTATAATTTAGGAAAGAACGTTTACGAGATGTTTACAGAAGAAAACGGAAGATTTCCCAACGCGAGCACGCTGTGAATTTTCACCGGTACCGGGTTAATAGAACGTTACGCTAAAAAAAAAGAAAAACACGGAATCGCATGCTCCGTTTCGTCGATATCCGCGAGGGAATAATGTCGATAGAATACGAGAATAATGCTCCGACGAAAATGGCCGGATGGCATTTCACGTTCGTGGAATGGCCTGTCCCAAGGCGAAGGGAGGTGCGAAAGGCGTCATAATGAAAAGCGACATAATTGCGAGAATGCACAAGCCGACGGTGTTGCGACACGTTTCGAAATCACGCGTGTACCCACGTGTGGCCCAAAGGAATTGGCGCTTTCTCTAAGGTGATGCGTTCCCTACATCCATGTTACAACGTTACAATGACAATCACGCTATTCGGAGAATTTCAGGATGCGACTCGCATAACACAGCGATAATATTATCACCTTTTGTAAAATGTTACATAAATGGTTATGCCGCCATGCTCTTTCACATCTTGGAATTAATAAGTCTTTTCGTATCGCGCAAATATTCTCGTATATTACGCAATATATGATGTAAAAAGTTATTATTGTACATTAATTTAAAATTCAAAATATGCATATTTTCTATTTAATAATTATTTGTTTTATTCTTTCGTATTTTTTACAGACTAAATAATTGTCGTTACAATTTACTTTTCATAAAATTTTTTATATTTACGAGAACTTAACAATCTGCTTGTCGACTTACTCTGTAGACTCTGTTTATCATCGTTTTATCATTTTCTAAATTGTTTTTGTTATCCTGATTTTCAGATGCAATTCCAAAGGAGCTATTGTTGCTGCTAGCAGGCGCGTTCGTCGTCGCAGCAACGACATCCGCCTGTCCGTGGTCGCAACCACCACACGCGGTGGATCTCGAGAGTTCGTGCATCTGCGACTACAATCTAGCCGGCGAGCTCTCGGTGCAGTGTGACATCGTCGACTATGAACAGCTGCTGTCGGCGATGCGGCGCTACGCCACCAAAACGCCGATCGATCTCTTATACATCAATAATAGCACGATCGGTACCCTAAGGAACAACTCTTTCTCCATCCTGAAGATCAACAATATACAGCTGTCTGGATGCCGCATCAGGAGCATCGAACCAGAGGCCTTCAAGGGCCAGGAGAATCACATGAGGAGCTTGAATCTCAAAGATAACGAGCTCACGGAAATCCCCGGTATCAACCTGAAGACCCTGAGAAACCTCACTGTGCTCGATCTCTCAATGAACAAAATTACAAGAGTCAACGATAATGCCTTCGCCGGCATGAAACTGATCACGCTGAAACTGTCCGACAACGAGGTCACTCTCGCTCCGGGATCGTTTCGTGGCCTGGAGAGAACTCTGAAGAATCTCAATCTCAAAGGAACGCGGCAGAAGAAAGTGCCGGAAGCGCTCAGGGGACTGAGGACCCTGGCCTTCCTCGACCTCTCGCAGAACAGCATACGCGAGCTTCCCGGCACATCCGGAACCAAAGCTTTCGAGGGTCTCGATTCCCTCACGGGATTAAACCTCGAGAGAAACCTGATCCAGAATATAGGCCCGGAGGCGTTTCACGGTATCAGAAACACCCTGAGCTCCCTCAGCCTGCTGAACAATCTCATCCCGGAATTCCCTACGGCGGCTATCAATAGCATCCACGACCTTCGAGTAAGTAATCAAAAATTGCAGACAATCCAGTAAGTCATCAGCTTTAAAGACGAATACTCGAAAAAAATTATGATTCGTTAATAATATCTAGTATTTTTCTGCGCAATCTTTCAATCAATTTTTAACGGAACATCCTGTTAAGTTAAGACATTCATTTTCCTCTATTATCAACTACTTCTTTTTGACGATTGATCAAGCCGTATTATTTTCAATGAAATGAGTCGATTATCTCAGGTATTGGATATCGGATTCAATCTGATCACCGAACTACCGGTCAACGCCTTTCAAGGAAACCCGTCGATCACGCTGCTAGCAATCGACGGTAACCCGTTGTCCACGGTACCGGAAGAGGCGCTCGCCCAACTGAACGGTACCTTGCGCGGTCTGAGTCTGGGCGGACGATTCCTCGTCTGCGATTGCCGCTTACGTTGGATCGTCGAATGGATTAAGACGCGAGACCTGCAGGTCACCAGCCGTGAGCGCAAGCCGCAGTTCTGCGGCAGTCCGCAGCGATTGCAGGACAAAAGTTTCTACAACCTCGATCCCGACGGTAAATCCTACGTGCATCCATAGATTTCCTCAAGTTTAAAAAATTAGATTTCCTCGAATCAGAAGATTAATATTTATTCGAACAAAATAAGAAAGAATTTTCTCAACTTTAAGATTAATTTGAAAGAAGATTACCTAGAGTAATTTCTAGGCATTTAAAATTCAATGCTAAAATATTATATATATATATATATATATATATTATAACAATTAATTGTCGCAGACATGAATTGCGAGCGACCGTCAGAGATAATCGGAATCGGAACGGTGGAGAGCGTAGACACGAGAGAACCGACGGAGACGGCAGTTGGAGATGTCGGTACTCATCTTCCGACCATACGACCCACGACTTCCACGACCGAACTAATCACCAGCACGACACTATCCACGACCACGGTGACAGTATCGTCGACGACCGAGCAGAGAAGAACGGCACCGTCGGCACCACCCTCGACCTACGTTCCGACAACCCGTCCGACTGCCGCGCGAACCGGAAACGTCGTGGTGGTGAGGACCACTCCGTCGCCGCCAAAGCAATCGCAGGAGCATATGCAACAGCATCAGCCAAGACCGCCGCTGGTCCTGGGATCGCCGTTGTATAAATCGAAATCGAACGAGAAGGACATTGTCGTGAAGGATGTGCTCAGACAAGACAACGCCGTCATCATATACTGGGACACGGAAGCGACTAACATTCTGGGCTTCAGAGTGATCTATCGACTGTTCGGGGATAATAGCTTCAAGCAAGCGCCGCCGCTCGAGGCCAGCGAACGAGAATTCAAGATAAAAAATGTACCCTCCCAGGTAAAGTTTTTTTACTAAAAAAATATATTTAAAAAATTAAAAATAAAGAGAAGGTAACTAATTGGAGAAAAAATTTGGAATGTTGATTAATTTGTTCGTAGACTCACTTTTGTTCTAATAACTTTCTATTTTAGAGATAGCTTGTTTTATTTTTTGTTAATGTATAATCTTAATCAAGAGAATGCATAAAGCAATTTTAGTAAATCTCGATGAACCAAATTAGTCGAGTTTGCCAATTAAAAAGCACTCTGAATTAAGTTTAAATTTGAATTAATTTAATTTAAATTTAATTTAATAAAATTTACATTAAAGCTAAAAACATTTAAAAGATAAATTGTTAGTCTGAATTATATAATAGATAACAAGATTCATAAAATCTTTTAACAATAATTTGTAAACGTTAACTAGTCCACTAATCCACTTCTTGAAAATATCCCAGACTTTCAATATTCAGATCACGTTTTATCTGAGACAGAAATTAATTCAAGTCACTTTTCAACTCCATCAGATTCTTTAATTAATTTTTTTTATTAATCTGTTCATGTCAATCAATTGCAGGAATGCATCGTGGTTTGTGTAGTCTCGCTGGAGGAGACTAACATCACACCGGCAAATGTGCCGTATAACCAGTGCCGCGAGGTCAGAACGGAGAACTCGCCCACCTCGAACATGGACAAGATCACGATCGCCGCGAGCGCGGCGATTTGCGCCACAATTGTCGTCGCGGTGATCATCTTCGTGGTCGCGAATCGACGCCGCGCTCGTAAGCTACACACTCTGCACAGCATCGATCAAACGAAGATGGGCGGCCCGATCGCCGGGCTACCGGTCAATTGTTGCTCGAACGTGGGTCCGACCCCCAGCCCCGGCGGACCCCTGTCATCAATGGCCACCTTGAGTGCCTACAACGCTCAAAAAGAATGGGATCAAGTGTCGGCCTACAGCAACAGGAGCATACCACGACCGAGAATTTTCCCTATTGATCGACAAGGTAACTTATTGTCTCTCTATTGTTTATAAATATTTGCTATCCATAGAATTTACAATCTTTTTTATTCTCGAAGTAAATTTATTTTAAAATCTCAAAATAAGTCATCAATTGTATCTGATTTGATCCTAACTTTAACGTAAAAAACTTTTTTAAAGATTTTTATCATTACTTTTGTTATCTTTGAGAAATATGTAAAAATACTGGATGGACAAATACTTATAAGCAGTAATAATTTCAAAGTTAAGTGTCTTGCGTAGCAAGAGTAAGGTAAATTACGCGGAATGGATTTCAGGATCGATCACCAGGGCATCCTGCATCGACGACGTGCGCTCTCAGACCGGACACTACAGCAGCAAAGTGTCCGCCCGATCAATCGCCGACGGCCAATCTCAGCACAGTTTCTCCAACAATTCCACGCGGTACTTTTCTAACACCGCGCTAGCTTCTAATCTCGTCAGTACGAGACCAGGTCGGTTTCGGTTTCGTTTTCGTAGCATTTGTCACGATCCTTAATCGTCCAGCCTTCCATATTGTTTAACGCATTTGCGTCCCGTTTCAGAATTACGGCAATCGCGCCAGTCGCTGGCGGCCGCCTCGGACCGGATGTCACGGTCGAATTTCACCAACAATCATCTGCCACCGCACTCATCGGCCCGGCGGCAGCGACCACGATCGCGTAACCGTAATCTGGACCCAAATCCGCCGCGACCTGGCAGCCGATACAGTCTGGCCGACTCCACGCATACTCTCAACAACTACGACGAGAACAACTGGACCGACCACGACATGGATATTTACATGGCTCGCAACCCTACCACGAGGAGCGGCCTCGTGCCGCTCTAAATATCCGTGGCCTCCATATCTCGTCGTTCAATCTTGCTCAAGCGTGTTCAGCGGAGTTCAGTCTCAATCTTAACGAACTGTTCTCGCTCGTGCGGCGCTTTTAAATCTAGATAATCTTGACAGACGCTCTGATCGAGAAGAGCTGGGTCTCAAACGCGTCAGACGCCCCTTTTTGGAAAATGTTCGTCGCGATGATATAGTAATACAGTAATATACTTTGCAGAACTTCATATCAAATATTGAAGGAGTGACTGAGTCTATTAACAGAGTTCTGATGTGTTTAGTGTGATAGGAAAACATTTCTTCGGCATTTAACACGTTCGAAACTTATTTGGTTTCGATCATGACATTAACACAGTGCGACAGGCATTACCATGTAATGCTTGCGTAAACGCGTGCAATCAATTAGAATTGCGAGTGTTAGGTTGAGAAGCGGCTTTTTTTTTAGATGTAAGTTCTGTGTAAGTTCTAAGCAACCTTATGTAAGAATACTCTTAATTACCAAATCGTTGAAGCGAGCGAGCCGAGAGTGTTCTTTCGGACGGTTCGAGCGCACGCACTTCCGAATGTTTATTTTTATCGATATTTCGCACGAACGGACTTTGCGATTATGTCATCCAAAGACTGTAATCGAAGTGTCTGTCTTTAGAGAAATGCTATCGCGACCAAGTGAAACCAACATATTGTGAGAATGATGTCGATGATTCCTGATCGTTTTGAATGAAAGGCAAAAATGTAATGAAAGACTTTGAAAGTTTTCCCCATTGACTCTACCTTATTTTATAACACGTGTATTCGCACGTGCATTCGCATGCACGCGCATCAATGACGAGAGCAACTCGTCGTATGACAAATAAAGAAATTACTTTACTACTTACCCAGGTATCAGGATACTCCTCTCCCAGCGAAATCTGATCTCCTGCACGAACTCATGCCAGAGCTGGGCCAAAGCGGTTGCTCCGCCAAGATTGTGCGTGCAGTGCGCCGCGACGATTGATAGACGCCACACCAAGCTGTCCATCGCGCAAGTTTTCACGCCCTTCCACTGGTCATCTTCCACACCCGCAGTGATATCGTTGTAGGGGAACTTCTGCAAGGATTTTGAATCAACGATTATTATGTCTACATATTCGAATGGATCTTTCACAAAAGAAACTAAATTACCAATTTTAATTATTTTAAAAACATTCGGGATACATGCGAAAAAGGGACATAATTATTAAACGATAACCTTTTATATTGTATTTACTAAATTATTATTTTTATAATAATTTATAATTACTAATATATTTCATAATAATACAAATTATTATAAACATAATAATTAGTAAATTAAACAAATTAAGAACTTAACTATTATTTTATATGTTATATATTTATGATAGTTCTATCAAAATATTTTTTCACTATTGTGAAGTTTGGTTTAAATATGCTTGTCCCTTTTATAATAGAATATAATCATAAAAACTAATCATAATCCGTTTATATAAAACAAAGTATTGAGATTGTAATGAAACTTAAGCGTACCGAGCTTTCATCTGCATCCGGAAAAAGGAAGTAAAGTATAGGTAGCAATATCTCTTCCGAGATTGGACCTTCGATGTTCTTCTTTTTCACGCTCGATCTGCCCACAACGGTTGAAATCGTGGGTATTCTGGACTCGGTGAGCACATTGAATGCCGAACTCAGCATCTGTTCGTCATCGTGAATGTAAGACGCGCTCTCACCTAGTAGTTCCACCATGGTCTTCTGATTATTGCATAGATACAGAAAGTCTGTCATATATTCGCTGAGTAGACAAGCCGGCAGGGCTACCATTTTCACTTGCACAGACCATTCAGGAGCGAGTTGCGGCTCGAGATCCGAGTAACCTTCGCTATCCACTACCACATTGTCTGGCATTTGCGGCCACGTAACAAATAGGTGAAGTTCCCTGAAAGTATTTTAAAATAATGTATACCACACATAGATTGTTAGAACTTTTTATAATAATCAGGAGGCATAGAGTTGTTGATTTTAGAAGTAACTTTATAATGGATATTTTATAACAAAAAAATTAATCAACTTATAGCAAGCCTTTTTGAGGTCAAGAAAAATGCTTTTTCTATACTCCTGACGATAACATATTCAATCTAAGTACCCGACGGGATCGAAAGTCGCTCCAAAGGGAAGTTTACCCAATTCGGCCACGCCTAACGTTTCTCCCTGCATAAAATCGAAATCCGGAGGTTCTTGCGTCCACGTGCTATTAGTCCAGTCTTTTAATAGATAAGAAAATCTAACAGACACCATTACGGAGTCGATCTTTACTCCGCAGCCCTCCCCAATTTTCTGCTTGAAAAGAGCAAGTAAACCTGTAAATGATATTTTTCTGTAAAATATTTGTTTTTCTACGAAAATTGCAATTAGAGAAAAATATTATTTAAAGATAGATTAAATAAAAACATAGACGATGCATACCAGTGAGGTATCGGCAATGTGGTGGAACTTTCTTTAAGTGTACCATATCGAGATTCGCACACGTTCCTTTACCAGCACAGCAGCCGAGATACATTTTCTGCCAAGGTTCTTGTACCTGCACCAATGCCGGTACGTAACTAAAATGCATAAAAATAATTACAAAGACTCTCTTGCAAAAATATAATTCAATCGTATCACGAATCGGCTACCTACCAATTTGCGTTGTTAGTCGCAATTGTTAACGAACTGAGTACAATCTTGATTCGAGTTTCATCTGTCAAACTCCCTTTTCGAGCTGGTATTAAAACAAGGAATTCTCTAACTCCATAATAACGAGCTATTTCCAGGCAATTATCATTGAGCTTTACAAAATCATTGGATACATCCAAAGCGTCCTTTTGACACTGTATCCATTCTTCTTCACTTTCCTCCTTTGCCGCATCTTCTTCTTCTTCTTCCTTTTCTAGCTTGTAGTGTTTCAGCAGAAATTCTACATCTGAATGATAAATAATTCATAAATAATAAATTAAGTTATTAACAAAGCAATCAAAAAATTAAGAATAAAAATAACATTTAAAAGATATATTATACAATGTAACAGATAAAAATTAATTTCACAGAGTATATGATATTGAATCGATAGATGTTATAAATCTATGTACCACTAGTATTCAATAATCTATGCAGAATCTTTCGTATAAAACGTTATACGTATAAGTACAACATGCGGTTCTTTAATCACATAATTGCGATTCAAGATTCGTATAACAAGGGTGTATTTGATGCTCCCTTATCAAAAATCTTTTACTTATTGCACACAGGCTTTTGACATTCGGCTGTCCATAACGTTTCCTATGATATATTTGTCAAACCGTGACACACACGAACCTGCGAAGTTCAGCTTCTCCGAGGCCTCGTGCCACTGACAGTTGACGAAATCCCCCGGTTTGAGGGGGCTCGCGACCTTCGTATGCGGCAGCCTCCATTCGTGCATGATCTCCTCGAGTCGCGCGATGAACACTTCCCATTCGGAGACGGTGGTGAAGTCGTGATGATAAAAGTCCTCGATCTCCACGTGATTCATTTTCGACGGCGCGACTTCCAATCCGAGGTGGCGATGTTTTGAATGTTTACATCTGTTAATCACGCGAGCCTTCCTTCGCTTCCTCCTTTCTCTGTGGATATCCGCCCTTATCGGACCACAATGCTCTTTACCCTTTCTTTATGCAGTATAAATTCCAATTTTATGTCAGAATACCACTCGGTAATCTCTCAATTCTCTTTCTATCGGGCATAAAGTCCCGCGAGTTTCGTAGTCGTGCGCCTTTGACGTTTCTACTTGTTTCTACTGGCGACTGGCGACTGGCGACGACCACATCAGCTGATCGCTTTCGCGTTTGGTGGTTTGCCTCGCAGATGACGTTCGAGTCTGTCTCCAGGACGTGGCGACGTCTTGCGGCGGCCAGGCACTTTTGAATAGAAGAGATTTGAAAATGATAGAAAATGGAAAATAGAAAACGGAAAATATATACAAATAAGATATACAGGATTAATGATAACACTTACAAATAATAAATATACAATTTAACATAAGAAAGTCTACATTTGTCAGAAAATTCAATATAAAGCAATAGTCTCTCATTTATTAGTTTGCAATAATGTTGAAAAGATATGATATTTTATTCCCGAACAATATAAGTCACTTTTGATACAACGCAATCCTTTTCTTACGGGAAAATCACGAAAGTGAGGGTGACCGATGATAACGACACGGAACGCAATTATACGAAATTATCTATATGTTCAATCAAGGAGTTGACGGCCAATTTGTCTTATCGCTTCTCGAGTGTGTCGACGTGTGCAATCACGAATCGCGCGTTTGCGCGAGTAATTATCGATTACACAATACTTCTGCCCTTGTCAACGGGGAGGAGAAGCCGTGTCGTACTTCGTCATTATTATCGCGTAGCAACGGCGGAATCCCCGTGTCGATTTGTGGCGCTCGAGATTTCGATATACCTGTCGCCTATCATCGTCGGGGAAGAGCCCCCCTTCCTCCTCCATCGTGTTGTCCCGCCGCGCCGTTTCGCCTCGCCAACTAAAAGAGGGATCGGAACGACTCTTAATCAAGCCGCCGCTTTCGCCGATCGTCGGTCGTGCATCTCGCGCGCTGGCGTCAAAATTTATTTTTATATGGCCGCGGGGACCCGCGGCGAGGATTGAAAAGGGGAGAGAAACACACGCGCGCGTTGCGGAAGCCTGCCGCGCAGTGACGCTCAAATGGCGGATTCTCCGGGGAGCGAATCGGCAGATTCACGGGGCGGCGCGGGCGCTCCGGCTTTCCTAAAGATAGGAAAAAGAGAGTCTCCGCGCTCGCCCTCACCGCGCGTCCCACCGACTGAATAAACGTACACGTGTCTATTCCCCCGTCCTTTCAGAATTCAGCTGGCGATATGAGAACAAAGGAAGTCATAGAATTTCTGTAGGAACTGCGTATACGTCGACTGCGGGAACGAAATATTATTTGCGAACAAGTTGTATTGCGAAGTTGGGCGCGAGTCAAGTTCCAGTTTAAACTTGAACACACGTTTGAATTTGAAACAGCGATTTTGAGAAAATAATAAGAGACTTCCCAGGCAGCACCATGTCCAATATCGGGACATAAAACGTCTTTTAGCAATCTTTTTCGTAAAACGTCTAAAAAATGTCTAAAAAATGTCTTTTAGACGTCTTATGTCCCGCTTTTGGACATGCGTGCTGTCTGGGTTTTTTCACGCGCGATGCATGAATTTATATCAAATATAATAAATGTCTTTTCTATTTGCATTTTTATTGTCATTTAAATAAAGTATGTGTATGTACATATATAGGGTACTTCAGAAAAATGTTAACACTTATATGGAAGTTACTTTATAGAGCCATATGGAAATGCCTCAGGACTCTAGAGATCACTTGGAGAAGATTCCAAGAATGTATTGAGAAGGAAAGTGGAGAGAAAGGGTCTTTGAAGACATATTACTGATATTACATTTGTTACTGTGTGATATCTTGTGTTATCTTATCTGCCGTTTTCTGTTTCTCTAAAAAAAGTTACTTCTATAAGTGATAACATTTTTTTAAAGCACCCTAAGATTAAAACGGATAGAAAGAAAAGTGTAAACATTTCGAAAAAGATTATTGTCTAGTTTAAAAAATAAAGTTATCCAATCCTAAATATTTTCTACATAACAAGAGAAAAGAAGATATATGTATATACAATAAAATTACAAAAATGTTTAATGTTACTATTAATTTATTTAATACTATTTTATTTAAATCCGGGTTATTTTCCAAATTTTTACACGCACATTTTAGAAATATATATCTCACAAAAAATAGATTTGATATCAATAGAAACACGACTAGAAACTCTATTATTAACCCAATCGTCACGGCGCGGCGGTTCGCTCACGTATTTAAGTAGCACGTATAATATAAGCGATCACGCATACGAATAGGCTACGCGTAAATGATAATGCGATGATAATGACGAGAAGGTTGCGCAGCACTGACGAAACGGACGTGCGGCGCCATTGGCGTAGAACGCTTTGTAGCGGCGCGTATCTATAATTGTAGTTGGAATACATTATCACATGTATAATAGAACGCATTGTGGAAACGTCACGATAGTCCGGAAAAAAGAAAAAAAGAAATAACATTTCAATAATAAATTTGCATCTGTAATCTTTTTTCTTGACGCACACACAATTGTCGCGAACGTCGCTCGTATATACAATTTAATTCGTATCGCGATTTCTTTTCCGTTTCTTTTTCTTTATTCGCGTTTTTTTGTATCCATTTATATCAATGTAGATTAATCTCAGTTTATCTTTTTATCTTTCTTTAATTCTTAGAAATAAATAGAAAGATGAAAAGTAAGCCAAATCGAGATTATAAAGTTAATTTGCATTGGAAGCTTTCTTGAGGAAAACGAAAGCCGCTCGTGTGCAGGATCTCCCGCATGGTGCTTGCGGCGACATTCACGGCGTTTCGTATCGGTCGCGCCAATGCCGAGGGTGATGCGTGCTCCCGGCGAGCGAGAGGGCTCGCTCGGACGCACGGGTGACGGGAGACGCGCGTACTTTAGTACACCGCCAGCCTCCCGGTATCTCGCGTGCGCGCGCGCGCGCACATCACCCCGATCCCGCTTTCTCACGGGGAAACAATGATCCTTCGTACGCGGCGGCACGTGTCGCGACGACTCGCGAACGGCGTGAAGATTGCCGCGAGACGCTGCGCGCCGAGACGCCCCGGTCCTCACGTGACTCGCGCCCGCGGGATCGCCGCGCGATCGGCACACTGATCGATACGCGATTCGATCATTGTGCGGGGTCGCAAGGGCGGCAGAGAATTCTCGTGGGTGAACGTTCACGACGAAAAAGTACAGCGTTGCGCTATTTGCAGTGTAAGGGCTGATATTTCATGTGTCGTACGACAAGCTTCGTCAGGCGTACTAATTGCCTATAAGATAGAGGATTTCTAGAAACTCGAGAATTTCTCTATCCTGCGGCTAATTAACATACTTAAAAATTTGTTGTACGACACACGAGGTATCAGCTTAATTTTGCAAAATACAATAGATTGAACGATGAAACGTGACGAAAATTTGACCGCCGCGAATCCACCATACTCTGCAGACTCTGCAGTAATGCAATACCGGTCATTTCGGGGTCTGTAAACTGCAGGATTCTCGATTTGTGGAGAAATTAGTTGGAAGAATGTATGTACGATATAAAATACTTATTCATCGGGAAAAAAAACGCCAAGACCGCGTTGTTATTGTTAAATTTTTAATCGGCACTTTGACACTTTTCTATCGAGGAGAAATCGAGCCAAATTTTTCGTAGTCTCGCAGCTTGAATTTTTTTCGAATTTCTATCGTGTATGTAACATTTTCGCGAACGATAAACATTTTCGCGAACGATAAACATTGTCGCAAACGATAAACATTGTCGCAAAGATAATAAGTCTAATACCCAGATAGCACGTATGTCTACAAAACGTTTTAAAAACATCTTTAAGACCTCTTAAGACGTTATTAGACTTGTATTACATATTATAGTATGATTAATAATATTAATTGTTAACTTATAATTATTAATTATTAATCTATGTAACTTATGTGACTTATTAATGATTAATAAATGTATATTAGACTTATTAATAAGCCTAATATATAATGGACTTATTATCCTATTATGTTCGTATGATAATAAGTCTATCAATTAACATTATGAAATCGTCGACTCTCCTGGCTCTTCACTCGATGAGAAGTACCGCGTGAATTGCCGCGAGTGACACGAACGCAGTCATCAATAGGTCTGTTGTTTATGTTTATAGCTGCACTATGTCATTCTTTTTGCACATGGGATGTAATTAAACGTTGGAGAGGGAAGGAGGGAGGATGAAAAGTGTAAAACGTTTAGTTACAAAGAGCAAATATTATACCCATTATACTAATGCATTTTATCGATATGTCATCGAGCTTGAGAGGCTGCCGGCTGATGCGACATCCTCTTTCTGTCAAAATTTTCATCGCTCCCTTATTACCTGTTTTTAAAATATGAAATATTGCCTGTTTTTTTATGTGAGATGTTAATTATCGCCCCTCTTATGTAAAATGTAAATTATCACCTGTTTTATGTGAAATGATAAATGTCGCCTTCTTTCACATCGTAAATACACATCGGAAAGATACATTATCTTTTTCACAGGTGTGCGAGTCCCGTTTGGCGGTTCATGATGCAACACGGATCGGGACACCCGTAAGACATATACAACCTGAGGTGAGGGACAGTGGCGCAGGAACGGTGGGCACTCGCTGATGAAATTGCAAGAAAAAAGTTGCTCGCGTTGTATATAGCATCTTGAATGTCGAACGTTTATTATGGAGAAACTGCGGAACAGTGCTTGTACACGTGGTTTGTGTCGTTTTTACCTAAGTGAACATTACGCTGAACGTATACATTTCTTAAAGCGACAGCACAAAACCGCGGTGTGAATACGACGAGAAACCACGTTCGCGTCAGGAAACGCCGAATTTCAGTGCGATCATCAGTTTTTCGACATTACTTCGAGATTGTTAATCGTTCTTTTAGCGAAAGGCGGAAGAGGACCGTGAAATGTCGACGTAGCAAAAAAATTCGCCAGTGGATCTTTATTTATTTCCATCGCGCGTGGTCTTGATTTTTCATCGTACTTTCAGGGGGACGCGGGGGAGAGAAAGAAGGCCCGCTGTCTCGAATTTCGGAGGCCCGTATGCCGGTCGCGCTCCGACGAAAATTTCGGAGCGCGCGTGTCCGCGCCAATGGGCGCGCGGGTTCGCGCGCGGGCGCCGCTAGCGTCGCGTCAGTTCGATCGGCGAATCACGTCGTTGTCAAAGGGTAGGAGACGACGGTGGTGAGCGTAGCCGTGGCGAGCGCGAAGCCCGAAGCCGCGAAGCGAAATCGCGAACGGCAGTTCGGCAATCGCGGCCCGGCACGCAAGTCGCGCACATCCGTCGCGCGAGACGCTCCTTGCCACGTGGTTGATACGCGGCGTGAGCGAGCGCGCGCGCGCGCGCGCGTTTTATCTCTCTTTCTCTCTTTCTCAGTTTTTCTTCCGCCCTCTTATCTTCCACTTATCTCCCACAATTTCCGCTTTTTATCCGCCTTGCTGGCCACCGCGTCGCGTCGCCACGCATTCGCGGTAATGCCCACGCGGCACGCCGCCGTCGCCAGAGTACACCGAGTCGTCGCGTGGAAACGTGCGTGACGTTCGAGTACGCGCGCTCGCGCGCGCGCGCTTGCTTCGATTTTTTAAAAAGGGCTCTAAAGTCCCGCGACGCGCGGAAGATGCCGGACAAGGTAGCGCCGGCGGAGAAGCCGGTCCTGCGGCCGGACGCCGCGAAAACCAAGAGCGACAGCGAGGGCGTCAAGCTAAAGAAGGAGCTGGGTCTGTGGAACGGCGTGGCGATCATCGTCGGCATCATCGTCGGCGCCGGTATCTTCGTGTCGCCCAAAGGCGTGCTCAGGAACAGCGGCAGCGTCGGCCAGGCGCTCATCGTTTGGATCTTCTCCGGGATCCTGTCCCTCATCGGGGCTCTGTGTTACGCCGAGCTAGGTAAGCGGAATTTCGAAATGATGAAACTTTTTGGGACGGCTGCTTTTCTTCATAAGCTCCTCCATTCAAATCGGACGCGCTCGGCAAAAGGGGGAAGAACCGGTTCGATGCTCCCATTGTCTGACGTATAAGATTGTATTCTGAAAGAGAGAGACATCTCTTCCCGCGAAAATAAATGTGTAAGGTATCAATACCCTATACCCCAAGAGAGAAAAATATATTATACCTTTAACATCTCACACTATTGCAAAGAAAAAAAATATATGTGATATAGCAATTTAGCAATATGTATACAACAATTTATATACAACATATACACACATGTTTTGCTGTTACAACAAAATAACTGTGAACGTTTTTAAAAATAATGATGTCGTTAATATGTCATTAATGCTAGAATGTAAATTTGGAAAATAGTAATTATAAAAATTTAATGGCTTTTTTTAGAAATATACCGCTCCGCTACATCGTAAATTTATGTATTATCATATACATATGTCGTTTTATGTATATCTTTTGATACATGTATCTTTTTCACGTACATGGGAAAAAATAAAGTGGTTTTAAATAAGTACGAGGTAGAGTAACAATTTTCTCTCAAATCAGTTTTACATGAAAAGTACAGTATGTAATGTGAATAAACAACGACAATTTTTCACATAAAAACTGTCTAAAGTTGCCTAAAAAATCAATATATTAAAAAATTCTTTACTTTTCTATATTTATAAATTGGAATCTTTTTCCGATCTCGATCCATGTTTAAGATTCGAGATAGTTGTACTTGTTCTCAAGAGGCAAATACGTACTCTTTTATTTACCTTATATTCTATTTGTTTGATATATGATTTCGTTGTTCCTATACTGCGTTTACGCGAGCGTTACTTCTGTAGTAACTTACGATAATTCCTTCGCGTAAACGGAATTTTGTAGTAACTTACGATAATTTACTCCGTTTAAACGAGTGAATTATCGTAAGTTACTACAGAAGTAACGCTCGTGTAAACGTAGTACTAGTCAACGATACTATTTGTTTTGTATGCAATGCGCACGTGATATTGCTGTGCACAACTATGTATGCTGATATTTACATTCTCGTGCGACATCTCTATGACTAAAATTTTGCCGACAATGACTTAAGAAAAGACCGCGAATACGTATTTCACATGAGCTGTTTTTTAATAAGAGAGGAAAAATGGAATAAATAATCGTCTTTGGTAAGATATAACTAAATTCATTCTTAAACCACAAAAATTTAGTTTTGCGAAATTATGACCTGAAATTTTACGATAAATATAAAAAGTGAGAAAAAGTTCTAATCATTTTCAAATAGCGAGATGTATTTACCCAATAATTATAAATTCTATTAAGAAATTAATATAATTTATCGATATAATTAATAATTTTTGTACTTTGTCGAAATATTCTCGCGACAATAAATTTCTAAATAAAAATTTCACATGACCTGTTTTCGAATAAGAGAGGAAAAATTGAGTGGATAATGGTCTTTGATAAGATATAACTGAACATTTTTTAACTACAAACATTTCGTTTTGCGAAGTTATAATAGCCTGAAATTTTACAATAAATATAAGAAGAGAGAAAAAGTTCTAATTGTTTTCAAATGACGAGATATATTTACCTAATAATTATATAAATCATATTAAAAACTGAATATAAATTAATAATTTTTGTACTTTGCCGAAATATTCTCGCGACAATGAAGAACCTCTAAATAAAAATCAACATGAAAAACATGACATATATTTTGTTTAATTATTTTATCGATAATTCTTAATCTAAGCCCATAGACATACCGTCCAGCGCAGAGTTTGATTCCTGTTCTAAATTAAAAGTAAAGGAAGATAAAATTTATCAAGATCGACGTTTAATTTTGTAACGAGTTTGCCGCAAATGTTGCAATTTCGTTATCTTGTACTATTTTTATCTACTGATAAAAAAATATCGTAGATTTCTTATGTACTAATTGTAAGTTTAAAAATAGTTATTGAGAGAGAGAGAGAGAGAGAGAGAGAGAGAGAGAGAGAGAGAGAGAGAGAGAGAGAGAGAGAGAGAGAGAGAGAGAGAGAGAGAGAGAGAGAGAGAGAGAAAGTTTGGTCATATATTATGACGCATTCACCGTTTTGTTTCCTGTAATGATACATGTTATATTTACTGTTATATTCTTGATAATATAAATATTAATTCATAGCTCTCGACCAGCGGGTCATCCACGTATTAGTATTTTTCGCGGCTGAACTTAAATCCGCGATCTTACGTTAACAGCGATACAATGATGCGTAACAATAGTCCTGATATCAAAGGCCGGTTATGAGACCGAACTGTCGCGTTGCAAAAGACAAATTGATCAAATAACGACGTACTTAATCATCGACAACATAACGAATGTCTATAAGAAAAATGCTTAGTTTGCACTATTAATACTCTGTTTTCGACACAGCCTATTTTTAGTGCTGATATTTTATCTCCGATATCAGAGCTAGATATCGCTCACTGCATGCTTGTGCAATTACAGACGTTCTCACGGTGCTCTCAAAATTGAAAAAGAATATTGAAGCTGACATAGTGCATTAGCCAGAACATTCGCAACTATAATAAATTCCATAAAAGTCAAGACTAAACCGATTCTTGATCAAGCAACGTACAAGTTAAGAGAGAAAAGAAAAAAGAGAAAAGTGTAAAAAATATAAGAAAAAATGAAAAAACCAGATGGACCGCAAAATTTGGGCGGATCCGACGATGATAAGCGAGAGAGATATCGCAAAACTGCGGAATGGAACGGGCATACGATAAGGCGCATTGTATATCATTGCAGGGATGATTTGTGAGGGAGCAAAGTCGATTCGCGTGCAGATTGCGTGTTGGAAATCGACGAATACAATAACGCAGCTGAGCACACGTACCCGACTTGATCCCTGACCTGATGATAATTAAACAATGTTACGCGCGTTATTGCATGACCGACTATCGATGACGGATAATAGCGGTAATATTTTCTGTCCGAGTGATCTCTGACATGTCGAGATCTTTCCGCGGCTTTGGAAATAAAAATCGATCGAATTGGATATCTCTCCGTTCATCCGAGTTGATTAATGAAATTTTATATAAGCTAGTACACGTAATGTATGGATAATCATACAAGACATAATAACGTAAAGCATATGATTGCATTATCTTTTTCCTTAGGTTTTAGCCTTCTTTTTATGTTAATTTATTTTTTTAAATTTATTTTTATGTTAATTTATTTTATCAGTTTATTTTTAGCAACTTATTTCTTTGTCAATTTATTTTTATTTTATTTTTTATTTTTTCCTATATCTTTCTTTCGTGCACATCTTAATTATCTGCTTTAATCCCACTCAGTTTTAATCTCTTTTTTAATCTGGATTACTCTTTAAGCGAGATATAATTTGTCGGCTGAAATGATTTCTATCAGATTTTATCAAATTCTCTATAATTTTCTTTTATTTCTAATAGGATTAAGTCGGCTAAATTAATAAAAAGAATAGATGAGATCTTTTTGCATCCATGCAGGTACGATGATCCCCAAATCCGGTGGCGATTACGCGTACATCAGCGACGCCTTCGGACCTTTGCCAGCATTCCTTTACCTCTGGGTGGCGTTGTTCATCCTGGTACCAACGGGGAACGCGATCACGGCACTCACGTTCGCACAATACATATTGCAGCCCGTATGGCCCGGATGCGAGCCGCCATATGCAGCGGTGCGACTACTTGCTGCCGTGATCACATGTAAGATGAATACATATGTTTTATTTTATTTATAGTCTATAGTAAAATATATATAGAAATATATGATGTGATCTAATAAAGTAGCCTTCGGATAACTTTTATGAGAAGCTTTCAGTTAATGATGTCTTTTAATATAATATTGATTGCACTAAATTTCTGTCAGCTTTTCTTTTTATTCAACTAATTGATATCTCTCTCAGAAAGTGCAGACGATTTCGCATCAATGGCTGTAGACAATTGCGCGATGTATAAATGTTTGTTGAACTGGCCAAAAGTATCGTGACGCACGTGTGCAATGAAATTTAAATTTAAATAACGATCGCAAGAAAGATTCGCGCGAAAACACGATGCAAATGTATGCGACTTTTAAATATAGCCCGGAGAAACGTTATTCATACTCTCATCAGATTGTTTTCATACACGCGGTCGCGGCGTGCGAATGCAGCGAATAACAGTATATGGCAATTTCACCGTTGTTCGCGTTCGCAGGTCTATTGACCGCCATCAACTGCTACAATGTCAAATGGGCAACCAGAGTGCAGGACATCTTCACCGGCACCAAGATCTTTGCTCTGATAATTATCATGGTCGCCGGTTTCTGGTGGCTCTGCATGGGCCATACGGAGAACTTTCAGTATCCGATGGCTGGCACCAACACCCAGCCCGGTTACATCGCTTTGGCAGTTTATTCCGGACTGTTCTCCTACTCGGGGTGGAATTACCTCAACTTTGTAACGGAGGAACTCCAAGAACCCTACAAGTAATTTTCGTGAATGTGTTGGAATTAATCTCTCCCTGACCACTTTGCCGCGTCTCTATCGCGATTCTTTTAATTTGCAGCAAGAGAACAGGGTAATACCGGTCAGATCGTATCGAGCATTTTCTTATTTTCGGTAGAAAATAATACGTTGCGTTATTATTAATTTATATAAAATTAATGATATTTTAATAACATTTTGATATAATTAAAATTTATTTATTATTTATTTGTAGAACTTTGTCTTATATTTTATTAGAAATAAATATTTTTATTTTATCGAAGCGTGTTGATATCTACGAAGACGATACCGTAAAATTTTAAACAGAGACTTGTGGAAACTTTCATAATTATGATCGTTGTTTTTAATCACTTTCGCAGGAATCTTCCAAGGGCGATTTGTATATCATTGCCGCTGGTGACAGTGATTTATGTTTTCGCGAACGTCGCTTACTTCGTCGTACTCACGCAGGATGAAATACTCGCGTCGAATGCCGTCGCTGTTGTAAGTACGCTTTTCCACGTTGTTAATAACGATTGTAGACACGTGAGGTATCGATCCACGATTGGTTCGCTGCCAAGTGATTGCGCTCGCACTCGCAGAATATTTTATCGTCAAAAGAGAGTAATATAGATTCTCTAATGTATAAAGATAACACAAATCTTGAAAAGTAAATTTTAGAAATTTTAGAAAACAAAATTATAACAACTTCAGTTTACGCAATTTCCTTGTGTTAAGTTGATCATAGCAACATTATATATTGAGCAATAAATAGAGGCGAGTGCGCCGAGCATGGTTTCTTGCACGTGCGTTACTGGTTTTCATCGAAGCAAGAAACGTAGTAAAAATCAATAAATTATACGGTATCGCGAGAAGTGAAATCGATCCGATACAATCTATCTGATACAGAAAAAAAATGATGCAGTCTCGTAGTCCTCTATGATCAAGATGCTGTCCCACTTTCGATAGCCTAGTATTAATCGGAATTTCCTTTCTAGACCTTTGGCGACAAGCTGTTGGGCGTTATGTCGTGGATCATGCCGTTCTTCGTGGCATGCTCGACTTTCGGAGCATTGAACGGCGCGATCTTCGCATCGGCCAGGTTGTTCTTCGTCGGCGCCCGAAACGGACACCTCCCTACTGCCATTGCCCTCATTAATGTCCGCAACTTGACGCCGATGCCATCCCTCATTTTCCTCGTAAGTATCACATTTTCGTGAAATTGCAAAAAGAAAAAGGTTAATAAAAAGGAATTTACTTTATAGAATTTATTTTACAGAATTAATTATATAGATTAATTAATTCTATACAATAAAATTATTTAATCTCTACTGTCCAATTTTCTTAGAGCGCTTGATTAGAATATTAGGTCAGTAAAAGATGAAACGTCTATTTTTTTTATTTTTAAGACATTTCACATAATATCTCTTAATCAATAATTTTCTCGCAAACAGAACTTGAGTAAAGTAAATAAATGTCGCGAACACCTGTTTAATTTTACGGCGATTAATTACAAGTCGCTCACCTCGAAGGTCATGACATTTCAGTAATAAACGTATTTGTTTTGCATATCATTCTGATCATCACTGATAATTTCTTATGAATTATTTCTTTAGTGTGTTATCATCATGTAGAAGATCGTGTATGTTTGTACTGTATGTTTGTACTGTATACATTTGTCTGGCGATAACGGAAATGGGATGTGACAATGATTCACGTAGATAAATGATAGGCACTTCATTAATTGGCAAGATTGAGTTGCAACGTTATTGGATTTATCGTGAGATTTGTTTGCTCGAATTCGAATTGATACATTTGTACATTTATACACAATGATATCAAATCCGAATATTTCAACCATATTACAAAAAATTATGCTTATACAATTTTCGGCTGCATTATCCATCTCTTCGGACGTTAGGACTCTTTAATAAGAATATTAAAAGAAAAGATCATACGTTTTGCAGCTAACAGCTTAGACATTTTGCCTCAAAGAAAATTCCTCTAAAGCAAATATTCAAAGAAGGCGATCGGTACATTTTGCACGCCTTACTAAACTCGACGTCAAAGTAATCTGCGCTTCGCGTGCGATAATTCGGCCCATCCAATTGTCGGGAATAGAATTAATTGACGTATATAAATTGGGCCCCGCGAAATTACATTAAAGCTGGTGTCTTAATGAAATAAACGAATCCAGCCGGATCAGAGCGACACACGCAGAGCGGCATGCTACTATGCAGCTTGACATCTGGATTTGCGGTTCGTTAATTAAGCGCGGTAAATTGATCCTTTCACGTCGCTCTCTGGCCCCGTGTCTCTTTGACGATCGGTAGCGGAAGTCTGCTCGCGATCTCCATTCGTTTCTGTGAACGAATCAAAAGGATCAACCGCGTTAACTCTGTTCAAAGTCATGTCATGCCGTCACGAGTTACGCAAACTATTCAATTTCTAGTAAAGATATATTATATGAAATTTAATTAATTAAGAGATTATAATTAATTCTGAGATGTTGGTCATCTTTTTAATATTTTAGCAACAGCTTTTGAGATATAAGAGATTCAGATAATCTGTAAGATCTCCACGTAGATTCCACTTTTCAAAATCTACTTCACTTAATTAAAAAAAAGATTCGATTTTCTTTTTTCTTTTAAATGGAATATTAATTTTAGATTTTGTCGCAAAATTATTTAGAATCGCGTGTTAAAGCGTTTTAATTGTCGCGATGAGTTCTAAAAGCGCCGATACGCACGCGGAGCAATTTTTCTATTCTTGTAGTCGGACTCCAATTCCGAGCGTTAAACTATAATTTCCGTTTCTAGTGCATTATCACCCTGGTACTCCTCATCATAGAGGATGTCTACGTACTAATAAATTATGTCAGCTTCGTTGAGGCTCTATTTACCACACTCTCCGTGTCTGGTCTGTTGTGGCTACGTTACAAAAAGCCCGATCTCCATCGTCCGATAAAGGTATGCGCGATTTTGCCATTTAATTTATCGAAATTATCTAAGCGTCTTCTACCTTATTATTTGATTGCAAGTGAAGTCTCATATTTCGCATATTTTATCCTTCAGGTTTCTATAATTTTGCCAATCATCTTCTTCATAATCTGCGCATTCTTGGTCACCCTCCCGTGCTACGTCTCGCCGTGGGAAGTAGGCGTAGGCATAATCATAATCCTGTCTGGCATTCCCGTGTACTGTATCTTCATCGATTGGAAATCGAAGCCCGCCTGGCTCATCAATGGATCCCGTAAGTTATATTGATTATACGCGAGCTTTGGAAGCTTCTTAAAACCTGCTGCACATAGTCATTCGCGTTTATGAAACGTACTGTTATTATATATATTATGTACTATTTATATACTATATGTTTATATGTCATTACATTTTTTGTGCAGATAATTTGAATATGGCGTGCGCGAAACTATTCATGTGCGTGCAAGAAGACAAGACGGAGTGAGTGCGCGAAAGTCGCGGTAATTATTACGAAAAAATCCATAATTTGACACCCGAATTTAAGAATGCATTTCGCACGCATCGTACTTTTTCTTAGGTAGGTGGAAAGTTGTGAATAGATAAAACGCCGACCATTATCGTCTATTGGACGGCCGCATGATTGCACAAGTATTAACGATAATGCGTGAGCGAGCGATACTACAGCGAGCGAGTACTATCGTCGTTCGTAATTTTTATATTCTATTCTATATATATATATATATATGTATATTTGCGGAAATAATTTTTATACATATATATTCGTGATTATTTATTGTTTAACAAGTGCCTGTACGCGCCATTGCTATAGTTTATTAGCGTGTAAATTATATTCGAGTGCCAATTTTTGACACTGCCCGGCGTATTCGAAATGTATGTTTCAAAGATAAATTTAGGATAAATATTTTTTGATTACGTAATCCGTATACACACATATATGCCACATTTTCATGTTGGATTACACAGGCATAATATAAAATAATAGAGCAATATTTATGAAGGCATAATCTAGCAATTAAATAACGAATCGATATAATTTCGAGACCAATTTTTTAAGACTTTTATGTCAATTATAGCGTTTTATTTATTCGCATTTATGAGGACTGTTATCACGTATCTAATCATTCAAATCTGAATTCAGTGACTATACTGATTTCGATTCCCGAATTGTATATATACCTAATGGAATAATGTAAAGTTTGTATACATTGCACGTAAATATAGTCCCGATTAAAAGTTTACAAGGGATACATAAAGAATTCTGCTTTGATTATTAATTGTATGTACAATGTTATGTGATTTTGATAATCATTGATGAATTAGTTAGTTCAAAAATTTCCTTTCCCAACGAAAAAAAAGAGATCCTAAGGAAGTAGATCTTTTCTTACTTTCAATTACCTAAGGAATGTATGTAGATCTTCTATTTTAAATGAATTAATTATTTGTACGATATTGATTAATCATTCACACGTTTACAGTTCATTGATCCCGAAAATTAAATATCATGAATGGAAAAAACATTTAAAAAGCGTTTATAAAGCGTTTAAAAAAAGAAGAACGGAATGTTTATATAACTGTCTGGAGAACCTTATTATCTCTCGAAATGTGCGAATGACATTCACGCTTTCGAGTATGGACTGTGAATGCGTCAAGTATCATTAAACGATATTTGTATTCTAATCAGATAACTGCTCAAGTAGGAGGTCATTGTAGAATTGCATTCGAGAATGATTGATCATGTGCCTTACACACGAGCAAGCAGATTTACACATTTTGTGAAACAGAATAGGGTATTTTGTACAAAACGCGCAATAATTAAGTTGTACTAATGGCAAATTGTGAATAAGAACAGATACGTATGTACACCTTAAAGGAACTTATAGAGACAAATAACAAATCTTTGAATAGCAACTTTATTCCAACAGATTTGATAAAACGGCATTGTAAATCGCTTTTAAGTATAACTTGCAATTAGTTTATAAGCTGTTAACGGAGATAGGAAAGAGCACTCTTTCGTGCTGTACATTTTCATTCCTAAATACCTAAACGTAGAATGTGATGTGTGGTGGAAAAAAGACTATATATATATATATATATATATATATATATATATATGCCTGCCGCATTATTAAACTAACTTTACTACGGCAAATAGGCCAAAAGTACTGTTAATATGCGCCGAAATAAGACTAATAATACGGTTTCTCACGTATTTGTAAATATTCTATTTATATTTAATCTTTATCTCTCATCTTTACTTTTGAAAATCTTGTACAGATATTACTTCTCGGCGCCATATTAAAGTCAACCATTTGAATAATTATTTGGGTCTCTTATTAATCTAGATACGCTTCGTGATACGTTCATTCATGATGAGCTGTAGGGTCTACAGTCGCGCGAACCTTCGCGATAAAATGTTAATCTGAAGTTTTGCAAAGTTTTGCAAATAGACGTTAATATTTCGAACTTGTATTTATTTGGCACATACAAGTATATGTCCAACATAACGACTGTACAAACACTTCTACGAATAATCGGTCGAGAAACATATAGAAAATCGTTTATACATGATAGTAGATTTTTGAGTCTTGAAAAAAATAAACTATCGTAGAAGCTCATAATCATGACTTCCGTTTCCGCGGAAGAATTTGGACGCAAATATCTTTTCTTTCAAGATATTGATATAAACTAAAACTTTACAAAGCGAAAAAACAAGCCATACTATTTAGTCATATTTTCGTTGTTCGTATTTACATATTCCATCAGTTCTTTAATTATTTAACAGCAACAGTTCAGTACACATTATTGAGCAATTTGTTTTCTTCATTCATTTAGTGAAGTTAATGAAATAGATTACTTTGTTATGAGCTTCCGATATTCAACGGGTAAATCTTGCAAACTTTTACCGAAAAACGCGAATAAGGATAACATTGCAACGATTCCATATTTATCTTAATAACTAATTTGGCATAATTATATAGAACTTGTGTAAGAACTTATAAGAAAACTTCGAGATCTTTAAGAAATGTCCTTTTGCAGGAGGTTTTTAAAAACGTCTTTGGCATAAATATGATCAAAATTAATACTTTTGTAGCCGGTACTCGTTTCTCTTTGCACTGCAAAGAGGACAGGTTATTAAATGAAAAATGGAAAGTTTGTATAAAGATCTTGAAATTCTCTTTTTTATAGATTCCTACGTATTTTTATTACAAAAATTAAAAAATGACTAAAAAAAACTTCCCCGCGCGCTTTTATTTACCTGATAAGCTCGGTGCTCTTCTTGGCTACATCTGCTTGTGCATTCTTCTTGCTGCAATTGGGCAACAAAATTACACTTTGGTTTTCCTAACGCAACAAAGAAATCATTGCCGGCGCTTCCGAAAAAATCGGAAAAAAACCACGTCGTTTCAAACGCCTCTTCTCAAGCAGATCTCTTCCAGCTTTCTACGATGAAATATTTTGCGGTCAGCCTTCAGCGAGCGGCGGCGTCACCCAGCCGTACTTTTCATGCGTCCTCACCAGGTTTTTGAATGTCTCTTCGGCCAATTGCCGATTGTATTCCTTGTTCGGCTTTGGTACCCTCGCCACTTGTGCCTGCCGAAATCAAAACTCACATAAATCTGAGAAATTGGTAAATATAAATACGGTTAGTAACTAATTTTTTTCCTAATTTAATCTTTATTTTCTTTAATCGCAAACAATAAGATAAAAGTGAATTTTTTTAAATTAATTGAAAGATTATTCTATACTGGACTAACATTCTCCGTGTCTAATATTGTGCGATTGAAGGAATTAGTTATTTGGTGCAGATCAAAACACACAATGCTTACCTGTCCCTTTACAACACTGGCCGCAAACTGCATAATCATCGACTCGACGCTATACGCGCAGCACCATCCTCTCGGTGTGAGAAGCTCCATGCAGATAGCACCGCCATGCATCACGAAGCCCTGATCGATCCTCGGCGAGATTACTCTCATAAAGGGCGGCGCAAACGGAAACTCCTTTGGAAAAATCACGTGCAACAATATGTGAGGTATCTTCAGTTCGCGCATATCGGCCGCCAGCTTGCTGTCCGGATCGATCTTGTGCAATCGGACAAACCACTCGAAAACATTGTCATTTACGAGTTCCACGGTGAAGGCAGAGTCGCCACGCTGTGCTCTTTGGATCCTGTTAAACTCCTTCATTAGCCGACGCAAACCAATGTCCTTGTCGCAGGCGGCTTTGCACTCGTTGTTGTCCTGCACGAGTAAAGCTGGTTTAAAATTCTCAGGATATCCCAAGTATAACTACAAAACTATAGATAAAGAAGCTATTTTATCGTGCTTGTCCATTAAAGAAAAACAATGATTAGATCTTGTAATTTGTTTTTTTTTTTTAACTGAACTAATCGAGAACTCCATGCACCTTTGCGGATTTCTTTGCCTTGAAGAAACAACTACGATCGGCATGAGTGGAATCCGGATTTTCCAGTATCGGCCCGTCCACTGGAATGACGGCATCTGGACGGTGATGGCGATTTAGAAGTCTCCTCGATGGCGAATTAGTCGAGCTGCTGGCTACCTCCGGTTCGGCTATCTTATCGGAAGATCGGAAGAGCTTCCGGATGGCGGCCACCACTTTCTCCTTGGATTTCGTGGACATGGTGAAAGTACCGTGTCGCTACTTTACTGGGTCTCGCGACTCTGCGTTCAAAACATTTTTATTTGTGTGAGAGACATTTCCAAAACCATATCACGCATAAGATTATAATGGTTTAGTTTATTAATACTCTCGGCTAAGAAAAAGAATTAAAGAAATATTGCAAAGGAAAGAAAAACGCATTTGTAGGAAAGATTTTTAATAAAGTGTGAATTATTTGGGTTATAATAGGAGAAATCAACGTAAATAAAAAAATATTTACTTTCATGGAAAAATGAAATTTATTAATGTATGTACAATACATGTATCATACGTATCATAAAGTGATTCCCTCGATTCATTAATTATATCAACTCTAGGCCTTATTCCGATTAATTTTCCTGTCAAATCAAATGCGTACAAACTGCTGTAAACATCGTCAATCGAATCATACATAACAACCATAACAACACATTTTCAGAAAGTGATATTTTTGCCTAAATTTCTTATATCTTAAAGATACCTTACAAACTTTCGATAACAATTTATCTCACTGGATTTTAATTTTTCGAAGTAGAAAAGTATTTTTGTGAAAACATTTATAAGATATCTTCGATCTTTCGTAGAACTTTACAATGTCCTAGCTGATCTCTCAGCAATTGATTGGGAAATTCCTATCCGTCGTGTCAACTCCTGTCAGTCAGTCACTCTTAAGTTATCAAATTATTTGTTTTCATAAGAAAATCCATCGACGATGTCAGAATGTTTTAAAGTCGCACGAGAGTGTGGAGTGTCGGAGCAGCCTCTCTTACGGAATGTTTAGCTGCTCGGAACGAGCCGAATACTGCCGATTCACTGACTTGTAATCTAACATCTGACTCACCCATTCTATCATCGGTCCTGTAGTGCTTACGGCTGACAGATTGTCAGCGTGCGGCTATTGTGTACTACTTACGTAGGTACACGCGAGAACGGTGAAGATGCGAACGCCGAACATGGCGCAGTCTCCACCCTCGTCGAACCACCAATCGACATCAGCCACGAGAACGAGCGAAGGGATAGACGCCGACGTCAACGACGATACCGGCGCTACCGTCGTGAACGGCATATAGTCGGCTCCCTTTTATCGATCCAATTTGCATGACCGATAGCGTGGCTGATAGCCGATAGCGCGAATTGCGCGCAACCGGCAAACGCTACTTTTTTCCACCGATAAAGGCCGACTTCTGATAAATTTTATCAGAAGTTAAGGATGTTTATAAATATTTTCTGACTGTTTACAATACAGTCGTTTACGTTAAAACTTCGACATCCAATTGCTTTCAATAAACGATTACTGTACTCCGAATTTTTACCAAAAGAATATCTGCAAATGCGTCGAAGAATATTATATTATTACAATTGACCATAATAGGAACGGAACAATCCACGTAGCGCGAAAAATAAAAAGAAAATCTATGATCGTTTGTGCGCGCAAGATGTAGGTTTTATTTACCGGATAGATTTATTCTCCGTTTATTTTTATGTACTCGCCCACGGTCTTACAATATACGTGTTCAGGTATCTATTGGTGAATAGAAACACCAGGATATGCTTAGCCACATATGCGAACACGAGTAGACACGACAGATATTGCATCCACGCCCATTTCAATTCCTCCCACACGCTCGGCTGATAGTAAATAAAATTCTCCGCGTAGAACAACTCGCCAATGACGACCACCGCTTCGTCGCTAGAGAAGCCGGTTCTCCACGTTACCCGCTCGTTCGTGATTCTGGCAGAAACTACAAGAAAAAAATACGCCGTCAATAATCCCTTCACGTGTGACAATCGTTCACCGGAAAATATGGGTACACATACACTTCCGGTTATAATTGTGCAACAGCAATTCGGGTAGAGAATAATCAGCCAGCTCTAGGCTGTGGTTGTACGTTTCGTAGAGACCCTCGCTGCGCAAAAGTCCTTTCTGTCGTAGCTCCAGATCGCCGAAAAATCGTATCTCTTGAGCCTCCTGGGTTAACATCCGATCAAACACGCCGATAGATTCTATCGTCGCTTGGATGAGATGCTATTAAAAAAAAAATCTGTTAAACAGGAAGCAAGCTTATGCATGAACGACGCGAATGTACCTTTAATTGGAAATTGAAGAATAGCAAGAGTCGTAGAGATTTCACTGGTTTATCCGTATAAAAATGAGCTTCAAATCTTAGCGAATCCTTTTGCCCATCTTTGTTTAAATCGGTCTCCCGTACCTGAATACAAAAGTATAAGTGTAGAAATAAGTAACCAATGCTGCTTTAATAAGTAAAAATTATATAATATTGCATACAATCTTTGCATTAGAAACAGAAGAAAAGTCGGAATCAAAGGCTTGTATTTAGCATTAAATATAAGAGACGTAACTAAAGGCCGAATAAAATACGTGACATAAATGGTTCGCGAAAAGTCAACTTCTATATTTTTAGCACCGTTAATATATTCTAATAAACAACCTTGATTATTGGGCAGTGATCTTCGATATCGTTTTCCTTGTACGTCCTAAAAGTGGAACATACAATGGGCTCCTTAAAAGAGTCGACTTCCGCGAGTAACAGGTATTTGTATATAAAATGCACATCAGGCATTTCCGCGTGCATTCGATTTTTTATCCAAATACCTGAAATTTAAAATATGAAGTATAAATTATCGTAAATTACTGCGCGTATCTGAAGTCCGTGATACGAAAGGCGAGTCGATTCTTACCTCCCGCATTGTAAATTATAAAAAGCGGCGTGATCAAGGATAACACGATGAACAGGAAGACAACAATCGAGGCGCAAGAATGTATTCTACTTTTGTACTTGTAAGTGACGGAACTTGAGAATATCTCGATCGCTGCCATTGTGATGCCACGTTCGTCGCCGCAGCAACGTCCACAGGTGCGAAAGCGTATAGACGCAGGTGGACGCAGCTGTCGTTGCACGTGGGGATACGTTCTCATCTATGTGTTTTTCCTTCCAGAGAAGGATATGGCTTGGGGGAAAAAAAGCATTTTGTTGTAAAAGTATCTCTTTGTTTTTAAATTGTTTGCATTTTAAAGTATTGATCGTTGTTACTTTGAAAATAATATGAGTTTCCCAGTTACATTCTTGTAATGAAACTAGAATCTTAAATGCAGATCTGACGATTTACGAAATTTACAAAGTTAGGGAATTATGAAAGTATTTGGGATTATATATTGGATATTAGAAAGACAGTAATAAGTAAATAAATCTTAATGAATATTAGTAATTTAATAATTTAATAATTTAAATTAAATAATAAATAAATTTATTAATTATTAAATAATAAACAAGTTAATAAATATTTTTCCTTCAGAAGAAAATGAATTAATATAATAATTTTCGGCGCAAAAGTATTCACGTATATCGTTTCTGCAAGTTCGAGTCGCACCTTGGAAACATCATGCTCGAGAGTCGCGTTTGCACGCTGACGTCTGACGGTGATTCGCCACCTGACCGCTGTATTCGATTCCAAATCGCGATCTTTCGCATCCCCCGTTGGCTCTGTAGACTTATCCTCGAGAGATTCTTCAATGTACGACAACGATTTGCCATCCACCCCGAGATCTCCGACGACACCCTTCGCGGCGGGTTTCGCAAGATCGAGGGAACCTCTTCGTACTCGAAACGGCGACACTATGTACTTCCGGTTTCGTCCAGGGACAAATTTATCTCGCTCTTTCCTGGAGGACGCGTCTCGCGCTGCCTCGTCTCTCTCCGCGCGCGGCTCTCTTTCGCTTCCAAAGAGAGGATTAAAAGATCCACGATGAGTAGAATCGTCCCGAGTTGGAATATCGTCCTGAACAGTTGCAGAGGACGTTGTCCAGGAGGTAACATCGGTTCTCGTACTGGACGTCACTTCAGAGATATCCTCCGCAAACAACTGTCTATTTCGTGAAAAATTCAGAGGATCCTCGAGCGGACGTTCAGATTCCCTCAAGTCTGGACGCAGATCGTTGAATTTACTCGGAATCCCGTCTCGCCAGTCTGAAGACTTCGCTCGACAATCCAGTCTAAAAACAATTTTAAAACTCAAATAGGTCAATTATTTAATATTTATTTTTAATCATCAAAATTAAATGTTAATTAGAACTCATATAGACAGATATTTAGATATTTATATCTTCTTTCTTTCTTTCTTTCTTTTGTTAAACTCTTGTATATATTATCGATAAATAATATGTTATATTGTACTATTGGAGTTCTAAACCCTTTCAAAGCCGAAAGACACAAAATAAATATCTACCTATCTAATTAGGACTCATATTTGCATAATTTAATAATCCAAACCATTTCCAATCTTATTTTAATAAATTGGATCACACAAATCAACTTATCTCGCGGATGGACTTGCCTTCTGTCGATCGAGTCTCGGCGCTTGTCCGCGAAGCGCAAGGTCTTGTTCGTCGCGGATCTTCTGTCCGTCCCGAGTCTCGTCGACGCTCCTCCGGCTCCTCGCGTAGCGTTATCCGCGAGATCGGCCGGTATCGCGAAGAGCGCGAGCGGCACGCGTCTCACGACGAGCTTCTCGACGACATAGTCGCATTCATCGGGATCGTACCCGACGGTCCCGTCCGCGCGTGGTTCGCGTCCGCGTCCGAGGCAGCAGAACAGCGCCTTCAACCTCGCCATTCTTCCGTCCGTTCTGCCACCGCGAGCCCTCCGGTTCTCTTCCTCCTCGTCGTCGTCGCCGACGGTGGAGTCCGCGGAATCGTCAGACATTTTCAAATCCTTTGAAACACGTGCGGCGTGCGGCAGGCAGGCAGGCGCGCGCCCGCGCGCGCGCGCGCGCTTTCGCGACGGCCATCGTGACATTTCGGCTAGTCCCACGGTCTCCGTAGCTGCACCGTTTTACACTTTCCGCACTTAAAGTGAAATGGCGCACAATTAGGACGTGGGAGAGAAAAAGAGAAAAGGTGAAAAAGTGCGTACAGTTCAGCTGCCGAGTTACAAAGAATAGGCCCTTCGGTTCCCTCTTCCCTCGATCCGCTTCGATCTTCGTGATCTTCCCGGCAGCGAGGTTGCGGCATGTGGTGTGCCATCGGCGTTCGTTTTCAGCGATCGTTTACGTGTTAATCTCGATCGAACGCGCGCCGTCCGATACAATTCAACGAACGAGCGAGGGACCTCTTCGAGCCGAGGTGAGCCGCGTGGTCGGTGATGTTTTTTCAACTCGATGCCGACAGTGCCGACACCCCGTCCTCTCGACGAGAGGATAGCAATGGCTGCAGTACGACGCCCGAAACTTTCGCGTGTTGTTCGACGCTCCGGACGCTCGTCGCGAGGCGAAGCCGCCGTCGATCCATAAACCGGTGGCCGTCGAGAATCAGACTCGCGTTTTCGTTTATTTTGCGACGAGATTACGCGTGAGAACGGTTCTTGGATCACAGGGCTTATCTCGTTCCGCGATTTTTCTGTTCCCGTCGTGATGAATCTCAACATCCCGTGTACTCGCAACTCGTCGCGTCGCGAGTAAAAGAGTCACGGTGCGGTCTCGCTTCGCGTGTACTTGGCGCGAGACACTACCGTGTCTCTTGATATTGGAGCAAGGAGATAATAGAAAGATAAAACTCGTTGATCTTGTCGTCTTTAACGCAGACCCCGAGACGAGCGAGCGGGGCGTCAAAGATTCAAACACGCGAATCTTTGATTTGTCTTAAGTATGACATTTATATTGCAAGGGCCAAAGCACATATGACAGTCGTGGACGTAAGTAACGCACAAGCTTTGGCGTATCCTGGGTCATGTTCCAAAACTCACTCTGGGTAACTAAAATCTATAGTTTACGTCACGTACACTATAGCATTTTAGTTAACTAGAGTGAGTTTTGGAACATGACCCTGATCTGTCAGGTCGGGGACTACGACCGTCGTATATCGCTACGCCATGTTATGTGCTTCGGCCCTAAAGCTGGTCCTGCAAGCAATGAAATTATCTCCTAACGAACTCTTCGATTCTCGTTGACGCAGAACGAATGTAAACGCGTATATTTCTGTTGTTACAGGAGACCTGAAGTAAGCAATGGAATCTGAATCCAGGCGCAAGGGCCCTAGAAGCCCCAGCGCCGATTCGGACGATTCCTCGCATGCCAGAAGAAGAAGGAAGTATGATCGATCCCCGTCACCAAGACGGAACCGATATCGCAGGTCTCGCTCCAGAGACAGAAGATCTCGTTCGAGTTCCAGAGATAGAAGACGGAAGGACTCCGGCAGGTCGCAAGATTGGAAGCAACAAGCTCCTCCTCCACCTCAAGCTCCAAGTTCTGTACCCAATCCGAACAATTCTACTGGTTATGTTCCAGCGGTACATAATCAATACCAGGTATAAACAGCTTTGTAAACTTGGTAGTAGTTTTATGAATAAGATAGAAAATTGTGTTCTGTTAATTATATTAATTGACTCTATTGTATATCGCTTTGTGTTTCATCTTTATAGGCACCTCCACCGAACACGAGTCAGCCACCACCGCCTATTTCTGCGTACAATCCGGGATACAACAATTACGGTTACAACTATGGTCCAGGTCCAGGTTACGACTACAGTTATCAACAACCTGCCGGCTATCGAAGTGTAAGTTGCACTTAGAAAACAGATCAATATATTCTTAGCTTTACTTATCGTTAAAAAGAAAGATTAATTGATTCTGGTGTCAAAACAATGTGAATGTTGGAAAACGATACATATTCTAATACTGGAGCACGTACTCGTGGTCCCTTAAAACTATTGCGCACTTTTGCAAAGCATTTCAGAAATAGTTGTACTGCTACGTTACCGATTATGATTTATATTCGGTGGCGTATATTCGTTTCCGCTCTCTTGGAGCGTTACAATTATACTTCTCTGTATCGCAATATATTGTGAATCTCTCAGTAAGTATAACATTCGCGTTATGTATTTTACTGGCACTGATATTGGAAACCCATAATATTGACTACATCGTTACATCGTCAAGACTTCCATGTATTAGCCAAAGTCCTCATTTGAGTATCGTCCGATAAAGGTAAGGGTCGATAAGAGTGCCATTGAACGACTTGAGATCGATTGGATGTATTAATTCTGTTAGGATTACCCACCACCCAACTGGCAAGGAAGTCAAGTGTCATATAACAACCAGCAAGCACCGCCGCCTCCTTCTTTGACACCGCAACAAGAATCATCGAGGCCGATTGACAGCGGTTCTTCTGGCTTAGTAACATCCCTACCAAGGCCTGAGGATGTCAAAAAAGAAGGCAAGCAATTTTTTTTTATTTACAATAGATTCAAATTGACGTTGTTTATTTAATTAACTTAATAATTTTTGCATATCTAATAAAAGTCAAGTATCTTACACGATCTTTATCAAACTCTTCAACTCGACAGCAATTGCAGCTGAGGTGAAACAGCAGAAAGCGACATTGGCCAAACAACGGGAGGAATATGTTAAGAAATCTGCTACGTTGCAACGCGAACTGGAAATTCTGCGTCAGCAATGTGACGAGATAGGCAAGGAGGGTGGCCGCGAAAATAATCGAATTTTAAAGGAAAATCAGAAATTGCAGGTAATTAACACAATGTGCTTTTATCGGTAAGTTCCTTCGTGATTAATATTTATCTAAATTCAATGCTTTTGCAGATTGAAATACAAAATAAAATGAAGTCTATTCACAATGTCATCGATATGCTCACCGGTATTATTGGCGACAAAGTTACCGTGGACGATCTGAAGAGCAAGTTTAAGCTAGAATTGAATAAGCGTTCGAAGAGTCCAAAGGAAGATTTTCCGAAAGGGAAGTCTCCTTCGCCCGACAGATCGTCGGCGTCCGATTCAGATAAGGAATCCAAACCGGAAAGAGATACTAGGGAGAGAAGATCATCGGAGGACAAGCCAATGTACAATTTCGTTCACTACGACCCTGAAATGCATTGGTGTAAAGTCTGCGATATCTTTCCTAAAACAGCAAAGGAATATTTAAATCATCTACATAGCAATGAACACAAAGAGGCTTGTTTAGTAAGTAATATTTTCGAACAGTACAATCGCGCGCGCGCGCGCGTCATAAGACAGATGGAGATGCTGAAGTAATCGAAATGTTAGAGAAAATTAATAATCTAGAGATTCTTGTGCAAATAATACAAATTGTTAGTTGCTATAGAGAACAGGTAGACGAAAAAATATACACATATATATTGTTTTGTATGATAAAAAAATTGATTTATAATTAAGCTATATATGTATTTGTAGTTCAAACTATATTTGTAACTGGATGATATATTACACAGTAACAATCACGACAAGCAGGTACTTGGTACATAATGTCATTTTTGATGTACCATATATCAATACTTATTAAAGAAAAAAAAAAAGAGTACCGAGTTTCTTGCGCCTGATATAAAATTCATTTTTACTTAATATTCTGTTTTATATGATAGGAACGCAAGATTGTTGACATGCCATGGCATGAGCGAAATGGCGAAGGGACAGAAAAAGAAGTACCCTATTATCACGGACTACCGACGAAAAGAACACCTATTAAAGGTAAGGTCAATTACAGTGGGCAATTACTAATAGAATATAATTCCGTAGCTTGTGCACAGATAACTGTGGTGTTCGGTATGTATTGAAGAGATCAACAATCACGAGTTGCTTGAAAATTTGTCTATCCCAAATAAGTCGGAACGTTCGAACGCGTTGATACTGTCAAACGATATCGATTAAAATGCTATAAAGTCAATAATTCTAATTTGTATCATATAATACATCGGAATATGACGAATATCGCGTAAGTCAAGATGATCTTGACGGTTACAAATTTTCTAGCAATGTCGCAAACACCACAGCGATGCATTGGATTTTATCTGGATTCAAGAAGCGCACTTTCCGAGCCGACTTTCTGGCAATATCACTTTATCGTGATCACGTGTCTAATTTTATTTCCCACAACACTTCGTTTTACACAATTTAGGGTGATTAGCTATCTTCTGGACTAGATCTATTAAGATCTTATCACCGTGGAGTGCATTACTTAGAAAGTAATGACATAAGATAATATATATAAAGCATTTTTGTGTTGTTGCTTATAAACTTGCACATATGTGTAAGTTTTGGTGAAGTTACGCGAAGAAAGTTACGACTATGATTTATATTGAAAATGTGTATTATCTTTTCAATATTATTAATTTATTTAAAAAAAACATTTGTATTAACTGTTTGTAAAATATACTGCAAGTGCCAATTCATATAAACTTGATATATAATTGTCACGTTACAAGTCATATATTCAATGAAAAAGCCTTTAAATCTTGGGATTAAATTAAAAATAAGCAGTTGCAATATATTCATAAAAAAATATAATGTATTTTTAATTTATCTGTATATATATTTATACATGCATTATTATTTGTATCGTGTATTGATAACATATCTGAGAAATAAAACTGATTCTTTCTTTCCTTTCTTCCCTTTTTGTTTTTCTACAGATCATCGTGGGAATACACAAGGAAATTTAATATAATCGGCGATTTATATCGAACATCTTTTAATATATTATTTTTGTTTTCAGTGACATGAATGTGTCGTGGCAGAATATAAGGTCATTCTTTATGAACTTATAATGCTTATCCGCTTCGAAGCTTAAATAATGCTAACTGCAGGATTGTTTGATTATAGGGCTACAGTTCTTCAGCGCAGCAACCGCCTGGTATTGTAAACTTTGCGACTCCTGGATAGGGGATCTTCATTGTGCTAGTCTGCATCTGAAGTCTAAACGTCATTCCGAGAATTTTTCCGTAAGTGATTTTTGTCATAGATAATACTTAATAACAATGATTGGATTAGAGCAAAAGATTTATCTTACTTGTAAAATAAAATTGAAAACAGTATTACAATTATAAATTATTTTTTAAGTAATTTTTATAAATAATAAAAATTATTTAAAGTTATTAAAAAATAGTCATTTAAAGCAATTATTTAAAATAAATCTAGTAAAAAGGTGATTTTTTACAATTCCTTTTTTTTACATAAATACCATATGTTTGATGCAAATAATTAAATTGAATAATGTATTGTTACAGCGCTTCGTGGAGCAAAATCCGCATTGGGAAACTGACTGGATGGCCGATAGAGAGAAGGCTTTCTCCGAGGATAAACACAAGCAGATACAGTTGGAATTGCAAAAACAGAAGGATGATGATCCTCCGATAAAATCGAAGAAATCGAAGAAGAATAAGAAAAAATCGAAGAAAGCCAAGAAACGCAGAAATAGAAGCAGCGCTAGTGATTCGTCGAGTGAATCAGATAATTCCGATACAGAATCCGATCAGGATACCACCAAGAGTATACGCGTGGCAATGCGAAATAAGATGAAAGCGTCCACGCAGGCAATTCTGAATGAGGAGATAGATTATCAGCGTATAAAATTGAAAGGGCATAACTGGTCGAAAGCACCGCCACAGATAAATCAATTACCGCTGCCCGAGCAACATCCGGCAGAAGCGGACGACAGACAACTCTTAAATTCGATCAGGGACAAATTGAAAGCCAAACAGGAGGAAGAGATGAAAAGTCGCAAGGTGAATCAAGATAAGATGGAGGACGAGGAAGAGGACTTACGTCAAGACATCTATTCGAAGAAATCAGAAGATTTGGAGGCTTGGGGCCCGAAGGAGCCACCTAAGCCTTTCTGGATAAAGAAGGAAGAGGAGAAGCAGTCACAGCCGATCACGACGAATAAACCGATCGAGTTGCCAAAACCGGAAGAGATGCCGAAGCCGCACATGGGATTCTGGACTAAGCAGCAAGTGAACATGACGGTGAAGCCACCCGAAAGTAAATCAGTGGAGAAAGAGGAGGACAGGGACCGCGACAGAGATCGTTACAAGGATGATCGCGATCGCAAATATAGCAGATACGAGAGAAGAAGTCGGCGCGATAGAGATCGGGATAGGGACAGAGACAGGGATAGGGATAGGGATCGTGATTACTATGACGATCGTCGAAAGAGGGATAGAGACAGGGACAGCAACGATTCTCCAAGGCGCGATAGAAACTGGCGCGACAGCAGCCCCAAGAGGAGCTACGATAAATACAGCAAAGACAGGCGGGGAGATGACAATTCATCGAACGACGAGTCCAAATTCGACAAGAAGTCGAGCGATTCGAAGTCAAAGAAAGGTGCCGTCCCGGGCAAGAAATCCGCGCCGCAAGTGGCGGCCAAGGGCAAGTTACCGTTCATTGGCAGATTACCTCTGTTCAAGAAGAAGACCGAAGAGCCGAAGTTACCGGAGAAGGAGGTAGCTCCGTTGCCCTACCAGCAAAGCAAGTTTGAGGATACGCCGAAGGTACCTAATGAAATCATCAATCCACCTGGTGTTGCGCACATTACCAAATTAGCTACCCCGCTGAACTTTAATAACAGCAGCAGCACTACAACTCCACTGGCAAATAAAACTAGCAATCAGCCTATGAAGATTCTAGTGGCACCGCCACCGCCCGTGCTGAATGAGAGCAAGCCGACCCCGCAGGTGGTTGACATGGAGATAGACGATCAGTCCGAGGAAACAGTCATAGAGGAGCAGCCGATAGTGCAACAGCAACAAAAACAGCAGCAGCAGCAGCAGCAAACTTCGACCGTGTCGAAACTACCGTTACCCCCGCATCCACCGCCACCGTTGAGTAGACCACCGCCCAGTTTCACCCCGGGCCCGCAACAGCAAGCCGCAGCGCAGAATAGACCGCCACCGGTACCAACGCCGCATTTTACGCCAAATCGACCACCTCCGCCGTTCATATCGAATCCACCGCCACCATTCGTTCAGGCACCACCGAGATTCCCGCCTCGTCAAGCTGTGCCGCCTGCTCCCTTCATGACGCAGCCACCACCGATAGCGAGTCCGAGTTTCGTGCAAAATCAGAATCCGCCGCCACCGATACCGACAGTAGTAGACTCGGGCGCTGTGGTGCCACCGCATTCCGAGGTGGCTGATATACCGGAACCATCGGAGAAGCGTTCGGCAGACCCGAGCATTCCATTGCCGGATGATCTACAAGAGGCTCTCAACATAATCTTTCCAAAGGAGGAGACCGCGGAGACCAAGCAGCAACAGCAACAACAGAACCAACAGGAGTCGAACATCATGTATTCCTCGATGTACAGTATGTTGGGCTGCGTAGGATACGGTCCTGAATACATGGATCAACCACCACCCGAGATTATGCAAGAGGCAGAAGCGGACACACAACCTGGACCCGATGATCTTCGTATGTTGGGCATCGACGAGGGGGATACGATCTTGTAAATCATTCTCGCGATATATCTATGGGTTTATATCGATGTATGGCGCTCCTGTTAGTGATTCACATGCAGAAAAAATTCTTATGCCACGATAGGAAAGATTAATCTGTTATTGATCCATTTATCCTTCATTTTCGATGACATCTGAAAAGTATTTTATCGCTACCTATTTCTCACGTGTTTTAAAGTCGAATGTGATGAAAAAAAAGGAAAAAAAAGAAAGCAATTACGATAGGTAATCCGGAAATACTGTGAATGTAAAGCCAGCGCCATGAATCACGAATCGCGCATAAGTCTGGCAGCAGCGATGCGTATGGTCTGTAAAGATTACTTAACGATATACAGTAGAATTTACAAATTGTCCGCTAGATTGTAATGTTTGTTATCTCGTTAACACAGTAACTGTCTTCGTTTGATAAGATATTTTCGTCAGTTTTATTTTTTTTTTGTAGAATTCATGATATATTATTGCACAATCAATATCACATCTGAATATCAGCGACAGCAACGATTGACGTACGATAAGTTTTGAACTTCGTCTATTTCTTAATAAGAGTTATATAAAAAGCATTTGTTGAAAATCGATAAATCTGAATGACGTTATGGAATGTTATGTTATCGATACATAAGTCAAAAAGTAAAACGAGATGGGTGTAATATCAATAAAAAAAAATGCAACTTTCATATTGTGTATCAACATTGATATTGTATAATGTATATCTTTGATATTGCAAATATCCGTAACTTTCAAGCTTACGCTGTATATGTACAATACACTTTCAAATGTAAAAGAAATGTTCACGTCGAGTTTCTATATAAGGATAACAGACTTGAACAGTGGAATGTAAAATCGTAATATTGAAAACATTTAACATTGCGACATTTCCCGAGATTAAATAATTCTTTTTCTTTTTTTAAAGAACCACTCTGTCTTTCTCTCTGTTTCTTTAAGTTTAGTCTTATGATCGATTCCTAAAGATAATATCACATTGCCTCTGCTTTTCAAAGTTAATATATGATGATTACGAATCTATTGCTGCGAAATTGTGTTGAAACTATCGCTATTGAAATATTGATCACATGGCACTATTTAATTGTTGAATATTCATTTCTACTCAAGTTTTCAGTACTCAGGAAATCTCACGATTTTCGATTTCGTTAATAGTGTTCTTGTAAAAACGCTTAATTCTACCACAGCATCGATTAGCTTACGTAATATAATATCGGAATGAACTTTCGATTAAAATTAGTTTATAAATGCGAGAATAACAATGCAATGTTCGCGAACATTGACGATAGTACCAAATCATTATCGATAATCGTATATTAGGCAAAGCGTCACAATTCGATAAAACGCACCCGAGTGCATAAAAGGATTAAATCGTGCTTTATATAGTTTAGCAATTCGTAATTAGTCCTATGTGCCCAGTCTCTATCTTTCTTGAATTCAAATGGAATGTAAAAACCAATGTAGATTCTCACGTGCTACAAACGTGATTAAAGGCCTACTTTAGGTTTTCTGTTCGTCGTCTACGTGTATGCAAATGAATGAGAGCTATTAATTCGTAATGCGAACACGGCGGTGTAGTAAAACGATCCCGTCGTATCGATGAATCCATTTAGATTTGAAGTACTAGGCCTGCGCTGGAAATGTTGTCCCCGCCGCCTGCAGTCTGACTAGCTTGCGTGCAAACCAACACGGGAGCGACGCACACCTGAATAGAAATATCTTCCTGCTCCACCTTCAGTATCTCGTCCCAACAAGATACCGGCTTGTCGATGTTCAATGCTATTCGAGTACCGTCAACGATTGACGTCGAAAAACTGTCGTCCATGATCAGCGTCGCTTTCTTCACATCGACCTGCACAAGACAAAATAATTTTAATATCATCGAACGCGTATGACGACCTATTGCACGTATACGGAGCATCTTAATATATAAATAAGTGCCATATACGTGTATCTTAATAATTTCTAATGTTCCATTCGAAAGAAAGTTGCGGATTTGATAATTATAATTTATCAAATATTGGAAACGGTAAAATATTTATGAATCGTTCTTATAAGTTATTCATATATCTGAACGACTTACATTACTCGATGCACATACGTGTCTATGTGCAGTCAGCGATGCTTTAGCCACAGCGGCCATAGTATTCTTCCAAACGGAATCCTTGACGGTGAATATGGCCTGGTACGCCAGCGTGTGCACGTGAACTCTCGTGAGCTCTCTAGAATTTGCGATCGACTTGCCTCTCAGACGTATGAGTTTGAACAACGTTCTCATCTGATCTAACACCGTTGCGACACGCGGAGTCGAGTTGGCCACTAATGAGATATTACCATAATACATGGTATTGTATAGATTCGCTATCTCCTGTTCATTCATTCCCAAACTATCGGCAAAGGGAACCACCAGGTCGCACAGCTCGAAGAGCAATTTATCCTCGGCAAACGAGGCCATCTCGAAATGAATTCTGGTAGAGCTCGAACGTTCCACCATCTGTTTCTTTACGTTCATCAGCAGATTCTTGCGTTTATCTGTAAAATTACATGAATGTGAAGATATTTCATTTAACATATAATGGATATGTTCGGTGACAAAAACCCACCTTCTTGAAATGGATAATTGTCCATCATCTGGAGACCGCCGACTACTAACAAATCGGGATCATAAGTCCCCAGGACTTTGTCGAAGGCATTGAATGAGCTAATCATTGGATTATTTACGTCGTTGTGAACGATGTATCTGGGAAAAAAGTGCAAAAGTATGCAGTTCCCCATCGGTTTGCATTATTTACTTGATCATGCATTTACCTTGTTATTACTTTTATATGTTACTTTATTATCATCAGTACCTGTTTGCTCTCGCGCTGGAATAAGGGCCCCACACTTCACCATACTTGTATTCCATGATGAGGTGAATATCATCGCGTTTCACCTCGCCGCCTACTATATTTATCACCTGCGGAAACATCTGGTGTAAGGATCTGGTCATTTTAGCCGCGAGAGTCACGTCGCATCCCTCCTGCGCGAATCGCATCGCCATAACTGCTGCATTTCCTCCGATTGTCGAGTAAGACGAGGGAAACGAGCGTGCTTTCGACACCAATTCGTCGAATAAAGTTCTGTTTGCCATGTAGCGTCTATAGACAAAAATTTCCATTAACTATGTGATAAATATAAGAATTAGAATTGTGTGTGATTATAATATATGACATAGGATGATTTAGAAGTAACATAATGAACTTCGATGATCATGTAAAGTGTTTTTAAGTAAATAGAAACATCCTACTTGTCCGAAAAAAAGCTAATTGCAGTTTTAATATATTTACTCAATGAGATGTTCGAACCGTTCTCTTAGCAGAATAATTTTATCAATCAAATGGCATGGTACAGATCCTCTAATGCTAAACATCTTTTTATAATACATCTCATGCAATTGTCAATCAATCAGAGTTTATCAAATATAATTGACTTATATAGGTATAATTAATATACCTAAAATAATTAACATATCCTAATAATTACTATATTTAATCGTTAAGCAATGTGCTTTCTGCTACATGTGGAACATCCCATGTCAAAACGATGACAGAATTCGGACAAATCTTACTCGGCCGCGGCTCCATGGCGAAAATAATAGGCGAAGCTCTTGAGCAGTTCGAGTTCGGTGTTGATCTCGTCGAAGTGTTCAGGTCGGCCGATCTCATCCGAGTATCTCAGCAACTGTCTCGCGTCGATGAAGACGTCGGTGCACACGCCATAACCTATGGCGACTTTCGGCCTCCTGGTGATGACGTGCTTGCTCTCGAGCCTCTCGAGGCCGTGCAACAGAGCCAGCAGTCGTTTCTGCAGGCCGTCGTCGACGTTGCGGTAATAGATCGCCGCCAGGACGATCAGCACGGTGAGAAACGTCCCGAATCCTAACCTCTTTTTGTACCCCATATTGACCCTGCCAGCACAATGGATTCGGCTTCACGAGAAACGTTTCCGAATCCTAACCTCCTTTCGTACCCAACCTCTGAACTTCTCCTCCTCCCTCCAACGCTAAACGTTGAACGCGCAAATGCCATACAATTGACCGTGAAATCTACATACGTGTACAAATTTTAGGCGTCGTTGATAGCTTGCCACTTGAAAATTTCCTCCGATCAATCACATCATATCTAGATATCTGTTTATTACGATTGTCAGGATCGTCAAATTGCACTTCGGAGTTGTATAATGTATATACACAAAAAAAGTGTTTTTATTAATATAATTGTATATTATTATTAGTATTATAAATATTAAAATGTAATATATTGCAATATCTTATATTGGCAATTCATTGAATAGCCAGTATGAGTCTACAGTAGTGGCAACGCACTGGCATTTCTTCTTTAGTATATGCACACAGATAATCTCTCTTTATATATAAATATACTTTTTTGGAATATTAAGTGACAATATACCAAAGCTCTGACATTTTCAAGTAATTTATTGAGCAATGAGTATTCATATATGTTATGTGGTAAAATACTATTTGTTTAAAAGTCTTTCTTTTGCACAAATGTCTCTTTAACGCAATGATAGGACGATAAGTTTTATGACTTATTTAGGAAAAGATGACTTATATAATTAATGATTCTGTTACACACATTTGTCTGTCTGCTTAAGTACATGCAATATATAAAAAACAGTCTATATCGTAAAAATTCACTTGTATGTAGCATACATATTGTATGTACATACAATGTACTACATACTTGTATGTAGTATGCCAATGTTTTAATTTCTGATCAAAGATACCTTATATCTACATAAGTATAAAATTTAAAAGCTTATATCGCTCGAACTGTCAGTATTCTGTAAATCGTACAGAAAAAGAGAAAATATTTTACACTTGCATATCGCGCGATACACTACACATAAAAAATGTTACTAAAGTACTTAGGTATACTGTACGATGCATAAAAAATTGCGATAATAATTACATATAAATATAATTAAAGCGATATTAAAATATAAGTTATAATATAAATATCTCTCGTAATAACTGGATCAAATTGGAAGTAACGAACTAATAAAAGGGAAAATACTATGTACAATATTCTGTGATTTATCTGCAGCGATGCTCCTCGTTACTCCAATCGTCCAATTATCTCAGATCTCGCTATGTATAAGTTTTTGTCAGGAACTTACATAGAACTAGAACACAATTATATCCATTTCATATTTGATATTAGTATCTGCAAACCCTGGTGGTAAAATGTTTCAGAAGTTTTTATGTTATTATCAGAATTTCTATAAAAATTTCAAGATTTTCTCAGATTTTTTTTTTTAATCTAAAATGTGAGAAATTTTTTCAACAGGAAAAAGTTGATTCAAAAGATACACATTCAGTTCTGCGTTAAAAGAATCTGGCGTGATCATATCATTCGTGCTGATTGCTACAGTTAGTAACTTTTTTGTTAGCCCTAGTATTGCGTTCGGGTGTCTCGGACAAGATATTAATTCGCCAAGAGTCATATTTCTTTCACTCCTTGTTCTTCATATGGAGGCGCATATGCTTCTTCAGATTGTCAAGCCGATTGCACCGGCGGTCGCAGTAATCGCACTTGTAGGGCATCAGATTGCTGTGCACGACCACGTGGCCGTTCAGATGACTGATCTGCTTGAAGCGCTTGCCGCAGATGGTGCAGGAATACGGACGCTCGTTCATGTGCGCGGACGAAATATGCGTCTGCAGGTTCGTCTTCCTGACGAACGTTGCCTTGCACACGTCGCACTCGAACGGCCGTACGTTCGCGTGGATCGCCAGATGCGACTTGAGCACGTTCTTGTGCTTGAAGTTCTTCTCGCACAGGTGACACTGGAACGGTCGTTCGTCGTTGTGCACCTTCTTGTGCACCGACAGATGTGCCAATTGCTTGAACATTTTGGCACATATCTCGCACTGATACGTACGACCGTCCTCGTGCGCGGCGCTAACGTGACGGCGCAGAGTGTCTGCCAAGGTGTAACGTTTGCCGCAGATCTTGCAGCAGTACGGACGCTCGTTGGTGTGCGTCAGCAAGTGGCCGTTGAGGTTGCGCTTCTCGAGGAAACGCGCGCCGCACACGTCGCACTGATACGGCTTCTCGCCGTTGTGCACGTACATGTGTTTCTTCAGCGAGTTCGACAAGCTGAAGCGTTTCGAGCAGACCGTGCACTGGAAGCGACGCTCGCCCGTGTGCACCAGCATATGCGACTTGACGTGACCGGCCTGCTTGAACCGCTTGCCGCATACCTTGCAGTCGTACTGGCGTTCCTGCGTGTGCGTGAATATGTGCCGCTCCAGGACGCTCTTCGTCGTGAACACTTTTTTGCAGCAGTCGCACTCGAACAGGCGATAGACGTCGCGTATCTTGGACGTCGTCGTCGTTGTCCTGCCTTTGTGCGAGGACGCGTGTTGCTTCAGCAAATCCAGCGAGTCGAACTTTACGTCGCACACCATGCACTGGAACGAACGGTAGTCATGATGGGTCAGTGAGTGCTGACTAAGATGGCCTAATTGTTTGAAGCTCTTGTTACACACCTCGCACACGTACGGCCGTTCGTTCGTGTGCGATCGCATGTGTCTCTCCAGCACGCTCGGGAAGCTGAACTTTTGTTTGCAATACGTACATTGTAAAGATTGTACCTTCGACACGCGACTCTCCGCAGGCAGCTTCCGTCTGCCGGTTTGGTTCGAGCTCTTACTGACCTTGCCAGAAAACTCTTTTGTGTCCAGTGACGAATCACAATCTTTGTTCCCGGGATCGGATGTCTCGTGTGTTTTTTGAATCACTGATCTTTCCTTAAGTGTAGCCGTTAATGCATTGGCGTTGTTTCTCGTATTTCTGCTAACCGGTATCTCTCTTTCCTCTACAGCTAATTTATCCTGTCCGTGCGATTGCTTCATATGCTTCGCGTACAATCTCGGAACGCTAAATGTTTTATTGCACAGCTTACAATGGAGTACTTGTTTCGCTTTGTGAGTTCTCATGTGGTTCTTCAAATGCCCTATCTTCATGTACTGCTTTTGACAGTACTTGCATTTGAGGGATTGAGCATCTTCGTTGACCTTCAATTCATTTTTCGCTTGGTTTTCTGTTTCATCTGTAGACATCGAATCCATCGCGCGCGCGTTATTCGCCAGAGATTCATTCTTCACGTTCACGTAACTGAACATATTTACATCGTCGGCTTTCGAAAGTGCGTTTTGATTCTGTGTATCTCGTACATTTTCGTTTTCTTCGTACTGCTGAAACATTCGAAATAGAATAGTTTCGATCATTATGTTAAATTTATAATACTGAGATATACATTGTACATTATATTGCATTATTACATTAATACTATTTGACGTATTCTGCGCGTCTTCCGTCATTGCAGCCCCATCTCCGTCTTTCTTATTCGACAAATGTTTGAGCCATTCTTCTTCCGTCCTCAGACCCTCCACATCTTTTTCTATACCTTGAAAATTCTCGCGTACGTTTTGCCTGAACAATACGTCGTATGGGACCTTGCCGTTCTGACAGCGATACGTCGAGTTATGAACGATCTGTATGAAGTTCAGCCCTTCGCACCAGGTCCTAGTTGGATTTTTTCTCATCCAGGATTCGAGCGAGGTCTTAAAATCCCTGTAGCTAACTTCACCCTTAGATGCGTCCCCGTGCAGTATGAACAAATCATTCCACAGCGAACGTAGTTCACGTACAACTTGTTCGGCAAACTTACGCCCATTGCCGCTCTGAAGCACTCGTGGTGCCCCTATGATCCCCAATACGTCTAACAGATTCGCCGCGACCTCTTTGGCTGTATCGCTACGGAGAGCCTTTAGTACGACAAACTTGGACGAATGATCTTCATAAACGAAAAAATATTTATAATTAAATGTCGGGTCTATTGTCATCTCTATTACGTCAATGCGACCTTTATTATATAATTTCTCTGAAACGTCGGTGAATCTTTTGGGCGACCGATTTAAAGAGTCCGTTTGACAGGCCTGAAAGCAAATGTATGAAATAGTTTTAATTAAACTTTTAGCATATACAAATACATTAACTTATACATATACATCAACAATAATAGAGTATAAAAATGTATTTTAATTCTTTTATTTTAATTTATTTGCTAACAAAGACAGTAAAGTAAAAGATTGAAAAACTTACTGTCGCTAATACATCCGAATAGCTGTTCTGTTGCTTGATCTCCTTGTCCTTCTCTTTAGATAAGACTTGCAGATGCGCTTTGTTTTGCGCAGATTGCGAGCTCAGGGTACTTTGAAAAAATTCCGCTTCCTGCTTTATTTCCTGCTTTATGATCAAGAAGTCCTGATTTCTGTCTCCCGGCAGCAAGTGATCCAAAGAATTGTGCATGTACGCGTTTTGTGGCATCCATTCCACGCTCAACGGCATTTCTTTATTCATTATTATTTTTGTCATGTGTCCTGTCTAATGCTGTTTTCCTTGTTCGTGCTGCTCTCTCTCTACCATTCCCTATAATTAATTAACATGGTTTTATTATACAGTTATTAAACGAACTAGTTTTGTTACGGAAACTGGCGTCTTCGTCAAAGTTTCTTCTTTATCGCGAAAAATAGACAACTGACAGAATCTGGGCACTAATTTGCCTGATAATGATTATTTTCATTATGACTTATAAGGATTAATTTAAACGCTTTTACTCGTTTTTGTGTATTATTTATATATACTTCTTGCACGTAAAAGATCAAGCCGGCACAATGGAACGTGCAATCGTTTCTCGATTGAACAATTAACCTACAATCCATACAAATTCAACGTGCATCAATTCCCAGTTGCTGCATTTGGTTGAAAAAAAGTAATTAATTGTGTCTGTGTACCACATTAGAGCATCCCACATCCTCTCACGCATTTTCCCGCTTCGCTTTGATAAATAAATAAGTCCAATTCCGTTCGTAACCGAGATATGTCAACTTCTCAGCGTTTCTTGGCACACTGAAAATGTACTGTCGATGTCAAGGCAAATTTCCATGATATTCCGCGACGAAAGTTGGAAACCGCTGTCAGTTATCAGAAATTCACGAAATCGACAAAAGGACGGGAAAAAAATCAAATTTCCAAAAATTCGAAATTACAGATTCGTAAAATCAAAAACACAAAAACTCCATTATATTGTGCATGTGGAGAAATATTTAGGTATGACGCATGCTCCGCGAATATACCAATTGATGTGACTGTGTTGACGGTGTTATAATGTGCACACCTTGCTGACCTTACCTTATCTTGCCCTTACTCTCAATAGTTCTTATCATACACGAGTGAACATAAATTTTTAGTAAAAATAGAGCTCAAGCAGTATTTTGTTTCAATAGGAACGGAAATTCACAACGGAAGAGAAAAAGAGAAGATTTAAATTGGGTGGAATCTCGAACACAGCAATTCACCGTCGAGTAAACCTGGATCCTGGATCATCTCTTTTGTTGTGTTCGTTAAGATGACTCAAAACTTGGATGACGCGCGACTTGCTGCTCGTAGAGCAGTGCAATTTGATAGTAATGGTCGATATGAGCAAGCCCTGTATTATTATGATATCGCTATTAAGCTTCTTACTATATTGCAATCGGATGGTATGTATGAAGATAAGCTTGCGGAGTATCGTGAGAGGATTTCATCGATTCAACGTCTTGGTAAGCTTTTGCACTACAAATTTTTTCATAAAACATAATTTGTACAAGTGATGCTTTTAACAGTCTCATTTCTGAAACTTTTAGTTCGCGAGGAGGAACAGAGTCATAATCCAGAACCTTCACACCAATCCGAATTACAGAGATGTAAATTTCTCATGAATCAAGCGTTAGATGCGGATGAAGCAGGTTTGAAGGATATTGCAGTAAAATTGTATACAGATGCTGCTGAACTTGGCCTTAGCACGGTAAGTGTGTACAGTTCCTTCTGCTAATAAAACATATTATTACATACCTTAAAAAATTTTTTTTATTTAATCTATATGATATATTACAGAAAAAGGCTGACCCAGAAGTAAAAGCAAAATTAACAAATCTTGTTAGAGTTGCTGTTGAACGGGCAGAGACTTTGAAAGGAATTAAAAAACCTACCGATGATAATAGTGTCATGAGAAGTCTTGCTCAACTACCATCCGTACCAGAAAGCAGTTTTCCAGATGCTGACCAGCCAATACAGTCAGAACAGCCAGTAAATGCGTCATCAACTAGACCAGGTAGTAAATACATTTTTAAAGGCAAAAGTTAAAACGCTGTAACATATTTATTGAATAAATTTCAGCTAGGGATACCAGATCCTCACTTATTCATCGTGGAAACAGTGGGCATCTTAAAGTAACTGGTGGTAGTACCAATTATACTGAAGAAGAAAAACGAGTACTGCTTTACGGCTCTCACATAAATGATAACGAATTTGTACCATTTATGAGTATCGATCTTGCTGAAAAATTTCAATATGCCTTTCCATTTACTGATAAAGACGGATTATTAGAGCTAGCACCAAAGCAAAAGCCTGATTTCGCTGGATGGCGTCGACCAGAAGAATTGTTTTCTGATCCCAAAATGGTCATTGGCCATCATGTTGACTACTTCAGCATAAAACAGACTGTTAGTAAGACATATTAATGTAACAGATATTAAAAACATCGATTCTCAAATTATTAGTTGTCAGACTCCAACACATTTGAGTAATGTCTAATAATTTTTTTTGTATTTTAGGTAGTTTCTGATTGTTCGTTTGTTGCTTCCCTGGCTGTGAGTGCTCAATATGAGAAAAAGTTTGGACGGAGACTCATAACATCCATTATTTATCCTAAAAATAAATCCAAGGAACCCATATACAATCCATTTGGTAATTATTTAGTTAAATTTAACTGGCATATACTATATAACATAAGTGTTACTAATTATATACACTCTATATAATACACTCAGAAGGTTTACATTAAGCTACATTTTGTACGAGCACTTTATCCGATGCTTATATTTTGGTTCGTGGCTTTTTAACAAATACAATTTTAAACATTCACACTTGATGGCTTTCTTTAAATTGAAATTATCGAAAGATACATTTAAAGAGCACAATCACTCTTCACATAAGAATTCATCATACGCATCGTAAAACATGCGTATACTTTAATATTTATTACATATTAGAAATGATGAACATATAATATCAGGAAAATACATGGTGAAACTACACATCAATGGCATTCCACGTAAAGTAATAATAGATGACCTTCTGCCTGTAAGCCGATACAACCAATTACTCTGTTCCTACTCTAGCAATCGTGGGGAGCTATGGATTTCTTTACTCGAGAAGGCTTATATGAAAGTAATGGGTGGTTACGATTTTCCTGGATCAAATAGTGTAAGTTTGTGTTTCCTTTTTATGTATGATTAGTAATATTAAATTACTAATTTATTACCTTAATCTTTTCCATTCTTTTAAACGTAATCACATTTGTCTTTACAGAATATAGATTTACATGCCTTAACTGGCTGGATACCTGAGAGATCGGCGATAAGACCAAATGAAGTAGATTTTAATAAGGATAATTTATTTGATGTATTACTATTACGACTTCATAAGGGAGATGTGCTAGTCACTGTAGCCACAGGAGAGTTATCAGACTTGGACGCAGATCGTACTGGCCTTGTACCAAGTCATGCATATGCTGTTCTTGATGTGAGAAAGATTAATGTAAGGAAAGCAAAAGAATTATCCATTTAACATTTGTTTTAAATGTATTCTAATATAAATATGCAAGGTTTTTACTTTTTTAAACACATTATAAAATTTTTTTATTTATTTAGAGAGAATATGAAGTATTTAACTTAAATTGTATTAATGCACATGCAGGGAGAGAGATTACTGCAATTGAAAAATCCATGGTCTCATTTGCGGTGGAGAGGCAATTATTCTGAACTTGATACAAAACATTGGACTCAGGATTTGAAGGAAACATTGAATTATGATCCAGAATCTGCTTCGGTATTTGATAACGGTGTTTTCTGGATTGATTACGACAGTATATGTCGGTTCTTTGACGTATTTTATTTAAATTGGAATCCAGGATTATTTAATTACACTTATTGCGTACATCAGTATGTAACTCTTATTACATCTGTATTATGTATTATGTAATTGCCCTTTCTTATCGTATGCTATAGCAGTGATACGTTCAAGGTAATTCCATTTTATTACAGAATGTGGAAAGCTGGCATTGGACCTGTGAGAGATGCATACAATATTGGTGACAATCCACAATTCTCATTAGAAGTACAGAATAAAGGCTCTGGTGCTATTTGGATACTTCTTACAAGGCATATTACAGACATAGCAGATTTTCGACAAAATCAAGAATATATCACAGTTTTAATTTACCGTAATGATGGAAAAAGAGTATACTATCCACGTAAGTGTTATAATGAATTTTTTTATTCAATGTTTATCTTCAGTTACCAACAAATATATCATAAAATCCTGTTTAGACGATCCACCACCGTATATCGATGGTGTGAGAATAAATAGCCCACATTATTTGTGTAAAATCAAACTCGGTGATCAGAGTGACGCAAAATATACTTTGGTCATATCTCAATATGAGAAAACAAATACTATCTATTACACGCTCCGTGCATATGGAACATGTCCGTTTATATTACGGAAAATACCTCAACTTTATAAATATGAAAAAGAGGTATATACTATTTATATAAACGCTTCTCCAGATTTTTTCTAAATCATATTTTTAGATTGTCCTATTCTTAGATTAATTTATATATTAACGTGATCTTTCATAGGTCACAGGTCAATGGAAGGACGTCACAGCAGGAGGATGTGGCAATCATCCCACTTATGTGAATAATCCACGATATCAAATAGTGCTTGAAAGCGCTAACAATAATAATTATTTATTAATTATTTTGAAAGGACCTAAACAGTATCAAATAGGCTTTGACATTAACACCGTTGTACTAAACGATGCAAATGCAGCAACTGCTTTTAAAACAAAAAGTTCTGGACCATTTAGGTCTGTATTTTATCTGGATTGTTTCGCATTCTTTTTATATAATTTTATATTTACTATTTATTTTTATTTCTGTTTACAGATCCGGATTTGTATATTTGGAACTGGAAGATGTACCCGCAGGAACATACCATATTATTCCATCTACATATGTACCTGGTCAAGAGGGACCATTCTTTTTAATTTGTAAATCTTCTTGTAACTTGCAGCTACAACTTCTTTAACAAATTAAATAAATTGTTGAACTATAAGTGCATATTTTTAAGCTGCATGTATATATAGCTGTATCATATGCGCGTACGTCGGTTTGTCGACGTTTGTTTCATCTAGAACCTTTTTTTTTAATCGATCTTATTCATAATCTATCTTTAATAAAAGTTTAATTAGGCGTTAGTGATTTTTGTCATGACTATTGTTCAATTAAAAAAATTAAAATTAAAATATTTTCTTAAAGTCCGGATCTTTGGATCTTTCACCAAAAAAATAATCTTTCTTAAACTAGTCTGCAATCATTGAGTGAGAACTATAGCATTATCTGTATCGATATGTACATAACCATTTATAATCAAATACAAATAATTATAAAAAAGAATTTGGGGAAAAAGTAATTTACAGAGGACTATCTCATAATAGTTTTATTTTATATTTCAAAAGTATATATGAACGAGACTAGACATCTATAAATTTTATTACCATCAAGATTTGTGACTTACTATATTAATGGTTGTTTATATGTTAATTTGTAATATTTGAAAGTAAAATTTTACAACACAAGCAACACATAAATCAAATATTTTACTTCGTATTTAACATGACTGTGTTCGGGGAGAATATATACAAGGCACTACGGTCTAAAATTTTGACTGATTATGGTATGTAAATGGTGTCTAAAATAAATTGACAAAGTATTTTTATTACTTATTTCTATATATAATCGACATGCACAATATATCGAATAAATTTTGGAAAAATATTTTAATGCAATATATTGCAAAGTGTAAAGACATTGATGTAATAACATATATTTAATTAAAATATTTTATATAAATATTTTAATAAATATTTGGAGAATTGCATATCGTGTTTACACAGACAATTGTACAATTATCTTAAGTTAAATAATAAGTGGACCTGTGACACATAACTCTTAATGTACATCTGTAAATAGTATAAATATTAAATCCATTACACATTGCTTTTATCGTCTTTAATGTATTCGAAATTTTTTATAGCATCAGCTTGTTTTATCTTAATATATTGATAAATTTAATTGGTTTATATTGTTTGTGTGTGAGTTTGATTTATACATGTACAAAATGTTAATTTTTGTATATAGTATATAATAAAATATAGGTAGTGAAAATATATTATAGGACGAACATAAAACAAAGAGGGAAAGGTGATTTACACACATATACATACATGATAATTTTGTTTTCTAATATGTACATATTTTATGATATACGTATATATATTAGTGGCGTTTCTTAATTTTTTCTTCACATATTAAAATAATTCTCAGCAATTTTGATTAGTTTTGCCAAATTAGATTTATCATATATCGAGTATATTGACATAAAGATAGACGTTTCACTTTTCCGTTCTTTCATGCACTGTAAAAAGAATATTAGTCAATTGTTGATGGAAAGTTTCGCAAAAGAGAAAGAACAAGCGAATGAAGTAGAAAGACAAAGTTATTGTATTTGTTCATGTAATTTAAAGACAAACTTCTATCCTTTTGACCACGCATGAAAGATTATAGACTATTGTTCTAATAATGTTTATTGTAATACGAGTTTGTATTAATACAAAAATAGATTATAAAATGCTGATGTTAATACATACGATGAAGTATTACATTATTAAAGAGTCCAGTAAATATATTGAAAAGAGCTCGTGAGATTCGTGAAATTAACTAGAAAATTGAAAGCTTCATACAAAGAGATATGTATGTTAGTATATCCATCTGATTTACACTGTGTAAAAAATAAATAATATATAAAATCGCATATCTATTAGATAATACAGTGTCCCACATCTATAATAAACATTTAATAATAAGAAAAGAATTATAATCTTGTAATTTGAATAGTACCTATCTAGAGAAACCAGTTACATATAGATTTTGATCAATGCATATTTTTCAAAGAATGTAAAACGTTCTTAGTTAAAAAGTGAGATTTTTAAAGTATTTTTAAATTGTTTGACTGCTTATATATATATATATATATATATATATATATATATATATATATAATATCATATAATAAAAAGAAGCTGCAATAACTTTCACGCTTTTACATAACTTTTTGATTCATTTCGGATACAACCATGTTCTTTATGTATGCAAGATAGCTGTAGTTTGTCTGCAAGCTGCCAATATTGAAGATTGTACTTCGCCCTGTGCCTTTAAATAGCTTCTGTATAATTATTTCTTTATGTAGGATGGATAAAATTTCGCAATTACAAAAATCGTAAAAATTTTATTGCGTCAATTGTTAATGATTGCTTTTATGACGAATTTGGAGTCGATTGGTGCATGGTAAATATTATACGAGAACATCGGTTGTTGCGTCTTTTCATTTTTGATTTCTTCATAATTGTCTATCTATTGAACTTTTGTTACAGAGAAATTATCTCCAAATTCATCCAAATCCATTGACAGTTGACGTGATAGCTAAATATCTAGTATATTAAATTTATTTAATTTGTATATATTTTGTTTACATCGCGTGCAATACTTCTTTTATTTATGTCATTGTATCTAAACTTTTTATCCATTATTTTCATAATTGTACTTCAAATTTGTAATGTAAATATATTAATTTATGCATTAATATTATTTTGTTGATCTCATGATTTTTCAATATATCTAATAATAAAAATTAGAAGTTTTTAATCAAATTTTCACAAAAAAAGAGATTAATTTTAAATCATCTAAATAAGTTAATGTTAACTGGTTAACATATATGCAGATATTTGCATTATATATGATAGCAGTTTTTAATTAATAGCAACTTCCACTTATACACTGAAATTGAATTAATTAATTAAAATGAATTTAAAATATTTCTATAAGATACAATATTGAAGAGGACAAAATATAAGGTAATATACGCAGATATATATAAATATATATTAATTTTTAAATTAATTACGATCCATTTTAATCTACGATTAAACTTTCGTAGATATATGTTATATCTTACAATTTTTGTTATATATATATATAATTAAATCTATTTTTATATTACAAATTTAGTAATAATATATCATAGTACATATCATTCTTTTAAGGCTTTCTAAATACGCGTCTCATAGAAATATTTTAAATTATTATAAAGCATTAATACTCGCGACAAAAAAATATGATCACATTTTGTACAAAACAATGTTTTGCATAAAGAAATGAAATAAATCACTAAAATACTAAATAGATCTTCTGTGCATAATAAAATTAAAGAGAAATGAAAATTTTACAATAGTGTATGAGAACTGGACGTCAGTTATGTATAAATGAGAGATATACTTTACGCAGAGTAAACATCTCTGCTTTTTTTTTTACTAGGATATGGTATATTAAATATATTATATTATACGTTATTGTCAAAGTATAAAACTACTTTCTAATGGCATGATGCTTGATGCAAGATGTGAGAGAAGAAATGGTATAATTACAAAATGCTGCCCATCTTGAATTTTTATTTTTATCTACTAAACTCGGGAAGTGGCTTGGCTATCCCTTCGCTATAGGCTTTATGGACTGCTTCACACACAAATCTATATTGACTCTGAAAAAAATATTTCATTCAAATAAACAGAGCAATATTTTATATTATCTAAACAGATATGAATTGGTAACAATAAATAAGACTTACAGCATTCTGTATCATCATTGCTCTCTGATCTCTCATAGAGCGTACAATATCTAATGGATACACTGGTTGATTAGCTTCAATTAAACACAATGCAGTTTCCATTAAAACTAATACACCGGTTCGCCCTATTCCAGCAGAACAATGCACAACCGCTGGTTCGACTATTCCAGTACGAGCTGCTCTAACGCGTTCTGTAAACGTAGTAAATTGTCGCCAATCACTAGGCACTCCGTGATCGGGCCAGCTGCAATACTGCATATGTGTTATATCTCTTTCCTCTCCAGTCTGTAAAGAGATATGTATATACGTATATAGATACCACGTGAAAATGCGCACATTATTATATTATCCGATATTAAACCTTATATATATGCACTAAGGAATACAATAAATTGTGACAATATAAAGCTTTACTCACATTAACATCGCGAAGTATGAATTCTCTAAAAATAAATGTATCCTCGACATTTTCTGCGGTCGATGTAAGCGTGAGATTCCTTAACGTGAGAGTCTCATTATATCCCGGCCAGTATTGGTGGCATTTCGCACGACCACGTTCAACTAGCGTTGTGAGCATAACGACAAGTGTACTACCCGCTTCTAAAACCATTTGCCAAAAATCGGCAACGGTGGAAGACAAGGGACCCTGCGTAGCAATATACCTATTAATAATGCCTGAACCTGGTATTTCCATGTTTACATAATTGGCATTGATGTAATCTCCATTCGCAGATCCCATCAAGATTACTCGAGTAACGTCATCTATAAAAAAAAAATACATATGTACAAATTATTTCAATAGCTACTTTATTTCAGATGGATGAATATCTTTAATAATTTATTAATATAATTAATTATTTTTGTTATAGAGGAAACTAACTTACACGGTGAAATATCCCGATAGCGATTTTTTGATTGATTTTCTGGCTTTTTCGATTCAAGTGACGTAAGTTCCGGATTTTTTCTATATAACTGCTCATATTGCGCAATAAGAGCACCGCTTGCTAGACCGTCCGCAAGCAGTAACATAGACTGGGCCAGTGCGTCAGATCCAATAGCTGCATGAGGCGCATCAGGTACATACCTTGCAATTCATTATAAATTAGATTTAGAGCTAAGTTCAATATACATAGGGAGAAACAACTATAATTTGGAGTTATATACCTATAAGGCGGTTCCTCTTCGGACGTCTCGTCAGTACCAGCTAATGCATTATACAAGGCGTTAGGTCTGACGGTTAAAGTAAGTTCACCAGACCCACGATCGCGTGATTGCCGTATTAAATTTACTACGCGTTCATGCAATAAACCACTCACATCGATTCCATTGATGTAAACAACCTGCGTAAATAAAATTTGTGTTTAACGATACATAAAAAAGAAATATCAAATTATTGATGCCGATAAAAGCATGTATTAAATGATTAAGTACTTGATCTCCTTCATTCAGTTTTGGGTAACAACGATCAGCGGGTGTATTCGGTGCTACTCGCGATACTAAGATTGGCATATCCAAATCTAATCCACCTTTTACATTAAAACCAAAACGACCTTGTTCGTCTGGCGTTAGAGATATGGTTACTAAACCATCTTCTAATATCTAAAATAATGAAAAATATATTTATTATATATCTATACTTTTATTTGTTAGATATTATGGTTCATATTCTCAACTCTCTTTTATCGATAAAAGCGCGCATTTATTTCTGAGATGTTATAGTTCACATACTATAGCATCTCAGAAAAAAGCGCACATTTACCGATAAAAGTGCGTCCAGAATACGGACCTATATGTATTTTCGATACACGTACTTGTGGAGCTGGTGAACTCGTAGGTTCGCTATAGTCTGGCAAATCGTAAATATTTCTTTCCGCAGTTGTATCATCGTCTGCATAACTGAACACTCGAGATCCTAACGCTGGAGAAAACGCTCCACCTTGTGTGTAGCTTCCTGTTATTTCTTCCCTCAAAGATAAAAAACCACCTTCACTATAAGAGGAGATAAATGAAACTAAAGATGCTAAATAAAAATAAACGTCAACCGCAAGTTATTTTTACTGTTAATTGATTTTACAAGTTATATAAATCATAATGTAAAAAATTATGTTGTACATTCCAGAACAATTATCATTTCTTTCATCAAATTTAGATAAATTTCGTAAATAAAATTTTAATCATTTACTTAACCTTCTATCTGTTGATTACTTATGTACACTTAAGAGGAGAGGAATTATAATTTTAAAATATCTTAAATATTATTATCATATGTAACTAACTCGTCACTTGGATTTCCTTCACCCCATGCTTGACGAGGTTCACGAGCACCGAGGGATTGAACCTTATTGTCATAAGATCGTGGAGGTCTTCCAGGAGGTATTGTCAGTTTTCCTTTGTCCTCAGTAACAGGTGCCGTTGCAATAGTATGAGCAATTTTTTTACTAGGTGAACTAAATGTTTAAAAAATGATAATAAAAATCCCTACAGAATATAGATTTGACAATATTCAACTATTGCAAATTGTTATAGTTACCGTATAAATGTTCTTTCCACACGTGCTCTATGTTTCCCATCTTCAACCGTTTGAAATTCCGTACGTCCTGAATATGTAAATCTACTACTTAAAGTAAGAGGAAACCGTTTTGGTCGCATTTTCGGACTGTGAAGTCTAAAGAAGGTATGGTGCTCAACACAAGCTTTCCACAAATTTTTGGAACTGCGATAAGTTTGCATATTAAAACCCAATAACGTGTCATAATTTTCAGACTGCAACATAAATTAGTTAATTCGCAAAAGTGACAAAAAAATGTTTGTTCATGTTAAACTAACTAACAAATAATGAAACTCACTTGTTCTCGTCGAAGCTGTATAAAAAACTGCTTTCTTTTAAAAGAGATTTTAACTATTTTTGACCATGAAAATACATTGATTTTTATGCCATTCTGAAATACAACCAGACCAATCGATGTAACACCTAACTGTATTTCTTTATTTGTTGAATCCTGTAAGACAAGCAAAGTATCTATGTACATTCTATGTTTATTTTACTTTACAAAAATACTTTTCGATCTAATATATAGTTACGTACCCTTGCTTTATGTAATTCCACCCCATACATGTCTAAACGCTTGGCATGATCTAAGAAGTTAAATTCTGCATCAGCTGGTAATTGTCCCCTATGGATAAAAAAGAATACATTTAATATCTAAGCAAATTACAAGATTTATAAGACATTGGATATAAAGATACACAAACTTGTGCAGTTTATGCAGCTCTGATATTTTCTTCTCCATTTCTTCTGTTTGACCAGGTATCAATTGCAGTTGTGAAAGATAGCCTGGCCCATGTTCCTCTGGATGATAATCTCCTAATTCAGCTGTATATGCATCAAATAAATAGATTTAATGTATCAACTTATTTTATTGATTTGCAGTCTAAGATTAAAATTATTGTATTATCTTTAAATACACTTACACTGAACTGTATAACTAGCAATTAAACAAGCAGTACTGGGTGGCAATTGAAGTTTTCCTTGAAGAATATCTCTACGTATTTGTAAATAGAACTGATATCTGGTATATTCTTCCTGTAGTTTACTAGGATCGGATACATAAAATTTTACTTTAAAAAAGAAATGTCCGCCTGTAACAAACAAATATACATTGTATGTTTGCAGCTGTATAATATATGAGAAGATAGTTGATTAGAAAATATATTTAGTTTTCATATAATTACAGATGTTTTGTTAAGGAAATAGGATCTTTACCCTTACTTCTTATCTGCTTTTTCACAGGTTTAGAAGGATCCAGCCATCTCTGCAAATATTTGTTAAAATTAATAACTTTTTAAATTAAATATTTTTTAACTATATTATTTACAGACAAAATTTATATGTACATATATTGAAAGGAAAAAAATGATTGTTATATGTAATACAGTAAATAATTCTGTACAACTTTTTAAGATACATTACCATCATATCAGACGTAGGAATAGTTGTGCTAACTCCATTTTCGGCATATTGTAAACCAAAGTAATCCTTTTCAATAAGTTCTAAATGTTGAAACACTAAGTCCAATAGAACTTGTCCTTTTGCTCGTTTCTATAATGCATACATTCATTTTTACTTGAATATAATTATTAGACCTCTTGAACGGATATTATGAACTTACATCTAATTGAAATGTATGCTGCGTTTCATCCAGGAAAGTAACAGTGGCTGATAAAGATTTTAGTCTGCGATTCCTCGCTAATTCAGCACCACGAACGTGGTAGCTCCCACTGGAGCCACTCAACGCTCTGCGCGATACACTCTCGATCATCTCAAATATACGAAGGCGTGTCAACCACCTTCTCGACACCACCTCTCTGCTATGCTGACCACCTGCGTTGAGAATTAAACAGATTATATGTTACGTCAATATTATTATAAAAACACACAATGCTTTGCTGACAATTATTTCATATAATTCAATCAATAAAAAACTTGTAAAGAATCCTACTTGAGCTCTTTATTTTATAAAATTTAATATAATTTATTCATATATTTAAACATAAAAGATAAAAATTAATGTTATGTCAAAATTATATTATTATATCCAAAAGTAATACAAACATTCAATTGTAAAACCAAGGGTTAAAGATTAGTATAAATAAGTTGAAATAAATATAAAACAGCACACAGTGATTTTAGATATACATGTTTCATCACTATATTAAGTTGGTGCATATAAAATGTTGGATATTTGAATTAGTAATAATTAAAACATTATATTCTTTTAAAAAAAGATAGCTCATTTAAACGAAATAAGGTTTAAACACGTGTTTTTTTTTAAAGCTTTATGAGCACAATAACTGTAACAATAACTATAATCATAGCTATATCGATAAACGATTAATTGTATATAAGATTGTGCTGTAAAATTAATATGACCAAAATATTGATACCAATATTTTCAATTAGCGACAATCCGACCTTTCGTATGCACCAACCTAACATTTAAAAGTATACATAAGATTATTATTATTCCATCAAGGTAAGCTAAAGCTAATATAAGCTATTTAGCTTAAGCTAAAGTTCGCTGATTATTAGTAATAAAGATTTATGAAGGCATATCTCTTTCTTGCACTCAAATTATTCATTAATGGATATATTTTTTATACATAAATAAATCAAGTTTTTGTTAAGATATATACTATAAACATCATAGAAAGGATTACGTTTTTCAGCTGCACTTTTCAAAATTCCTATACACGTTTCTCTGTTCTTTCTTCTATCCCTTACTTTTTGTACTTTTGTAAAATCTGAACTATATGTATAGTACCAATTGAAATATAAGAAAGTACAGCTGAAAAGAAGTTCTCTCGCAAAAATGGCCTTATGTTAATTAGCATTTCAAATCACAAATAGATACGAAAGTATATAATTACGTTTCAGAAATGTCATTAGATACAAGTTTACCAAGATTTTGGGTCAACAGTCCAACGTGAGTTACATAATCAAATTGCCAGAATAATGTAGAACGGGAATATTCTGAAAATAATTTATATACAAAAGAGAGAGAGAGAGAGAGAGAGAGAGAGAGAGAGAGAGAGAGAGAGAGAGAGAGTAGGACTGCGACTAATCACTATCGCATAATTGGGTCCTGTAATTTTTCCACGGCTGGCACATTGATATTGACAGGTAATATTTATATGTTTACATATAATTACTGTAGTAAATAAAAGAAATATACATGAAATTATTCGAACAACAATGTATAATGATACCGCAGGGATATTATTGTACCGTCGGCATGCAAAATCATTCCTCGACCAGGCGCACGACCAGTCGGAGCAAAGATACTCGGCGAATAAATTTAATTTGAGATTCGGCAAGTCAAGCCGACTAAATATACTCACATTCATGATACGTGCGACACGTTTCACGGGCGATCGCCGTGAAGCCCTGTACGCGGGACACGATAAATTGTTCCAAGCGTACATACGAGCCCGGGGGCCGCGCTCCCCTCAGAACAGCATTGGACTCTCGGGCGATACGCGCACAACAGGCTCCTTCTCATAATTGCGCGGATCCAAGCGCGGCCCGAACGGCGTGGATGCGCGGCATGACTTTTCGTCGTCGTCGTCGTCGTTGTCGGCGGCGGCGGCGGCGGCGGCGGCGACGGCGGAGCAACACGGCTATCGCGCGTTTATAAAGCCTTGTGTACACCGTGTACACGATACTAGAAATCGGTCCGAGTTTCGGTTTAAGCCAATGAAACTGCTGCTTTTCTGTAAGAGCTGCAAGTTGATTGGCTTAAACCGAAACTCGGACCGATTTCTACTATCGTGTACACAAGGCTTTACACGGCACACACGCAAAAATCGCAAATCGCACCTCGCGCGACGCCCCGCCGTGCAAAATTTCTAATCCACCACTTTCCACGGCCCCGCTTCTCTCATTCTTACCAACGTATAAGGTAAACGTCGGCGGAGCGGTCGGAGTCGGCTCCGGCGAACGGTTCGGTGGCGCGTGCGGACGCGTGCGGCGTGCGGCGACCAGCGACGTTCAATCAATCGCGGATAAAAAGCATTCCGCGCGGACAGGGGCTAGGGGCTTACAAAAATATATGCGCATATAATGCGGGATCTATTCAGGTGCGGCGTACGTATATACGTACATACATACATATGTATATACGTATGCATATGTGTGCGAATGAAATGAAAGCTAAGTAGCGCACATGAAATAGCCGTGTTTTGCGAGTTTTGTTGTGGAGCGAGGGCTTTAATCGGTCTCCAACATCCCGATTACGCGAGAAACGTTTGACGTTTGACGCTTAGTAGAAAACGCGGTTGTCAGGTTTGTGTGTGTGCATATATGTGCATATGTATGAACATATGTAGGGCGCACGCACGAATACATATGTATGCGTAGCAGAAGGAGATCAAGCACACACACATATATATATATATATATATATAAAACAAAAATGATAGTTCAAGGGTATGCATAAAGGCAGTAGAGCGTGCTGTCGTCGGCGGTGCTAGTAATTTTTGGGCTACGATCGTGCCAGTCCTTTCTCATTACGACGGTTGAGCGATCGATTCACTAGGCTTGAGCCTAGTTTACACCGATCACTTGATACGCGTATTAAATAGTAAATAACTAGTAAATTAGTTTCATTATTGGCTGATCAGCTCAAATATACTTTGATACGCGTATCAAGAGATCGATGTAAACTAGGCCGATCGACTTCTTGGACGCGAATCCGATTGGTAGAGCGAGAAGCGTGCGCCAATCGCAAGAGAGTATGTCCGTAAAATTCGTAGGTCTGTTTGTGTCGCTTACACTTTTTGCACTTAGAATCTTCTCTCTCTTTCTCTCTCTCTCCAACGTTCGCAAGCAACACGAACAAACCTGTTGTTGTTGGCGCTACCACGCATGCGCAGAATCTTTCCCGTTCGATACCACCTCCACTGCACGTGACCACGTGGGCAATAAATTCGAAGTATTCGAAATTCGAACCCGGTCGACCGCATTTGTTCGGTAGGAGTCATCCAGGACGGACGAACTTCGCTCTCTCTCTCTTTGGGCCGGGCCAGTCTTCCGTTTTAACTTGAAGGATTCTCACGACGAGCTCATAATCAGTCAACATGCTTTGGTGTAAGGCACACAAAAATTTATTCTGTAAATGTTAATAAAATCCGTGAATATCGCAGCCAGCGATCGCTATTCCGTCCGCTTTGGAATCGAGGAATCTGGCTGCACGTGTCGACTGCGTCGAGACTGTCGAGACGAAAATCGTGAAAGAGCTCTCGTGACGTTACGCCTAATTCCGCGTGTTACTTGTATTACAGCATTGGTAATGCAGTCGCACAAGAAGTACTCGCAGCGGGTGGAAGAGCCGTTCCACGTGACCATGGCGAGTCTGGACATCTCGAAGACCGGTAAGATATAACTTACGACGCTTTCGTGAAATCCCAACAGCATACCTGAAACCCGCTCTGTTTCCATCTTATTACGTCACACCACGTGTACGTCTTTACATCTTATGCGTGTTCGCGCGTAACGGCGTGCACGTGGTGTGAATTCTAACGCCGTTGTCGCCGTTAAAAGCATAAACACTGTAAGAATCGGCAATAAAATATAACAACAAATACAGTCCAAAAACCTTGCACTGAGGGCATAATTTTTTTTTATTTTATTTCGCTTGGTAAGTAGTGAAATAGGCCTGCAACTCACCCCGAAATATGTTACCGAACCGGCAACGACGAGATAACCAGCTCTAATAACTATGAAATATCGAAAGTACATCGTGTGACAAGTAAATAAACGAAAGTTCGCTAAAGTTCGCGCGTCGGAACAATACAAAATAGCGTCTTGAACATAGAGTACGGTAGGATTCTTCTCGATTTTTTTTCATATCTTTGGCTTGATAAAATTTAAATTATTAGTATCGAATTTTATTCAGAAAAGTGTAAACTTTAACAATATGCATTATAAAATAGTCAAATATATCATTAATACAATGAAATTTGGCGAAAAGTCAAATTTTTCGATATTTTTTTTATATTTTCTCTAATAAAACACGCCATAACTTTTTTGTGGTTAACTTTTCGACAAAAATGTTCAAATGAAAGTTGTAGAGCGTACTTTTTTACATAAGAAACACCTATAATGGTAGATACAATGATGTTTAAACGTACGTGAAGAAATTTTAATTACGCACGAGGTTGTTGCGTACTATGGCGATCCATAGCCATATTATACCTAAAACTTTGAATACATTTGCTTTCAAGTAGTAAAATGATTATGAACTAACCATTATTGTTATTCTTACTATTAGGACAAGCCGGTCGTCGTATGGTGTCCCACTATTATTATTATTATTATTATTATTATTACTTTATAATTATTGCCAGAGCTCTTTTAGTTCCAATCATAAATCTACTTACGCACAATACCACGGGAAGGATAAGAGTTGGACTTTAAAAGTGCATGTTTTTTTTACTTTTTTTGTACTTTTTTAATTTACTTTTGTGTTTTTTTTTAATATTTTTGAAGTTTTTTTAATTTTTATGTTTTAATATAATATATTAACGCGAAGAAACTTATTCATCATCCTCACTCTCGTCATTTGAATTATTGCCACATTTTCCAGTACATTTGCAAATTTGACTGCAGGACAAATCAGCAGCACGGCAAGGACATGAAATAGATGTTCCGCAAGAAAAACTTTTTGAACTACAGTTACATATATATTTTTGTAGTAATTGAAAACTTGTAGGACCTTCAAAATAAACGGGAATCAGTTGTCCATTAATTAATTGCCATCCGTACTCTTTTGGATCAAGAATTTCAATGACTGGGAAATGAGCATTTTTCCACACATATACTTGCCACGTACATCTTTTTAAGTGTTGAAGAAAAGTAGGAAATGCAGGTGGCAGTTTTTGTAGAGATAGTTTTAATTTTGCCAATGTAACGCGCATTTCATTTATATCGCTGTGTTTGTCAACGTGCTTTCTTTTTGTATCGTAAAGTCGAGAAATAAATTTTGTGCAGGCAATAATAATATCTTGAGTTATAGTTTCTCCGAGATTACTTAAGATCTCTAAGTCGGAAACTGGGAAATTCATTGCAATTTATATATCTTAAGGCTCTGGCAGGATCGAACGCAACGGACGGACGCACGCAACGCTAAACGGAGATCATATCACGTACATTTGGGCAGCATTGTATCTACCATTATAGGTGTTTCTTATGTAAAAAAGTACGCTCTACAACTTTCATTTGAACAGTTTTGTCGAAAAATTAACCAGAAAAAAGTTGTGGCGTGTTTTATTAGAGAAAATACAACAAAAATATTGAAAAATTTGACTTTACGCCAAATTTCACTGTATTAATGATATATTTGACTATTTTATAATGCATATTCTTAAAGTTTACACTTTTCTGAATAAAATTCGATACTAATAATTTAAATTTTATCAAGCCAAAGATGTGAAAAAAAATCGAGAAGAATCGGAACGTACTCTATGTATGTTTAAGACGCTATTTTGTATTGTTCCGACGCGCGAACTTTAGCGAACTTTCGTTTATTTACTTGTCACACGATGTACTTTTGATATTTCATAGTTAGAGCTGGTTATCTCGTCGTTGCCGGTTACTCGCATTTTAGAAGGCTTTTGGCGGTTGAGTTGCAGGCCTAAAAGTATTATCCCAAAACTTAACCCCTCCTCCTCCCCCTCTCTAATGTCGTTTCAAGAGAGAATAGATTAACGAGTTTGTTTTCTATTGCTGCACTAGCTTCAAGAATTATTCACGTACTAAAACGTGAGAGTCTCGTATGTACGTTTCTCACGCTTCAATGTACGACTGCGTTTTATTTACTGTCAGTGTTGAAAATGTACAGTGCGCGTGACGTAAACTCGAGATTTTCAGTACTGGCAGTGAATATCGGAAAGCAGCCTATATGCACACTTCTCGAACTGATGCAGCCAGTGCGGCAATAGAAAAGACTCCCAAGATTTCAGCAAGTCAGGATAAATGTGTATTGTATCGGATGTTTTTTATTTGCATCGCGAATTGTATCCCACGCGACAATGGCTGCGTTCAGCAGAGAAAGCTTTGCAACTGTTGTAAAATTTTCGTGAATTTGATGAGTGTTATACTCTTAGCTCCGGCCAAAATTAAAAGTGTACACAAATCAGATTCACGACTTTTACAATTTGTTGCAAAACAGTTTTCCCTGCTGAACGCAGCCAATTGTGCTTGAAAATCCTTATTGTCTCTTTTTTTTCACAGATGATCGTCTAATACAAGTAATGGTGGTTTTTGGTGGGAATGAAACGAGATATCTGCTTTGCTCTTTAAACAAGAAGAACGTGTGGCAAGTACCGCTCAACTTACACATGGAAAAGGGAACTTTTATATCACTTTCATGCAACGGCGGAGGTTACGTACACTTAACTGGGTATTACAAAAATCCCAAGTTAAGCGATCCCAGCGCTGTGATATCGAAAGTTATACCTGCGCATATTCATGAAGACATAAATACTATAGACGACACAAAGGACTATTTGAAACAGAACCGTGAGAAAGTAGAATACCAAAGAATAATACACGGATCCTGGCTGGTACAAAAGATAAATACAGAAAAAGAAAACCAAGAAAATGAAAGAAAAGCCAAGTCGAAAAGAAAAGCAAATTCTCAGGAAGACCAGGCAGCAAAGCGCACGAAACCGTCGGCTAACTCCAATGAGAATCGCAGTAATGATGATAATTGTGATCAGAATATAGAAAATTTAGGAAATCTTATTGAGGATAATAATTACAAATATGAAAATGAGGACAGCTCCGATTGCGATGAGGACACGGACGACTCAGATTGCGATGAGGATGAGGACGAGTCTGATTACGATGGTTATTCCAGTAGCTCTTCCAGTGATATTGCTGATTATACGTCAACATCATCATGCTGTGATAGCGATAATGATGAAATCAAGATGCAAAATGAAGAGGACACATCTCAAGGGGAAGAAAAAAATGAAAAACAGCAAGGGAAGAAAGTAACCGGTGAAGAAGCTATCGAGAAACAGAAAGATAAGAAGAAAAAGAAAGGGGAGCAGCAAGGAAGTAATAAATGGATTATGTCCGGTGGTGTACGAGTGGAACGGCTAAAACCTGGCACCGGCAAAGTCGCGGAAGTGGGCAAATTTGTCGCAATTTATTTGGATTGTGTCATGCTTGGGTTTGAAGCAACAAAGGTCAGCTTAGGAGCACGTGGCTTCAGATTTAAACTCGGTACGGGTTATGTGCCCCGCGGTGTGGATGAAGGAATAGTTGGAATGAAAGTTGGCGAAAAACGTCGTCTTATAATACCACCGATGGGGTATGTATAGCATTCGCTTGTGCTGCTTGATCATGCATTCCAATTTGTTTCACGGTTCTATATTTTAATGAGGGTCATCTTCACAATTTTGAAAAATATGTAAATTTCGTACATTTTTCTTTTACAGAAAGGGATCTAGAGGCACTACTGTGAAACCACGTGTCCCTCCTTGTTCCACACTTATATATGACGTCGGACTTATAGAAGTCGATGATAAATATTAATAATCTAGATAATTCTTGTAAATAGTTTAAGGATCTTCTTTCAAATACGTTCCTCGCGACTACTACCTCAATAGGATAAGAGACATTTTTTTTATCTTATTTAATCTTATTTACGTAAAGGCAAGAAATATTTTCTTAGAAAAGCGAATAAAACAAGAAAAGAAACGTTTTATATAAAATTATCGATATATCTCTTGATACTAATAGCCGTTGCACAATGCTAGGCAATAGCGATAGGCGATAGCAATAGCGATAGCGTCAAAATACAAATATATCGTAGACTCGAAACATTTTAAAACTAGAAACGCGTGTCTCAGCACAAATCTGAATGCTGATTAGTTGGCTACAAGGCGATAGATACAGAATTCGTCAGAAATTTCGTTATCGTTATCGTCGCATTGTGCCACGGCCATAACTTGGTAACTATCGACGTATCTCCTTTTTGTATCCTCTCAAAAAATATTTGTCAAGTCTAAAGATTATCATATATAATTTTTAGAGTAAATATTTTGAAGTTCCTATAGATTTTAGTCAATCATCGATAAGATAGCGTTTATAAGAATTGTTCAGAATAAATATTCATGATTATTAATTGGTAAACTCTTAAATTATTGAAGAGATAATAAACATCGACTCTCTCAATGATATTTTTGTAAATATCAGTGATTACCTCATGATATAACATTAAATTTACACTTTATCTTTATGGATGTTTCATAAATTAATATTTCTCTATAATGCAATTATAGAGATTGTAGAACTGTTCTTTTTCTATAGTTACCATTCATATGGACAGTACAACATGGACAATAGCAATTAAATGCAAATTTAAATAAAGTAATTCACATTGTAGATGAATATACATATAAAACATTCAAGTAATAAGTCATAAATTTAATGTCATAGGTTGACCGTTAAAACTTTGGCAGTCGCCGGAAGGTTGATAACAGAAGATTGATCTTGGTGTTTAGTATTAAGTAAACTATGTTTATAAATCTTCAATAGTAATATGTCATTTTGATATTTTAACACGCACATTTTCTAGAAATTCTATTGCTCCAAATTACATATTAGAGCATTAAAGCAGTATGAAAGTAAAATGCATAACAGTTTATATACGTTATATATTTATTATATTATACATGAAATAATTATGTTCCGTTGAATGAATCTGTCATATGTGCATACGTATATGTAACAAAAATTTCTTACACACAAACTACACAACTAATAGTCTTCATACAATTTAATATGTGCTAATACGTTGACATAGAATACCACATACAGAATTACATAATTTAATTAATCAAAATAAGAGATTACCTTATTTTTTAGTCCAATCATATGCAGATTGATTAACGTCCTACGCGATTCCCCGACATGTCAATAGAATATATTCAAACTACAAACTTTTGATTGTTCAACAAAATGTAAGTGTCCAAGTAATAAGTACATGTCGATTGAGCAAACCGCATGTCCCTGCGAAAAAACTCGGCCCTTTCCTCATTCGCTTTTCTTTATCGCGTCACCTTTTTCTTTCCACGACAGGGTACACGTCTCGTTGTTGCTTTCTTTTATCAAATCTGGACACGGTTGATCCTTCTCGGCCTCTTGTCCTTGTCCCTCATTCCTCAACTGCCACCACTTGACCAGTAACGGTTGTATAAGGAACCTCCATATTATTAGGATTACAGGAACCACAAAGCATGGCACGCACACCATTCCGCATCCAACTTATTTTTACGATCTAAAATTATAAAGAAAAGCAATATTTTTTTTGTTTATAGAGAGACAGAAAATGACGGATATCCAGCACCCGATTGCGTTCAGAAAGCCCCACGCGGATGGCCGACATTGACCTAGAGGGATAGGTGAAAAACGCTGGGCGTGCGCACGAGCAGTCATGACGTCATGACACTACGCATCGCTCGCGCTGGCGTTTCAAGTGATTCCGAGAGAGCCGGCGCTCGATTGGTCGTCGCGCGAGTCACGCATCGTTCCCTTGTTCCCTAGCGTTGTCGCGCGGTGTGGAGGGACGCTCCAGCCAATCGGCGCCTCGCTTTCACGGCGCTGCTGCGCGGGACGCGTTCCCCAATCCCCACTTCCCCGTGCGTGTGAGAGCGACGCGAGCGTCACGTCACGATTCGCGGCATCGTAGCGTTGCGTGTGTGGTGCGAGGTTTGGTTATAAATCCCGCCATCTCCGCGTTTGTGTGGTCGCACGAGCTTGCACGAGCTCACGGTGTCCGTCGCGCGGTCTCCGTCGGCGGTTGTACTCGCGAAATAAATCGATCTGTGTACCGGCGCGCGCGAATTCACCGAGAAAACCGGGAGGGAAGATGTGATAAACGCCGAGGGGCTACGTATACGCGTCTCCTGAATGTTTTGTTTCCCCCCGCCCGTTTACGACGCAGGCGTTGATTATAATTTCGCGTTGAAGGAAGCGAAGGTGTCCCGTCGAGTAAAAATCCACCGCCGAAATCATGGCAAACGTGTCTCTCGACAAGGACATGTTTTTCCGGCGCATGAAGCGCCTGTACGCCGCGTGGAAGGTAAGCGTGCCGGAAATCGCGTGCACGCGAAATCCCGGCACACAACACGCGCGCAACCGAGAACTGTTGCGTTATCTTATACAATCTTTTATTTTCAACAGGACGGCGAGGTCGGCACCGACGACAGTTTCAGTAAAATGGATTGTCTCCTTTCCGCCGTCGGCACTGACGAGGATATCGTTTACAGCAAATCCATAGCGTTACAGGTGTGTGTGTGTGTGTGTGTGTGTGTTTAAGAATTTGAAAGTTGAAAACTGAGAGGACTCTCCTCGCTATGAGTATCTTGTAAAATAGATGCAACATGTGTGCTAATTTCTCCAAGACTCTGGACATTTATTGTCCTTTGTGTATCTTGAATTATTTATTCACTCGAAAAGGACGTTACGTAATAAGATTTTATACTTAATATTTCTAGAAATTAATTTTCTAAGTATATATCACATTTGTCAAAGATATATCAATGACCGAAAATTAACGTACTGGAAATGTTCAATATAAGATAGACTGTTTTATTTTTATTGATTCAGAAATAAACGTATGAATGTGCTTTGTTTTAGACATGGCTGCTTAGTTACGAACTTACGGATACTATAATGTTATTGGCAGAGGATTCCATCAACTTCTTGGCCAGTAAGAAGAAAATTGAATTTCTGAGAAAGGTGGAAAATCAGAATTCCGAAGATACAGGAGTACCATCTGTGAAATTATTTGTGAGAGATCGGGTATGTATATTGCACAACTTGTGTCTAAGAACAATTTTATTATCGAAAACGTCAGTAGCATATTAAGGAGTACTTGAATATCTTACAGACTGATGAGGACAAGGCAAATTTTGGGAAACTCATTGAAGTGATGAAGCAAAGTAAAAAAGGCAAAACTTTGGGAGTGTTTTCGAAAGAAAATTACCCAGGTGCATTCATGGATGCATGGAGAGCTGCTTTAAAGAACGAATCTTTTGATACGGTGAGCAGGCAAAACGATAGAAAGTTTTACTGAATGTAGAAGTTGAAGAAGTGTAAAGTCTTTATCTTCGTGTGATTATACAGGTTGATGTAAGTGCTGCAGCTGCTTATGTCATGTGCCCAAAAGAAGACAGTGAGATAATTACTATAAAGAAAGCTTGTCTGATATCTGTGGACGTTTTCACCAAGTATCTTAAAGATCAGATAATGGAGATCATAGACTCGGATAAGGTATATTTTCTACAATTCTACATGAGCTGTATTTGTAAATGAAGACGGAATGTGGAGAGAAACATTGCAGTTATATGTCTCAATTTTAGAAAGTAAAACACTCAAAACTGGCAGAAGGTGTAGATACAGCTATCACAAATAAGAAGTATGTAACTGGAGTAGATATTACGCAGGTAGATATGTGTTACCCTGCAATTATACAAAGCGGTGGAAATTATTCGCTTAAATTTAGCGCTGTTAGTGACAAAAATACTGCTCTTCACTTTGGTGTTATTGTTTGTTCATTGGGAGCACGTTACAAATCCTACTGTTCTAACATTGTGAGAACTCTGTTGGTTAACCCCACAAAAGCAATTGAGGTATGTAGAAAATACAGAAACATTACAACAGATAAATATCTGTATTACTGAAATGAAATTACAGACATTTTAAATATTATAATTTATAATATATTGTTATAGGAAAATTATAATTTTTTGTTACAATTGGAAGAAGAGATCTTGAAAAAGTTAGTTGCGGGAACAAAAATAAGTGAGGTATATGAGGCTGGTATTAAATTTGTGAAAGATGAGAAACCAGAAATGTTAAACCATTTGACCAAGAATTTTGGATTTGCTATGGGCATTGAATTCAAGGAAAGTTCTTTGCTGTTGGGCCCGAAAATTCACGCAGTAGCTAAGAAGGGCATGGTATTTAATGTTAATGTGGGTCTTGCAAATCTTGCTAATCTAGACGCAACGGATAAAGAAGGAAAAACATACGCCATTTTCATAGGCGATACAGTTCTAGTGAACGAGGGACAACCCGCTACTAATTTAACGCCATCAAAGAAGAAGGTGAAAAATATAGGCATATATGTGAAAGATGAGGAAGATGAAGAAGAGGAGGGAAGCGGAAAAGAAAATGAGCGAAAGCCAGAGATCTTGGGACGTGGAAAAAGAACGGCCGTAATAGAATCTAAATTGAGAACAGAGCATAGTTCAGAAGAGAAGAGAAAGCAACATCAGAAAGAGTTAGCACAACAATTGAATGAAATTGCTAAGGCTCGATTGGCCCAGCAGTCCGGTGGTAAAGAACAGGAGAAGATACGTAAATCAACAGTATCGTACAAAAGTTTGAATCATATGCCACGCGAATCGGAAGTCAAGGAGTTGAAGTTATATGTGGATAAGAAATACGAAACTGTGATCTTACCCATTGCTGGTATTCCAGTACCTTACCACATATCAACAATTAAGAACATTTCACAGTCAGTAGAAGGAGATTATACGTACCTTAGAATAAACTTCTTTCATCCTGGCGCAACCATGGGACGAAACGAAGGTGGATCTTACCCTCAGCCTGATGCAACATTTGTTAAGGAGGTAACATATCGAAGCACAAATACCAAAGAGCCCGGCGAGATCTCCGCACCGTCGTCAAACCTGAATACAGCCTTTAGGCTAATTAAAGAAGTCCAGAAGAAGTTCAAAAATCGAGAGGCGGAAGAAAGAGAAAAGGAGGATCTTGTGAAGCAAGATACCTTAATATTATCACAGAATAAAGGCAATCCGAAGTTAAAGGACTTATATATTCGGCCGAATATTGTTACAAAAAGAATGACCGGTGGTTTAGAAGCGCACACGAACGGATTCCGCTATACTTCAGTCCGCGGCGATAAAGTGGACATTCTTTATAATAACATTAAGAACGCTTTCTTCCAGCCATGCGATGGTGAAATGATTATACTACTTCATTTCCATTTAAAGGTATGTATCATATTGTCATCTTAAACAAATATTTTTTAATATTTTATCATGTAAGAGTGATATTAATTTTTAATAAAGAATATGAATTGTATGTCTATATCGTCAATATGTAAGTACATATCTAAAAATATTTGTGTATTTTTTCAGCATGCTATTATGTTTGGTAAAAAGAAACATGTAGACGTGCAGTTCTATACCGAAGTTGGAGAAATTACTACAGATTTAGGTAAACATCAACATATGCATGATCGCGACGATCTCGCAGCTGAACAGTCGGAACGAGAACTGAGACATAAATTAAAAACCGCTTTTAGAAGCTTTTGTGAAAAGGTGTGTATAAATTTGACTTAATTAACTTATTGCTTATTGATTTACTATTATTATTGATTTTATATTTATTTATATTACTTAACGATACTTGTCTGCGTTGTATAAAGGTTGAAAGCATGACAAAGCAAGAGATAGAATTTGATACACCGTTTCGAGACTTGGGATTTCCTGGTGCACCATACAGGAGTACTGTCTTACTGCAACCAACTAGTGGATGTTTGGTTAATCTCACAGAATGGGTAATTCATCTTGATAAAACTAAGTTAATATTTTCAAGGCAAAGAGAATATTACATTAATATTATGTTCGATTTTAGCCTCCATTTGTCATTACCTTGGAAGATGTTGAATTGGTTCATTTTGAAAGAGTACAATTTCACTTAAAGAACTTTGACATGATTTTCGTTTTCAAAGATTATCATAGAAAGATAGCGATGGTAAACGCCATTCCTATGAACATGTTGGATCATGTCAAGGAATGGTTAAAGTAAGTGACATTGTTTAATGTGCAAAGTTGACAGTTTTTATATTAAACAGTATAATTTACATAATTATTAAATTTATAATTTCTTGTTTAGTTCGTGTGACATTCGATATTCGGAAGGTGTCCAGTCCTTGAATTGGGCAAAGATCATGAAGACTATAACAGATGATCCTGAAGGATTCTTTGAGAGCGGAGGATGGACATTCTTGGATCCAGAAAGTGATGCTGAAAATGAAGAAGTTGAAGATGAAGAAGAGGAAGAAGATGATGCATACGAGGTTCGAGATTTAGACAAATAAGATTTTCTGAAAACAGGACTGATAAATATATTTTATATGTATTTAATTTATTTACAGCCATCCGATTTCGAGACCGAGGAAGAATCTGATGATGATTCTGAATATTCCGAAGCTTCTGAAGATGATGATAGTGAAGGTTCTTTATTCGCAATTATTGTATTATTTTGTATTTATTTTCTAATTTATTCATTTTTCTTATGTATTTTTTACATTTTTTTAAGAAGAAGAGTTAGGCAGTTCTGAAGAATCGGGTAAAGATTGGTCGGATTTGGAAAGAGAAGCGGCCGAAGAGGACAAAGAAGGGGATATTCGTTATCGTGACGATTATAGTTCTAGCAAAAAGAAGAAAACGAACCGAAGACAAACCCCATCTCCTTCAAAAGATAGGTAGGCATAGATATATTTGATAATTCAATGTACTTATTGAATATTGACTTCAAATATCTATTCTTTGTTTCATATAAGACATAACTCTAAGCACAAGAGTTCCTCGAACTCAAAGAGTAAAAGTTCATCCAACAGTAAGGATAAACGATCACCGGACAAACACAGGTAAATATGATCCCTTATAGTTTACAAATAGTAGATATTTCCACGTAAAATAAATTTTCCTGTTGCAAAATTATATCGAGTTTTGTGCTTGATAATTAAAGAACGGATCGATCACGGAGTGGGGGCTCGCACAAGAAAGGGTCTCCTTCCAAATCATCCAAACACAGGTGATTACCGATAAGTTTTATGTTTTTAATGTTACTATAATTGAAATTGATTTGTTTGTTTAGTCCCAAAAAGAGTGATAAACACGATAAAAATAAGTCGCATTCTTCGTCCAGCGGCAAGAAACGTACTCGTGAACAGAGCTCGGAAAGAAGCAACCGATCTAAGAGATCTAAGTAAGTAATAACTAATAGATAGTAATATATAATAAATAGTACTCGCGTAATGATTTTAAGTACTTAGTTACATGTTTAACTATCAAATTTTTACAGGAAGTAAATGAAGGAGGTCTGCACGCTGAGAAAAGAGCACACAGGAAATTACTGCAAATACCATGCTGTTTCTAAGTAAAGCTTTCTTAAGATATAGCAATTTGTAAGAATAGTACATTTTCTTGCATTGAGTGAACAGAGCAGAAACGAATCAATTAATGTTATATTTTAAATAATTATTTTTTTTGCCGTTCGAGTATTTTACGTTCGTACGCACTTAGTTTATTGTAGTACGTAAAAACTTCACTTAAAACAATGATGTATTAATGTCCTCGTGTTTCTGATATTTGAGATTTCAAGTGTACATAATAAAATTTTGTATGAAGTCAAAATGTGTAGGGATGTATGCGTATTATATTTTAATTTTGTTTGTTATATTTCTTCAACAAAGTGTCGGGAAGGATATGGCTTTTCGTTTTTTGTAATTTGTGCACATTTAATATTAATATAGTTTCTAAGATTAAGTATATCTCATTCCATCTCTTATTCGCTAATATAAGAGGACTTGCATTATAAATATATGTCTCATAAGTTTTCCGTGACACATACAAGGTATAAAGACAAATGACTTAATGAGATAAATTTGGAGTATTTCTTGTTGTAAAGAAGTATTGGGGTTTAGAAAAGGATGTCTCATGGCTTGCCATGATATTTTAGAATATATGAAAGATACTCAAATTTGCATCAGTACTGATAAGAAATATAATATAGAACAGCATTAATATATAAGCATTTCCGATGGAGCTTAATTATTATGGATGGTAAAGAAAATATAACAATAGAAATGCAAGACAATGTACTACTAATAAATGCGATTCATCACGTTATATGGGTCCTGATAGAGTTTTTCTTGATGCTTACTAAAAATTTAAAATCTCTGCGTACTTTAAAGTGTTGTCATTGGATTTATAATTATAATACTTAATATTATTTGAGAAAACAATACGTCTTATATGACTTTTTGTATGCTTTGGTTACTCAGAGAGGTGGAAATACACTTGCAATTCCCCTCGTTGAGCCCATGCATTATGTGTGTACGCTGAGAAACGAGAGAATCATTGATTCGAAAGATGAAGAAAGCCGAAATGAATCGAAAATTGTTCAAAACTCATTTACATAGTTCTCAGATTTGTACTTTAACATAATAAAACCGTTTTTAAGTTATTTAACATTAATGTAAATGTAATTTGTGGTTTTTATATTCCAAAATGTATGTAATGTTGATACATAAAAGTGATTGTTTTTATTAAAACGCCCCACTTACTCGTGAACGAAATTCATCATTATTATACGATAGTGTTATAGACTTCTAGAAAAACATATGATCTGAGTACAATGTATGTGCGAGAAATTGCAGGAAAAAAAAAACGATACAAGAAACACTTATGGTAACTATTTTTTATTAAACTTTTGTAACAGATAGCATAAGATGATCAAACTGTATATTGTTATATAACTTTTCTAATAGATTTAACCCATTTACATACGCACGGCTGTATATATATATATGAAAGAAAGTGAAAGTACCACACAAAAAGTATGAATTGAGACCTTCCGTTCTCAATATAGATATGTATTATAATAATGAGACAATAAAATTAGCAGAGCAGAAAACGGAAAACGTGATCTCATAACCCCGTCGTCGTGTCTTGATTATGCTGAAATTTCCGATCTAGCTGTGTCATGTAATAAACGGCAGAACGGAAAAGCCATGTTCAGTAACACGGTGAATAGAGGTGAAAGTACGCTTCTTCGATGAGTAGTTCTGCAACTTTCTCTATGATATATCGCTAGCATACATAATTCAAACTAAGAGATCCTTACAAGAATACACGATTAATTTCACGATTTGCAAACTGCGCGTTTTGAGGAATGCCAATTTTAATGCTAAATAGTTTGTGACGCTATCACAAGACTAATGAAATTACGAGAGATAAGCACACAAAGTACTTTATTATAAAATACATTACGATATTTACTTCTTCACGTACTGCAAATTATATCGACGTCATCGATAAATTATTCTCTATCTATGAACGAATGTGTGAGACGTAATCACAAGCAGAAGATGATAAACACATATACAAGCTATTTTCTCATACATTTATTTATGAAAAGTAAAAATTCTTTCTACATCATAAAAAGAATTTTGTCAAACATAAAAGCAAGATACAAAAGCGAAGGAAATAGCTGTTCATAAATACTTTTCTACAAAGGCACTTAGAATATGATTATTTTTTACACGACGATGACGACAGATGACAACGGCAATGCAAGAGGAGAGAATTTAATTTCGACCTATTTGATCGATCTGGGTCTGAAGATTGTTCACCACTTCGGGTGGCACGTGTTCGCCCAGGATCTCGAAGAGATTGATCCTCTGGTCTCCGGGGATTGATTCGTAAGCGGCCAGTTCGATGCCCTCTTGGACCTTTTGTATGGTCGCATCCTTGGGGATGAGATAGGTGTTCTGAGCTTGCCGTATCGCCTCATTGCTAAAGATTTGCCCGTCTTTCTGTGGGTACGCCGTAATCACGCCCACCAGAAGCAACGTGGCTAGAACTACGGTGTGAAATCCCATCTGAAGAGAAATAAGATAGAAGATTATTAAACAACATTTATTTAATGAACGGTTAAAAAACATAAAATTCAAAGGCTTCGAAATATATGCAAGTAATTATAGGATGAAGACTTAAAAAAAACTATATGATATATATGATCTCTTGCAGAGAGTTTCGCAACTCTATGCATAATTCATCAGCTTCGCGTCACGCTCGGGACAAAAATTATGAAGCAATTTAAATATTACGTGAACGTAAGATTGTCATCGTGTAAAATGCGGAGGAACGAGATGCCAGTTGTTGGCGAGAGTTTTGTGTGTATCGAAAGTGATGTTCGAAGAGCGTTGGTCCGATCTCTCCTTAATGGTCGAGGTCGCGAAAATGGAACAGCGTTTACGGAGAATTTCGTTGCGCAAAATAAAAACTTGTGACCCGATATAACAACGGATATTCCGCGATAAAAATATTATTTTTATAGAAATTTATAGGCATGGTGTATATTGCGCGATATCAAAATTAATATTTCTGACTTGAATTTGGAGTTATAAAAATGTGAATATTAGTGAAGAGAGAAAGATGTGACACGTTAAAATTTTGTACGCTTATTTATTTTTTTCCTCATAAAACGTGTGGTTTGCACTTTAAGCGCAATAAAGCTTAAAAAGGTAAAAAATAGATAGAACTATAGTTGAGTAGCAATGAAATACTACATATACACAAAATTTGGTCGGAAATGAAGTTCGCTTTTTTTCTAAACAAGGAAACAATATGGGGTTCTTTACTATGTGGAGTGTGGTACTCACGTTGAAAATGCGTTTCACAATCGGCCACTCCGAAACGAAACTAAGCGCGCTGCAACGCGGGTTGCTTTTATACCGCAGATGCGTGGTGGCAGAAGAGCGGTGAATGCCACTCCCATCCTCCTCAAGGAAGACTCACCGTCCAAGCTTCAAACTATACGAATATTCGTTACATATTATGTATTTCAAGGAATGGAAAAAAGTCTTAAAGGAAAAATTATGAAGAAACATACAAAAGATAAAAAAGAAACAAAGATATAGAGAGAAAGAAATACAAGTGAAAAAATATAGTTACAGACATAAATATTTTCACTTGTATTTTTATATACTTATGTCATACGCAGATATCAGATAAAGACGATATAGAAATATTCTTACGTTTAATATTTTGTTTGTAATTCAATGTATCTTTTTGCAAGCATAGATTTATAATAACATTTTGGATATTGCATCGAAAACGTTTCATTGTTTATGCAAATCAAACTAGAGTAAATGCTTAGGAACAGTTGTCGCGAAAAATCGACGACGTAAAATCTTCGGGCCATTTCACTCGGTACGTTCTCGAGGAACGTCGTGCGACCTGCTATGAATATCGGTGCCCCATTGACCAATATACGACACAGACAAGATTTGCTGTTACCTGTATCGGCCGAAGAGTTTCACTTTTATGAATATATGTTTCTTTCTTGAGTTTTGAAATTGTTTCGCAACATCACCGTCGGCTATTTCTAATACTGGACGAGCAACATTTGTGTCTGTAAATACCAACTTTCGGCTGTTTAGAAGATACGAAGAAAAAGAGTTTGACTTACTTTTAATAATATAAAACAAGAGTTAATAATGTGAACAAATATTCTTCATAATTTATTATTTGTCTTATCTTTCTTTATTATTGACCATTCATATTAAAACGGAAACGAAGGAATAATAGATTCGTGAGCTACAAAACAAAATAGAGTTCATCGGGTTTCTATCGTTTGCAAGATATTTGCATTTAACAATAATTTCCCCGCAGGTTTATCGCAAATTTTTCCTTCTTTGAAAACAAATCGTCCCCTAAGGACGGTTGCAATCACTTTTCCAAATAGGACCTTTCCTTCATACGGAGTCAGCTGTAAAGTTAAATATTTTTAGCGAGATCTTTCGTGAAGAATTGTCATGTTTTTTATATTTTTAATCGGCCAGCTTATACCGCATTTACTTACTTTGTTCTTGTGGTGAATGTCACCTGCCTCGATCTGCGAAAATACGATACATTTTCTAATGATACTTATGTGGAATGCTCTCTACTTTTCAAATTAATACAATATACAGCAGAACTGACCTTAATAGATTCCTCTGGATTCCAAATAACGAAATCCGCGTCCATTCCAACTGATAAATCACCTTTACGCTCTTCGAGACCGCACAGCCTTGCGGGCTGACTGCTTAATAGCTTCGAGACATCGGAAAGTGGTATACTTCTCATTCTCGCGGCTGTCCATACCAGCGGTAATCCTATTTGTATTTTTGAAGAAATTCGTATCTATCTCTCTTTCTCTTCCTCTCCTACAATGATCTCATGCTCTCTATTCTCTGATAAATTTCATATAAATATATACCGAATTGCAATGAGGAGATTCCACCCCAAGCAGTCAGAAAATTTCCGCGAGTTTTCAATTCTGGCACGCAGGGAGAGTGATCCGAAACGATCATATCTATTGTTCCGCTTTTAACACCATGCCACAATTGTTCCTGTGAATATATCATATAAGATTGAAAATCGACTTACTAAGAATAAATTCCAGTCTCGCGATATTAAATGCCGAAGTCACTTAAAAGCTTGAAAATTTTGTTCGATTAAAATATATATCTCTGTGCATATTATATCGCGTAGTAAATTTTTTCAAATACTGTTTCAGAATATCTGAATTCCGATTATCGAAGCATAGATACATTACGATTGAAATTGTTAAATAGGAAGGACTTAGCTGGTTACAGGCAAAGGAAAGATTTGTCTAATTACTCGATTACTCTTTCCCCTGATCGGCGGGCAACACTTGAATTCAGTGGAACCTGCCGGTATCTCTTCCGCTGCTAGTGTCAGATAGTGATAACAGGTTTCCACGGTTAAAGGTGCACCACGAGCCTTCGTATCATTTACTAATGTCAAACATTCCGCGCTTGACAAATGCACTATGTGGCATCGAAAGCTTGAAAGTTTTATATAACATTATTTTTATACAAAATATCGAAACGAACGCCAAGTTTCTCTCTTTTTCTCTGACTTACTTATATTTTATACACCAATCACAAATTAATTTCACGGCATCAAGTTCCATGAGATCAGGACGAGCACGCAAGAAAGCGTCGTATAATTCTGGATTGCCTGAAAGTTTACGATACAAAAAAATTCGATGCCGCGAAAAGACGAAAGTTTTACTCGTACGTACCGGTTAGTCGATTCGTTTTTTCATTTCGCTCGTATTCTGCGTGAAACTGCAAATACATTTGCGATTAGTCGTCGCGAATAGATTTAACGAAAATGTAAACGCAATGCGTGATGTAATAGGTATACCGCCAGCACAGTCTTCGTAGGCAGCAGTTCCAAAAGAGTTTCCCTCACATCGTCCACGGAGACATGTGGAAATTCGTCGACTCCGCTCGGGCACAAGAAGCACTTAAAACCGACTACACCTGCGTCTATTAACGATCGCAACTCGTGCTATAAAAATTGCAAGAGATAATAGGGAGAATCAGTCATGGGAAGACTAGAGCGCAGGACGCTTCCTGTCTGTTACAGTTTTATCATATTTTCAGGTGACTCTCAATTACTACCTGTCGAGCCGATAGACTTTGCCACGTCGCGTCATGCAATGTTACTACAACACGTAAATGTTGCGATAGGAAAGATATTCCTGAAATGCTATTTCTCAGATAATGACTATAGTAATCCGAGACTAAGCCTACAGGACAGGTATCTTCTTACATTGGCAAGAGTAATTGGTATCCGCCAACATATTTCTGACATTTTGCAAGTTTGAACTTATGCCTCGACTTGCGTAGCAAAATTGTAATAAAAATCGACGAGCGTTTATTATTTGTGCCGCAGCTTTCAAGCGTGAAATAGATGCCGAGTCATGCTGGCGCATATCCAGCGAGAGTACAATATCAATAAAATATTTTTGTCGTGCTTAGGTCTCTGGCCGTTTCAAAGTAAACTCGCGAGAAGTCTGATACCGATTTGCTATCTCGCGATTGAAATAAGTTACTACCCACTCGAGGTAAACGTGTATCGGTTAATACATTTTAATCTGCAAGTCCGATTAGCATTTGAGAAATATTATTACGCTAAATACAATTTTTTATTGCATAAAATATTTTACGGACCGCTATTGTGTCAATACTGCGCTCAGGTATTGATGATATATGATCATTCTAAGGATACCCGATTGCTCTTCGACTGCGGTTATCAACTTGTTTTGTTAACTACCTTTGTCGCAAAACTGTTGAACGAGTTGTTGAATCACGATAAGGTAAGGACCTGAGCAGAATAGTTGACTTATAATTTTAAGATAATTTTAAGAATAATTTTAATGTTTTATGCTTTAAATCTTTGTTTTTAGTAACGCACAATATACTTCTTGTGTCTCAAGTCTTAAACGTGTGTATGAAGTGTCAATATTTGTAAGACTTGAGATACAAGATATGATATTGTGCGTTACTAAAAAGAAAGATTTAAATCATAAAACATTGTCTTAAAAGTCTTATAAGTCAGCCATTCTGCTCAGGCCCTAAATTTACAAAACAATCTTGCATGCTTTCCAAGTGACATTTTAATAAGATCCTTCTTTCGATTCGTCCTTAATTATTTTCGTAATTATTGTTACAATGGTCAGATTCAAAGTTTATACGAGACTATGGACAACCATTGGAATATATTTAAAAGTGAATCGGAACTTCGAATTCTTAAAGATTATTCCACCATATCACGGAAATTTACAATATTTTACGCGTGTGAGTATGTCATGTTGCAAAATAAATATACGAATGACTATAGATACGAGTAATTTAGCTAGTAATTTCATTCTAATATATATGTATAAGCATTTAATAAAGAAATTCCGCACGAAGCGAGTTTTCCGTGTACATATAACTTTTATCCAGAAATTAACAAACACACAAGAACATGCTTCTTATAATTTCATAGTGATGATGTACTCTATGGTAACAGTATTTATATTAATCCCATTAACACCGGTTTTCCTCGACATTATACGGCCTCTTAATGAATCACGTCCACGACTCTTCGCGGTCGTTGTAGAATTGAGGATAGATCAAGAGAAATACTATACACCGGTTTTTTGTTACAATATCAGTATAATAGTGTTGGGCGTAATTATCATGGTTGGTGTCGATTCTATTTACGTCGTTTGCACTGCTCATGCTTGCGGTTTATTCTCCATCATCAGGTACGTACATTTACACGAGACTTAAAATCTTGTGAAATACAAATGGGAATATTCTACTTCACAGTCAGCAATTCGAGGAGGTACTATCAAAGTTGGATATCGCAAAACAAGTTAGCAAATATGAACGTTGCTTGAACGAGAAATTCGAATTGTCGAGCGAAAAAGAAATATATCAGCAATATATAATATGCTTGAAAAAATATCAGCTTGCTTTAGAGTAAGTTTTTCCGAATAATCTTTACAATCATTGTCCTGTACACAACATTAACCTACATTAAAATATAATATATACTACTGTTGTCTCATAGGTTTGTCAATATATTAAATTCAATATATCAAGTCATTGCATTATTTCTATTATTGTTGAATGGTATAACTATAAGTCTGGTTGGAATTCGAGTAAGTTTTATATAATTATTTATATTACATATAAAACATGACACATATACGTTGTGAGTTATAATATAATATAAGAGTATGATCGAAAAATAAATATTTCGACAAAAAATAAAGGTTCTTCGTAAAGAATGTTTCCAATTATCCGCTATTTTATCTCTCTCTCGATGTCATTAAGTCATAGTTGCTTTCCTTTGAAATGTTAATGCTGTCATGTATAATAAGAGTCTTAATCGAAATTATATATATATATTATTTTGAAGATTACATTATATTTCACACAGATATTATATTTCACACAATATAAAAATATTGATTTATTATAGGTCGTTTACATATTAGATCAATTGAAAGAAGTAGCGAGATTTGGTTTTATAATTATTGGCATGTTATTACAACTCATGATTATTTGTTATTCTGGTCAAAAGCTAATGGACGAAAGTCAGAATGTATTCTATCAAGCGTAAGAATAATTTTATTTCAATTACTTTCGTATATATATGAAATATATGCGATATAATAATTATGGCCTGGAAATAATCTATTTCAAATTATAAGTTTCTATTATATTCTTCTAAGATTTATAAGGCTTCTAAGATTTATAAAACAACTTTTAATTTTTTTTTGCAATTATAATCATACAATATTTTTTGTAATGTCAATCAATATAAATGAGATTTTTTTAAAAACAAAAAATAATAAATTTTACTTTGCTTTAAAAAGTTAGATTGCGATTTATAATGTTTACTTGTCTGCATTAAATAAAAAGATATACAAATAATTTTAATATTTCACTGAAATAAAACATTTTTTGAGAAAATTCTCTCTCTCTCTCTCTTACGTGAATAAATTCGTATATTTATTCTGTCGTATATGTATTCAGGTACGCTGTGAAATGGTATAAATTCTCACCGAGACTGAAGTCGCTGTTAATTATAACTCTTTATAGAAGTATTATCCCCTCTGGTTTAACAGCAGGCAACATGGTTCCATTGTCAATGGCGACTTACGCTACGGTAAGAAAGAAAATCTACAAATTGATATTGCAATGTATAGAAAATAATTTGTGCATCTGTATATGATTAAAGGTGGTACGGGCGGCCTTATCTTACTTTACGACATTTTTATCATTCAAATAATAGTTATTTGGTATTACGTTTATCTCATATTGTTAGATCTTTATGGATCGTGTTGTGAAACTGCCGAGTAACCATACTCTATACGTAGACTCCACTTAAGCACTTAAAATCGATTGCACCTGCGCTTACTAGAAGTTATAGCTCACGCTAAAAATTGTAAGCGAAAAGTGAAATTGATCAATAAAACGATGAGACAAGCACGCGATGTCTGTTGTCATTCTCACTATTATTACTCGCATAGCATCTTTACTGCGTTACCATCATTTTGTATATATAAGCGGTATGAAAAAGATATGTTGTAAATGCTACCTGGTATACACGTTGCTGCGGTCTATTTTCTAAGCTATTATTCTCTCATTTTTGAAGAAATAGCTACTTCGTGCTGAACGGTGTTGTTGACAACCCGTAATTTTATATCTCTGGAAATTTGGACTTGACAAAGGATTGACGGCACGTGCAGCACATGTCAGTTCTATCGTAGCACTCAAACGGAAAGTAGGATATCATGCTGGCGCATGTTTTACGAGAGCATAATCTCAATAAGATATTATTGTCATATTTGGGTCTCTGGCCGTTTCAAAATAAACTCGCAAGAAGTTTGTTACCGATATCCTATCTTGTGCTTCAAATGACTTGCTATCCCTTGGTGGTAATACGTTAACACAGTTTTATTTGCACGAAAACGATTAATATTTTAAAAGTGTTAATTCTAAATATTTTTTTGACATATAACATACCTTATGAGTTATAATTAATGTTACACTTAGATAATAATGTTGTATGATCATTGGGAAAACCCACGATTGGTTTTCGAGTGTTGCTCTCAAATTGTCTTATTAACCACTTTTGTCGCAAAGTTAACTAATGACTTTTGGAACCACGACAAGGTATGTGCACGGAGGAAATCACTCGCTTATTTATATTTTTTAATTATTATTACAATAAGAATTTTTTTATATTTTTCTTTTGTCAGACTCGACAATTATGTGAAGCCATGGAGAAACATTGGAGTACATTTACAAGTGAATTTGAAATGCGTGTTCTTAAAGATTATTCTCTCATATCTCGAAAATTTACAATATTTTACTCGAGTGAGTAATTGCAAAGGATATAGATTAGCGATATTTATTATGAAATACATGCAGATTAAAAAAGAAACTTCGTAAAACATTTTTGTTGACAAAACAATTCTATCGATAAAATATCTGTATAATTAACAAAGAATCAATTTCAATCTTCTTAATTATATACTAATTGTATAATTATATATTAATTAAATACAAATATATATACATACATATACCAAAAATATATCTTTCATAAAATTGCAGTAATAATGTTCTCCATGATAGCAATATTTTTAATGGTTCCATTAACACCGATATTACTCGATATCATACGGCCCCTTAATGAATCGCGGCCGCGATTCTTCGCGGTTTCTATAGAATGGAGAATAGATAAGGACAAGTATTTCGTACCGATTTTCTGTTATAACATGAGTATAATCGTGACAGGTACAATTATCATGGTTGGCATCGATACTATGCATGTCACCTGTACCGTTCACGCTTGTAGTTTATTCTCGATCATTAGGTATGCACAAAAATAATTTTCTTCTTATAATTCTATCGCAAAAGGTAAAAAAGCGTCATAAAAATTACATTTCACAGTCAGCAATTAGAGAAGGTAATATCAAAACTGGGCATCGACAAATTAAGCGAGCAAGTGACATACCAGGAATATGTCATATGTTTAAGAAAGTACCAACTCGCTTTAGAGTAAAGAATTTCTTTCGATCTTTCCACAATTCGCAAAAATATATTATCTATAATATTATCGTTTCATTAGGTTTGTCGACGTATTGAATTTGATGTATCGAACAGTGGCATTAATTATGCTATTGATGACTGGTGCGATTATAAGTCTGGTTGGAGTTCGAGTAAGCATTTGGATGTATTTTTTATAGAAAAAAGAAAAAATTAACATTATTATCAAAATCTTTCACATACCTATATATACATATAATTCTGTGTTATATCTCTATATGTTGTAGATCGTATATGTATTAAATCAGTTAGAAGAAGTAATGAGATTTGGCCTTGTAATCATAGGCATGTTAATGCAGCTTCTGATCCTATGTTATTCTGGTCAAAAGCTAATGGACGAAAGTCAGAATGTATTCTATCGAGCGTAAGAATTTTTTTATTTTGATACTTTGAGCCAAAAGTTTACTAGGTAAATGCAGGTAATTATAATTCCCGTAGAATGTTGTGATCGCTGTATATATTTTTATACATATTATAAAATTTGGGGAAAAATAAAATATTCCTTGCTGAAAAAGATACTTAATAATCTCTTTATAAATATCTTATAAATTATCTATTATATTTTAAAATTGACATAAACCACGAGTTTAATTTTTGTTTATGGTAGAACTAATACAAAATTTTTGTTTTTAATATTGTGAATAAAATACATATATGTAAATATATAAATATAGCATTATTTTAAATACCCATTTTATACAATAGATTTTTCCTTGAAAATTTAATTTATAATTTGCAATACTTACTTGCTTCTATTCTAGAAGAAAAAAATTTTAATTTCTTAATCAGATATAATTACTGACAAAAATATTATGTGAACGGATTCTCTTAAATTTATATCTACAGATATGCTGCAAAATGGTATAAATTCTCACCAAGATTAAAATCGCTCTTGATTATAACTCTTTACAGAAGCTTTATACCGTGTGGTTTAACAGCTGGTAACATATTTTCATTATCAATGGCGACTTATGCTACAGTAAGTACGAAAATCTTCAATTTTTATTTGTGATATACAGACAATTTATGATAGAAGAAAATTTATGCTCACATCTGTATTTGATTTAAGGTGGTACGGACGGGCATATCCTACTTCACGACATTCTTATCACTTAAAGATTAAGTAGCTCCATACATTTTGTAGTTATTTCTTAATTCTACCAGAATTAAGTTTGAGCGATTGTGTTATAATTTTGTCAAGTGTTCCGATTGGGAACACCTTAGATTTCGCTTAGACACAAAAAACACTTTAAAATCGATTGCATCTACATTTATTCACTGGCACATTTCATGCTAATAATGTAGGTAAATGAAATATGTAATTGAAATATGGATTCTCAAAACAGATTATCATTCATTTCCTCCTTTATTCATAATCATTAATTTTCAATCAATCTTTTCTGAAATCAATACCTATCTAAAATAAAAATGAGAGTTTTGGGAATCGAATCTAAGACTCACCGACTATTAACCCTTCGTGCGCCTGATTGAGTTTGACAGACCCACTAGGGTGCTTTGGAAGAAATAACTTCGTAATCGGGAACGCTGGTGGCCTGAGTGTTTTATAGCTGCTGTTTACATGTCGTGCTCGCACTATTTTATAAGTTCACGAAAACATAAAATAAATAATACTTTCGATAAAAATTTGATATTATGATTATACCAGGATATACTTATTTTCAAACTTTCGGGTCTGTCAAACTCACCAGGCGCACCGCGTTAAAAAATTCACCAGACGCACGGAAGACCAATCGATCACTCTCACAATCTTCCCATAATTTCGTATTTGTGACTGTAAAAATTGATCAGTAAAATGACAATACAGGGCACCAAACGCCCGTTTTCATTCTTATGAATAAATAATGAATTGTGCAATGCATGACACTGTTAGAGCGTCACGCAGTGTTATTATTTTGTGTATATAAGGGTAGGAACGTTACGCAGTGTGTTATTATGTAAGTGTCCAGCTGGAAAAGATACTTTCCACGAGCTTTTTGAAACACAAGAATAGGAAATAGGAGAATGACAGTTTAGTATTTTAAGATAGTTATATCGCTACGGTAGCTACATCGTACTAACGATTCTTGACATCCTATAATTTCATACTGCTGGAAAACTTGATCTTAAAAAAAAAAAAACGGTGGCACATACCATGGGTGTCATTTGTATCGTAACGCTCAAGCAGCAATATCATGCTGGTGCATATTTTACGAGAGTACAATGTCAATAAAATATTATTGTCACACTTGGGCCTTTGGCCATTCCAAAATAAATTCGTCAGAAATGTGTTACCGATTTTATATCTTGTGATACTGATGAGTATCTTTCTATTGCAGGTAATAATACATTTTTAACTGCATGAATCCGAGTAGGGCATAAAATGTGTCATTACAAATATTCCTTTTTACACGTAATATATACTTAATAACTTGAAACAATTAATATTACGCTTAGGTATTAGCACTATGTGATCGATGGGGAAATATACAAGTGGTTTTTGAAATTTGTCATCACATTGTCTCAGTAATCATATTCGTTGTTAAGCTATTCAATGAGTTTTGGAACCATGACAAGGTATGTATACGAATTACATCATTGATTTATTTATATCTTACTTTTAATTATTATTTTAACGGAATTATTTGTTACGGTCAGATACGATATTTATACGAAGCGATGGAAAACCACTGGAATATATTTACAAGCGAAATTGAAATTCGTATTCTTAAAGACTATTCTATGCTAACGCGAAAATGTATAATAACTTATTCGAGTGAGTACATGCAAAAATTATACAGATAAGTTAGTACTACCTATACATTCAAAAACATAGATATTAATGTAATAAAGAACTTCGTAAAAGATTTCTTTTGTTGATAAAATTGCACCAACAAAATATTCATACAATTTTTGCCAAGAATATCAATTTTAATCTTTTTAATACATTTACATATTTATAAATTATGAATAAATATATATTTAATATGTTTATAAATTGTGTGTATAATTCATAAATACATACATATATATTGTATTATTTATAAATATACAAAGCACATAAAATATACAAAAATATGTTTTTCATGAAATTGCAGTTATGATATACGTCTCAACAGTACTATTTGTGATGGTTCCATTTAAACCGATATTACTCGATATCATACGGCCTCTTAATTAGTCACGACCGCGAGTATTCGCGATTTCTGAAATAGAATGGAGAATGGATAAGGACAAGTATTTCGTACCGATGTTTTGCTTTAGCACATCTGCAGTTGTAATGGGTATAACTGTTTCGGTTGGTATCGACAGTATATATATTACTCGTACCGTTCACGCTTGTAGTTTATTCTCGATCATTAGGTACGTACACAAATAACTCTTTTCTTTTGATTCTATCGCGAAAAACCGTAAGAATTTTATTCCATAGTCATCAGTTTGAGAAAGTGACATCAAAACCGGATATTATGAAAATTAGCAAACGCGGATGCTGCATGAATGTATTATCCAAATCAACAAGCGAGGAAATGATATACCAGAAATATGTTATATGTTTAAGGAAATATCAACTTGCTTTAGAGTAAATAGTTTTTTTAATAATCTTGTCACAGTATAATTGTATTTGTAATAGGTATATCTTCGTAATATATTAATATATATTATTATTCTGTAGGTTTGTCAATGTACTGAATTCAATGTATCGAATAATGGCATTAATCTCGTTATTATATCTTACTGCAATCATCAGTCTGACTGGAATCCAAGTAAATATTATAGGCATTATTTACTTTTTGTAGAGAAAAAAAAATTAACATTGCTCTAATAATAAATATTAAAATTTTAACAAATATTAAAAAATACATTATATAATGCAATGCATTTTATGTACTGTAGATGGCATATGAATTAAATCAATTAGAAGAAGTAATCAAATTTAGCTTTGTAATCATAAGCATATTACTGCAGCTCATGGTTTTATGTTATCCTGGTCAACAGTTGTTAAATGAAAGTCAAAATGTGTTTTACCAAATGTAAGAATTTCTCTATTTGAGTTGATGATTGCGCTCGCGCGCTCGTATGTGTGTGTCATATATTTATTATTAATGCTGGTGGTATTAGCAATTCCAAACGCAAAATGTTAATTGTCACATATATATTTTATGCGTATTTTAAAAAATATATTTTCTGTTCAAAAGAGAGAGAGAGTGAGTGAGTGAGAGAGAGAGGGAGAGAGAGAGAGAGAGAGAGAGACAGAGTTTTTAATATTTTGTTTATAAATCTATTATATTTCAAAATCGATAGAGTCTGGTATCTTTTCTTATAGCAGAATCTTAGTGCAAAGTTTTTACTTCTTCATATCATGAACTATAACGCAGTCTCAAGCTGAAGCTAGAATAGTACAATCATATATAATTAATTTGATAATTATTTTAATATAATAGTGATGTGCTAATAATTATCTTTAAAATCGCTACAAAGGATTTATTGCTGATATTGAAAAATATCACCCTAGCCAGGGTAGCCCAGCCATATTTCTATTTATTAGTTTATTATTCACATAGCGGTCAAGCTCACACTTAATTGTTTAATGTTTAATTTTTTAATCGGATGTAATTATCCATGAAATTCTTATATGAACGAATTCTTAAATTTTATATAAACTACATTTACAGATATGCTGTGGAGTGGTATACATTCTCACCGAGATTAAAATCGCTGATGATTATAAGTCTTCATAGAAGTTTTATACCTTGCGGTTTAACAGCTGGTAACATAATTCCATTATCAATGATGACCGCTGGTTCAGTAAGTATGGGATCTTGAATTTTTACATTTGCGATGCACATCAAACAACTTATCCGTACATCTGTATTTTATTCAAGGTGATGCGAACAGGCGTATCCTACTTCATGACATTCTTGTCACTCAAAAATTAGTTAGTTTCGTACATTTTGTAGTCCTTTTTTAATCCTGCTAAAAGCTTTGCATAATCTTTGAGTGATTGTCGTTCGTGTTGATAGGAAACTGCTTCGATTTTGCTTATCAAAAAGCACTTTAAAATCCACATTTATTACCACATTTGCGATTCTAACGGTCGCAATTCGTGCTAACAACTGTGAGCGTAGAAAAGGCATCTGATCAATAAAACAATGAGACAGGGCATAGGATGTGCGTTCTCACTCTCGCGTTATTACTCGCGTCTTTACCGCGTCACGCGATATCATTATACTAGTATGTGATATGCTGAAAAAAATATGCGATAAACACTACTTGGAATATGAGAAAGGGAGAATGTCAGTTGATATAGTAATACGATGTCATGGCGGAAACAGCTACTTTGCGCTGACGATTTTTGACATTCCGTAATTTCTGACAGCTTGGACGTAACAAAGGGTCGATGGCACATTGTATATAGCACGCGACCGCGCGTCATTCGTATCGTAGCTGTTAAACGGGAAACGAAATATCATGTTGGTGCATGTTCTACGAGAATACAATTTCAATAAAATATTATTGTCACGCTTAGGTCTTTGGCCGTTCCAAAGTAAGCTCGTGAGAAATTCGTTACCGATGTTTTGTCTTATATTTGAAATAAGTTATTATCCGTTCGAGGTAATGTGCATCGATCAATGTTCAGACAATTTTGTACAATATAACTGTCTTGCCACATGTGTTTCGGTTTAAAACTTGACGTTACACGTAGATTTTAATGTTGTACGATCATCGAGACGATGCGCAAATGGTTTTTGAAGGTTGCTATCAATTTGTCATATCAACCGCCTTTATAGTAAGGCTGTGGAATGAGATTTGGAATCGCGACAAGGTATATTTTTTAAACAATATATATGTGCATCACCTACATCTCTTTAATCACTGTCTCAATATAATTTTTATCGATATATTCTACTGTTGCGACCAGTTCCGTCGTTTATACGAAGCCATGAACGATCATTGGGATATATTTACGAATGAATTAGAAATTCGTGTTTTAAAAAATTATTCCGTCATATCGCGGAAATTTACGATATTTTACTCGAGTGAGTACACAATAGTATTGCGCAATAGAATAAGCGGCGAGAATAACGATAATTACGAAATATGAGACGCGTTTAAGATTATTAATGCGGAAAATATGTCTTTCACGAAATTGCAGCTATGATGTACCTTTTAAGTTCAATGTTCGTAATAATCCCGTTGACACCGACGTTCCTAGATATCGTGTTGCCTCTCAACGAGTCGCGTCCACGAATCTTAGCGATCGACGTTGAATTTAGAGTAGATACGGACGAGTACTTTGTGCCGATTTTTTGTTACACTACTGCTATAATTTTGGTGGGTATAAGCATAATGGTGGGTGCCGATACAATGCATTTCACGTGTACCACTCATGCATGTAGTTTATTCTCAATTATCGGGTAAGTGTATCGCAGGCAATGCATTACGATAGGTACTGGGTCATTTTGAGAAATACCTCGTAAGAATCATAAGTATTTCGCAGTGAGCAAATTGAACAGATTACGTCGACGCAACACACGCGAAAATGCGAATGTGGCTCGAAAGAGCATGAATGGTCGAAAGAGCAGGTGATATATCAGAAATATGTTACGTGCTTAAAAAAATATCAACTCGCATTAAAGTAAGTCAAGTTTTCTCGAGTCGTTCTTATATTTTGTATATATATAATAAGTTACTTTTTACTAAAATTGCTTTTCTATCATTGTGATTCACAGGTTTGTCGATATATTGAATTCGACGCATCAAACGGTTGCAGTATTCTTCTTGCTGTTGATTGGTGCAACTTTAAGTCTGATTGGAGTTCGAGTAAAAATTAAATAATTACTTTTCAACAAAATGTATCATAGAAAAGTAAAAATAAATAGTACAGACGTATCTTTTTAATGAATTCCAAATAAAATAAATCTTATTGAATTTTATATAAAATATATTAGATGCAGAAAAATGATATTCTAATAGTGAAATTATTATATTATTACGCAAATTTCTTGAAAACTCTTGATGCATTATAGATTGTCTATGTATTAGACCAGCTCGAAGAAATGGCCAGATTTACGTTTATAATTATGGGAGCGTTATTACAACTGATGATCATGTGTTATTCCGGTCAGAAATTAATGGACGAAAGCCAGAATGTATTCCATCGAGCGTAATAATTATTCAACATTCTTAAATATATTTAAATAGTGCACTTCAGAATATAATTTTGTTAAAACAATATTTCAGATAATAGATTCAATTTTAATTTTAATAAATCGAGCTTTAATTGTTAATATTTTTTCGTCCGTAAGTGAAAAAATACGGAATAATTTTAAAGTAAAATTCGCCGAAATCTCGTGTGCCTATATTTTAAAACTCAATTTTTTTTCAGATACGCAGCGGAATGGTATTTATTCTCACCGAGATTAAAATCGCTGCTAATTATAACTCTTTACAGAAGTTTCGTACCGTGCAGTTTAACTGCAGGTAAATTATTTCCGTTATCAATGTCGACTTATGCCGCGGTAAGTATATAAGATTTCGTTAATTTATACGCATTTGTGGAAAAGACTTACGCATTTTGGTATTCGATTCAAGGTGGTACGAGCAGGCATGTCTTATTTCACAGCATTTTTGTCGTTTAAAGATTAATTTATCCGAATTTCCAGTCAAACAAAGATAGGAGAACCTTAGGCTAGTATCCCGTTATTCTTCGAAGATAATTTTATACATGTTCATGTGTATTAAATATATTTATTTAAAAATTTGCGAAAACGTACCTGATTCCCTGGTATCACCCCGCCCCAGAAGGCAACGTCCACAAATATTTTCGCGTACGCTTCCCTCGCTTTAGCTTTGAGATTATCCAAAGTGGTGGTGGGCGGAATAGAATTCCTACAACATGAGACAGATATGTATACGTCGGAATGTAATTTCAGACGTATAGGAGAACATAGATTATTACAAAGGCATATCCGCGATCGTGGTGACGCCGCCAGCCGCGGCCGCACGTGTAGCGGTGTGAAATCCTTCCCATTCGGTTCTTCCGGGCTCATTTACATGCACGTGGGAGTCTATTATTCCAGGCATTAGCACTAACGAGCCGCAATCGTTAAACGGAATGCCGGGATATTTCTGAAACGCACGTCGAAATTTGCATTTCGTCCCCTGTCTCGAACGATTTATGCGAGATTTACCTGTGATAAATATCGTACAACGTCTTCACCGGTGTCGTATGATATTTCCTGGATTTTTCCATCGCTTACGACCAATGTGGCCGGTCGGACGTTATTTGCGAAGACCGCTCTTTGAGACACGAAAGCGCAGATTCGTGAATCTTCGTGAAAACGCATGTTTGAGCGCGCACCGTCGAGCAATAACTGCGATTGCCACGCGTAATTCGTGTGTCTATAAATAGTTCAACAAATAGTTCGGGTACTGAATGATGTTATCAAGCGACCACGGCAGAGCACAGAGATGACACGCATGAAGCTACAATGTCATTGGTATGACATTGTATTACGTGCGTGTAACGCAACATTGGCAAAATATTAATAAATATAAATAACTATAAAAAATATAAGTATCGTTTCGCGTAGACTTGTAGAGCATTTGAAACCGACTGAACTTGCGTCTATTGATGTTGCAGCTTGATCTAGAAAGTGTAGAGAAATAAAAAATAATTTATTGATAAATTTAAAACAAGATGTCTCTCAAGACATGGAGAGAGGCCGCCCTTCATTGATATCATTCTTGTATTCTCGACTATTTGTCGTGTCACGCGACATCAGCGTGCGGGGGTGTCCGAAGAGGTATTATGCATGAAATTACGGTCTACGACAAACGGCATCTAATTTTCGAGACGAGTAACGGGATCCGCGCTGTGACGATGGATATGACATCCCGCAATTTAGAATTTTATAATTCTACGATCGTGTTCCGACTCGTGCCGAAATCGATCGATACAGGGGCTCATGCCGCGCTCCCTCATTTCCGTCGCAGCTCTCAAATAAGCAGAAGCTAAGTCATGCTGGTGAATATACTTCGAGAGTACAATGTCAATAGAATATTTATGTCGTGCTTGGGTCTTTGGCCGTTCCAACCTAAGCTCACGAAATGTTTGTTATCAACGTTCTGCCTCATACTTGAAATAAGTTACTTGCCATTCGAGGTAATACGATTACTTTTATTTTCGAATACGTGCAATTAGCCTTTAAAACATCCATCACGCCAAAAGATATATTGCTTTTTCCTATGTAATATATTTGGCAGAACGTAATATAATTTATCTGGTAGATATTGACATTGTACATACATAGACACAGTGGGCAAATAATCTTTGAATGTCTGTATCAAATGGTCATAACGGCGGCTTTCCTTGTAAAGTTGTTAAATCAGCTTTGGAACCGCGACAAGGTAAGTATCCAAAACATCAATTACGAATTGTAGACTTTCTCATTTTCTTCATTAATATTCATTTAAATAAATTTCTTATATACATATGCTTAATCACTTTAGTCACATGTTTTTTTCTTTACGATTAGTTTCGCCGTTTATACGAAATCATGGAAGATCATTGGAATGTATTTACGAGCGATTTGGAAGTTCGAATTTTAAAAAGTTACTCTCATATATCGCAGATATTTACAATGTCTTACTCGAGTGAGTAAATTATATCAGAAAGAAAAAAAAGATTATAAATTATTAATAGTGACAAACGTATTTTGCGCACATAAGAATATTATTGAAAGGAAAATATGTATTTTGCAGTACTAATATACTTCATGATGTCGATGTTTATAACGATACCCTCATTAGGGCCGATACTTCTCGATATCGTACTACCTCTTAATAAATCACGTCCGCGACATATTGCGATATATAGCGAATACGGAATAGATCAAGATAAGTATTTTGTACCGATCTTTTTGTACACTTCTGTTATGATCACGGTGGGTATGACCATTATGGTGGCCGCTGATACCATGCACATAGTGTGTACCGCGCACGCATGCAGCTTATTCCAACTTATTGGGTAAGTACGGAGGAGTAACCCAGGTAGCACATACACGTTTCAGAAATGTTTTATGAGTGTTTTTCCGAAACGTTTTATAACCGATTTCTAGAAACGTTTCTCATGAGTAAAAATGTCCATTCGAAAAACGTTCGATGGAACGTTTCTTTTCCCATAAAATAACGTTCAAAAAACTATTATAGAAACGTTTTGTTTTAATGACCCAGATAGCACAGTGACGTCAAATGACGTATTAATTCCGTCATAATGCCGTGTCTAACGTCATTAAAGACGTGCGTGAGAATGTTCTAGAAGCTTTATGCATATACCATCTATGACGTCTATTCTTTTTCGAGGAAATTCCTGAACTGGTGCACATTCGTGCAATAAATTAAAGTGAAACAAAATATACTTGTCTTACTCTAACTTAATTGCATTACTGATGTGCACCACTTCAGGAAGTTCTTCAAAACGGAACACACGTATAAATGTTCTTTCAATGGCCACGTTTAGCAGAAGGTTTATTTTGCAACTGTTGGAAGTTTTCTAAGCTCAGATTTGTCCGATGACAAATAGATTAAAACCGGTAGGACAAAATTAATTTAAGTAAGTAAGTGGATATATGTGCATGGATAAAATGAATTATTTTGTGCAATATAAATTTAAATGTTTCAAAAAAGGCTATTAAAGCTATTATATATATAGATAAAATTAAATTAAGTCAGGCTCGTATGTATCAACAACCTATAGAAGATTAACGGCCAATAACGAGCATGGAAGTTGTTAAATTCAAAAAGATTTATTGTTACAAACAATTAATTAATTAGGGACGTTTCGACAACACAGTGCGTCTTCTTCAGCCAAAAATTAATAAAGAATAATAAAATTATATATATACGAATCGTCAAGAGTTACACATTTCCACATCCAAGAAGTAATAATAAGAACATCATAAAAATATTAAACAGAAAAAATCGAAATCGCTGTACATTTGTAAGGTCCTTAATTGAAAGTCGAATGATAAAATCCATGATTGATTCTTCAGTCGGAAGTGAGAATAAATCGAGTCAATCATCGATGTAAGCTCGTCACAATCAAGAGTCAGATAATTAAAATAAAAGTGTATAAACTGTAAATTGAAAAAACTTGTAAGAGCGAGGAAATGTAAAAGACTTTGTTACGATTATACATACTGCGACTAAATGTGAGATTAGGCTTTGAACTGTTGCTAAGGGACCGTATCGTGTCAGATATTGTGCGTGACTGATTACCGCTCCTACTATACAGGTGTCGGTTAACAAAAAAGGTAATAAATAGACAAATAAATAACTCCCTAGGAATTGTTACTAAGTTCGTTGAGAATATCAAAATAAGAACCATCCAATAATTCAGTAGATAGATATAGATAAAGCAAATTATAATTTTGAAAGGAAAAATTTAACAAATAGGTATTTTTGTTAACTGTAGAAACATAAAAAATACGTTTCTTAAATCATGGTTTCAAAAACATTTTTGTTCAAACGTTTCTTAATGGTTCTTTACGGTTATGAAACTATGTATACGTTCAAAAAACGTACATGAAACTAATATGTGCTACCTGGGAAAATACGTCCACGTATTTTTCGTAAAAATACCGCAAAACTCGTATTGTAGTCAACAAATCGAGAATGTGATATCAAATGTGCATAATGGCGATGAAGTCAACGAAATCGAACATTGTACGAATGTGGAGTATAAAGTGTTCAGCGAGGAAATGATATATCGGGAATACATCGTATGCTTAAAAAAACATCAACTTGCTTTGGAGTAAGGGACTCCGTGCGATCTTTCGAGATCATTTTTGCGCTGAAGATACAATTATCAAAGTAATCTAACGAAAACATGTAATTAATTAAAATCGTTGTTATTAGATATATCGATATATTAAACGACACGTACAAAATTGTCGGAATTAGCTTCTCATTACTAATCGCTGCAGTTTTCAGTCTACTTGGAGTTCGAGTAAGCATTAGGCATTAAATAATTACGGATATATATCGTTCTTAAATAATTAGCATTAATATATTACATTTAAAAATATCGTCATTTCGTAAATTTCGTGAAAATATGATAATTATATTTCAGATGGCGTGTGGATATATATAATACCTTTGATATATTATAGATCGTCTATGTGTTAGACCAACTAGAAGAAATTATTAGATTTTTGTTTATAATCGCGGGATCGTTGCTGCAATTGATGATCGTGTGTTATTCCGGCCAGAAAATAATGGACGAAAGTCAAAATATATTCCATCGAGCGTAATGATTATTTTATATTCTCACAAATTTCCGTCATTTCCAATACGTTTCGAAATCTGAAAATTGATTTTACAGTATTTTAAGATAAAACCATGATTCAAAATATTTCTTAATTCCGTTATGCATAAAGTGTGTTACGCAAAACGCAAACACACACACACACACACACACACACACACACACACACACACACACACACACACACACATATATATATATATATATATATATATGTGTGTGTGTTTGCGTTTTACGCAATATATATATGTATAAATTTCTGATATTAAACATTATTACATACGATTTTACTTGAAAGATTTTTCAATTTATGATATTTCCTAGAGTTTTGCATGACGTATATTGATGGAAATCTAAATAAAAACTAATTTTTAAAAATATATTCTTTCAGATATGCAGCGGAATGGTACAAATTCTCACCAAGATTAAAATCATTATTAATCATAACTCTCTACAGAAGTGTTGTGCCGTGCAAATTGACAGCAGGTAATCTGTTTCCATTGTCAATGGCGGTTTTCGCCGCGGTAAGTACGAGAAGATCTGTAAAAGTAATTTATAACATGCAGAAAATGATTCATACGTTTATAATCGTTTTAAGGTGATACGGACGGCTGTATCTTATTTCACGGCATTCTTATCGATACAAAATTGATCAGTTTTAAAATAGATGCTTAACTAATTTTTCATTGATACGTCTTCGATCCAACAAAGTGTAGATAAAAATTTGAAGATACTTATAAAGTATACTGCACTTTATAAGATGAGTATAAAGTATTTGAGATTGAAAGAAGAAAGTTTGCCAAGTATGCTTTTATTTAACAAAATCACATTTATTATTAAATATACAACTCATATAATATCAGCCGATGCGACTACAATCAATATCACAGCATTTTGCAGGTAGACATTCGTAATGTCAGTCTCTTAACGAAATAACTTAACGAGAATTACTAGTTACTGTAGTAACATTACGCAATACGCAATTGATGACTTTCGTGCTTTCGGGGGCAACTAACTAGCTTTTTAATATTCGTGTAGGTCGATTTACACAAGAATATATTTTTAAATAAAAACATTTGTTAAATCCCACGATGCTGTTAAGTTAAACCATATTCCAAGCTGTTAGCGTACCACATCTAACAGGACATGGCTATAAAGCTGCACAATACCGTTATTGTTAACTAATTCTACTTCATTACTTTACTTAACATTTCTTTAACGTTAGAATACAACGTTCATATCTAAATAGATATGTTCGGAACAAGAAATGCAAATGTTTCAATAGCGATATAATTTAATAATTATTCTGCAAAATTTATCTCTATCTTTCTCCTTTTTTTTGAAACAGAATAGATTAATTAAGTATGAAAGAGATATATGAAAGCGTAAATAAATACGGATTGCTCTTATCTCTGAGATCTTATTTAGAGAGTTTAAATATAATATTATACATATTATATAATGCAAAATGTTCTTATTTATCAAAAAGATCTATTAGAAAAAAAGAATTGTTATGAATATTATCCATTAGTGAAAGTAATTGATGGATATCACAATTAGAGTTCAATTATGTGTGTGTGATTTATATACATATATATCTCCCTCAGCATACAAAATATTATCGAAAGCACGTTAAGATGCTAACCGAAATGCATGAAATATTTAGAACGTAAAATATCGATAGTTCAATTTTTTTTATGTAAATTTTGTAATGTTTAGATGTTAATTTTTTATTTAATAAACCCAGAGGGTTTAGGAAATTATATCTAATAGAAAATTTCGTAACTTCTCGTAGTAATTCATCATATTTTTTAGAAACGAAATTAACAATATAATAATAATAATATAATTAACGCTATAATGGCAATAGTTTTATTCGTCGGTAGACTTCGTTAATTTGTCGAGGCAATCATATGACTTTGATTGTGTGATATATCTGCAACATAGAAAAGCTTTTCGTTAGATTTCATATACTTATATGATATTAATTACAATCATTTAACGACGCTAAAAGCAAGAGGCAAAGAAAGATTGTAAATGGGGTCAGTGATCGTTAATAGAGCAAAGCACAAAAACTAACCGTGTTAATAACTAAATATTAATCTAAACTGCATGGCTTGCGTGACACAACCGTTTATGCGTTGGATCTCTTCGGGCGACGTGAAGTATCAAGTTCCCAGCTTTGGCGCTCTTGAACATCTGTAACGCCTTGGCATGCGTCAGTCCATCCAACGAGGAGCCATTGATTGCTAAAATTTCATCTCCCACTCTCAGAGTACCTTTAACATTACAGGTAAACTGCTGCAGACATTGTTTCCCTTTTATATTATTTTACGTTGTATCTTTTTTTATGTTTTGTATTTTAATTTATTAATTTCACATTCTATGGTAAACCTTATGACACTAATGCTTCGCTGCAAAAAAAATACGATACCTTCTTCCGCAGCTTGTCCACCGAGCATAATATCCTTTACAAAGATACCCATGCGTCCTTTATTGCTGTCCACGCCGCCGACGATAGAAAAACCCAATTTCTTCGGCGCGCCCTTTTCCAATATGATCGTTAAGAGATCGATAGATAAGCTGGACCCTCGTCGAACGGGGGGCGCCTCTGCGCTTCGTTTCCTCACGACCTGGAACTTCTTCATACCCGTCATCTTTTGGAAACTAACAGTCGCGTCATCAACGGCGCGGTGGATTCGAGCGTTCGTTGAAGATAACATATCGTCGGACGGAACTGACAGTTCAAGTCTTTTGTTCTTCGAGATCCACGCGTCGGGATCGCTTCGCGTTCGCGTCAAGGCGTTGCCCCACGTGTCGCCGATTTCCTCGCCGAAAGACGGAATCGGTTCTCTCGCGATTTGCAGCTCGACCGTGCCAACGCAACTCCGCAAGGCGTTTCGCGCCTCTGCCATCGACATGCCGCGTATCCTACGCCCGCAGACACGAACGATCTCGTCGCCGATGCGGAATTGCCTCGACTTAGCCGCTTCGCCGTTGGGATCCATCTTGGCGATCACGTAGAATGGCCTGGCCGCCTCGCACCGTTCGACCGAAATACCGAGACCCGCCGCGTGGCTCACCGTCAGCTTCATCGTCTTCAATTCACGTCGTACTAGGATCTTGTTAGCGGCAGTGACAGGCTTAATAATGGAAGCGATAGGAACCGAGGACACCTTCTTCGCCGCGTTTCTCGGCACGTCTAATGTGTCGAGTTCTAGAGTGGAACGCGATCTCTTTGGGCTATAGTATCGTAAAGGATTAGTTATTGCGTCAGATAAGGAATGGATTTTGTTAGCCGGTGGACTGTCCTTGCACGGGGACGCCGCGTGGTCCAAGAGGTGCAGTGCACTTGGACTTGAGCATTTTCGATTTTTAGACTTCTTGTCCTTCAGTAAATTTTGAAATTTAGCCATCTGAGATACGTTAATATGACTTCCCGGCGTTACACAAAGTTTCCTCTCGTCGGAATCGACTTTTATTTTGACATCATCGGTGCCGCGCGCATCAGCATCGTCACATTGCGGTGTAACGCCGAGATCGTTACGGTCTGTCACGTGGAGTTTCGTTAAATCCTCACCGAGCAGAACGGATGTCGCGGTCGCTGCTTTCATTAGAGCCTCGCGAGACTTTGGCAAGAGATCCGTTTCCGTCTTAGAATAAACTTTCGTTAAATCCGGTCGGTATTCCGGAAAATCGGCAAAAGTATCCTCGTCGCAGCTGTCCGTGTCGTCCTCCTCCGACATTAACACGGTGGATTGGGTTGCGGTCGACTCATTGAAGGAAGGATTGTTCGCCGCGGCATCGACAACGGCATCGGCGGCGTTGACCTTCTCGATCTTCGAATCGCACGTTTCCGACGAACGTGATTCGGTCACTGCACTTGCGTTTTTTTTCTGCGAACTCTCGAGTAGAGATAAGTCAATACCGCGATAATCGTCCGATGTTATCGAGAAACTGCGCGGCTTCAACAAGGGAGGCACCGCCGATTTTTCGCTGTCCGGCGAGTCCGCGCCGGCTCGCGTACTGTCCGAATCGTAGCCGCTTTCGTCGCAACCTATGCGCAGATTGTTCAGCAGATCTTCCAGACCGGTCAGCGAGCCGGCAGATAATCCTTGGGGACACGAATTTCCTTTAGCTTCGTTGACAGTCGCGTTACCGGCAGACTGATGATCAGGCGTTCGCGTCGGGGTCTCACTTTTCGTCTCCCCCGAAGATTTCGGACTCGCGCTTGTTCCAACGTTCTCCAACGTTTCTCTCGCGGACGCGTCACCCTGACGCTTCTTCAGGCTCTCGTGATTCTTGAGTATGTAATCCAACAGTCGCTGTTGCTCCTGCAGATCCTGTATGCTGCGACTCAGTTGCAATTTCTTTCGGCGGAACATTTCCCGATTGATTTCAGTGAACTCGCGATCGTCGAAATTCTCTGCGCAAATACCTCGAAATGGGAGCTTCTTGATCGCTCCTTCGCTGAGGGTCTTCCCCATCGGGCAATGGCTGACATTGACAACTGCATCCTCCTCCTGGATCGTCGCGCTTCTCGTAGAACTCTTGCCGTTAAGAGAATGATCGCCACCGGTTCTGAAGAGATTTCTCAACGATTCTACTCTGGGAATTCTCTTTGGTTTCGGCAGTTCGCTATTTCCCTAAAAAATGTTGATTATTCATGGTAATATTTCTCGAAAAGAAAGTTTTATTCGCGTCTTAGCACGAAGCTGACGCGGGTTAAGCTACTGTTATATATGTTACGTTGACGTTACGTTTTCTTTCTCGCTCGAGATTTCATCGTAGCCGCTTTTCCGATGCGGGCTCCACCGTCGTCGCCGTCGCGGCACCGAAAGCAATTCGGAGCTGTCCGACCTCTTCATTTGATCCCATCGTCGACCCATCTTTCGTCCCCACGTGGAGATTCCTTTCGAGTGGAGGGGGGGGGGGCAAAGGTGCAATCAATTTTAAGATGTCAATCAAGATTAACCTTAACTTTGCTTATTACAGACAAGAACAAAGCGATATCAAATACGGATATGTTGCGAGAAGTTTTACGCGCACGTTACCGCGATGTCACGAGTGTCTTATTGCAGTCCTACCTTTACGAGTCAGGATAGAAGGGTCCGTCGGTTCCTTCGGCGTGTCGGTGTCTTCTTTGACTGGAAGTATACCTTCCAATCTGTTGTCCGCCTTCGATTTCTTCTCCGATCTTTCAGACGTATTGCTTTCGGCATTATTCGCAGCCGCAACGTCTTGAGATATAGGCACAGCCGAAACGAGCTGCGGACTCGTATCGGCCGTGGAACGTTTGAATAGACGCATCGTGAGTATATGCTGCAAATAAAATTATTATTAACTAACTATTACATAAATCATAGCACATGCATGATCGGAAGATGTTTCAAACAGGCAGAGATGTACACGGAAAAAATAATGTTGTATTAACAGCAATAACAGCATGAGATCTGATTGGCAATAATCTTGTTGATTCAAGAACAGTATTAATGAAATAAATACTTATTTTATTAAAACTAGAGCATGACGTATTGAATTAACAAGATTGTTTCCAATTAGACTAATGCTGTTAATATAACATAATTTTTTTTCTATGTACAAGTAATAAATTTCGCAGTTAATAATTACATGTTCTAATAGCTGCATAACTATTATTTTTTCCTTTCTTTTTTTTTTCCTTTAGCATATCCCATTTATAGTTAGTGCTCATAATGTTGAAAATTAGACCGAGAGAAACACCTCTGAAATTTAAAGATCCTACGGTATCGGCTACGGTAATTTCTACGGAACACCCTGTAGGTATAGAGTAAGAAAAGAGCAAAGAAAGGAGAGAAACGTGGAAGGGAAAGGTGGAGGCTTCGCGAGACAGCCTCGGACTTCCTTGAAAGGTTTGTCGTCGGGTGACGTCAGCCCTCGTCCACAAAACGGTCGCCGTCGCGTATGTACATCTGTCGCTCGCCCATATGTGTGTTCCGCGTTTTTGAATAAAAAAAGGAGCAAAATGAACTGCGAGGAGAGCATCGCAGGTAGGTAATCGGACAATGAACCCGTTTACACGTTCTCTTCCTCCTATTCCTCGTTTCTTTTTTTCGCATCGCATTTGCACTGCATCTCCTCTTCCACGCGAGATTTGTTCCATTAAGAGTTGTCTCTCACGTCTATTGAACGGATGTAATTAAGTTTAAACATTTTAATGTTGCTCGGCGGAAGGACTGGTGATAGAAAAAAATGAATAAGAATATTGACCACGACGTTTGGTAATAATTGATAAAATTTTCAATGTGCACAGAAGTTTAAAAAATAAATAAGTAAAACGTTATTGTACTATTATCTCGCTATTGTTTACGAGAGGATGCGTCTGCGTAAACTCAAGCTACGGAAACTTAAGCTGAGAGCATTGGTCGAGAGTATATCTGGAAGAGAGATAACGGTTGATATCTTCGGTACGATCTAGGCGATTATAAATTCGACGAGTACGGACAGCGAGGATCTACCTGGCTTTACGGTCGAACAAAACTCTTCATTCTGGCAAAATTAACATATTTGTATCTGTGTATCTACAATTGTAAAAGTGTAAGTTAAGTTCTTAATTATTAAGTTAAGCAAATAGAATCGTTACGCTTTTTTAGCCGATTATACTTTATAATTCTCGCAAATAAAACAATTATATATATTTTTTCCAGTTTTTATTAATGCGAAAGTATTACATCGAACTGTTACCAAGTAACAGTGAGTCGAAGCTGTTAGCATAGCGGAGCCAGAGCGAAGTCCTAATTTGGACTCGGATTACGACACAGCCTCTTCATTTTCCCAATTCGAAGCTACCAAATATGGAACGTAAAAAATTAACAACCCGCACAAATATATTTCGCCAATAAACGCGAAATAATCCCGTGTACTCTAACAGGAACTAGTCACTGTAAAACTACGTTTTCAACGCAGGAGGTTTAACGGTTCTGCATCGTTAGCCTGAAAGTGTATGCTATTTGCTTAAATACGGGATTTGTATAAAGTCAGTTATATACAAACGTATAAACACAGAAATAGAAAGAGAGAGAGAGATGCGGGTGTCTGATATGCTCTTTGCAGGGCTCGCGCTTTCACGTCTGCGCTGTTAGGCACACCTGACTCTCAACCATGGGAACCTGCCGTGCCTTTCGGGAAACGCGCGGTACTTACGTGCCAGGGAGCAGATGTCCATTGTCCTTGCGAACGAGGGACAACAGCTACCCATCACCCTCATCATTTCATCGATTATACGTATAGCTCTGTATAATAACGTGCGACCGCTAACTACAGCTCCTTTTTTTTATATATATACATCTAGCTAGAGGGTCTGGTTCAAAATCCGGTTCTCAATATGGTTCGACTAAGTTCTCGGATCTGAAAGATACAAGTTCGATTCGGCAGCTCGGTCGCAGGAGGAACGAAATCGGTGTCACGCACCGACGTAAAATGCGGCAAATATCTCGGTCGTTCGACAGATCTCTTTCTCTCTTTTCTCTCCTCTCCCGAAAATTGCCTTATCCCTCCCATCCTGTTTTTTTTTTGCTCTTCACCGAACAGCGTCTCGTAGAAAGTAAAACTATCGGCCCCGAGGCCGCGTGTCCTCGAACCGCGCCGGTCTGGCACACATTCGCTACGCGAATAACGCAAACAGATCTTTTTCCGAACACCTTGTGGATTTGATAAAAAAAAGTCGAGGGTCGATCGATAATCACCATAGTCAAGGAGACTCAGAATCAATTTATTTCATTAGCTGAGGCAGATGCACTTGCAATAGAGCCACGTACCTTGACTGGATACATTTTTATGCATTTTCTTGACACATTTAACTATAACTATTAAACTATAAGCTGGGAAAAATTCGTTCGAGAAGCATATTAAATGTCTCCCCGCGACGCACGAAAATGACGGGTTGATATAAGTGCATATAATCATGAGTACTGTGTGGAGGGTAAAAATGCATGCACCTGCACACCCCTGCATTTTCGTACGAGGGGTAGAAAACTCATTTGAAAGCGCTATTACCTTCCCGATTAAAATTTTATAGAGTAGTACGTTAATACATATTCATCGGATATCAAGGTGAAATTTCTGGATACTCTCTATATAAGTCGATCGCACGCAAGAATCATTTTATAAATACCTACACACTTATTTAATATCGCATTTCCCGGTTGTCCGTCAAAGTGTTAAAAGGGGCGTGTTTAATCCGATAGAATAAAGCGGGCGTACTGCATAACTGTAATGCATCTCGCGCACCGCTTACGATCTTATACCGTTATCTCTTGAAATAGGTGAGTTCGCGGTGCATACATAGCGCGCTGCGTACATCTGACAGTTAATTACGTTGTTTGTATTAACATTGTCGATACGATCAAGCGAAATGGGTTACGCGTGACTTGCGACGTTATAAAGCTCGCCGCAAGCGATGCTCGGTGTTATTAGAAAAAAAAAAATATTTGCCACAGATTTTGCCGCATTTATAATGTACGATTCGAACGTTATCACATCGACGCGTTATCATATCTACTGGTTTATTCGGGATACGATGCTCGTATCGATTTGTAGAGTACTTATCGTTTGTGTGTGCCGTTTGAAGGCGCGAATATGTAATATCGTTACGCACGATGTAACGATATTAACGATATGGTGCGCAATGCACAGCGTTAGTAGTACGATTTATTCCGTATATGCACTTGGCGTATGTATTCGATATACCGTGAACATCAAGGTATCGCCGCTTCTTGGTCACGGATCATTGCCACAGTGAAAGGGTTAACGTTATTCAGGTATTCGCTCAAGTATTATGAGAAAAAATATAATGATACGTCGTTAATAATGTCTAGGATGACCTAGAAAACCTTGACCTTCGTCCATAATATGATTTTAATGCAAATAATAATAATTAAATGAAATTGCATACTTATTTACCACATGGGGTTTTTAACCACAAAGAATACTCGCATATATATTTTTGGATTTATGCATCGCGGTCATCGTAGTAACTTATACCAATTTCTTTTTATGTCAATGTGTTTTTTTTATATTTAACTCTCTCTAAATGAAGTAAAGCTCATAAATAACCAGTTAGTTACTATCCGTGACAACAAATTAACACTGTTTCAAATAAATGTATAAGTAACTAGATAAGGATTAACTCGATAATGAAATTAACGAGTAAAGTAAAAAGCAAGCTTTGAGAGTATAATGCAATTAACGTAAATTTATTCACTTTTACTGTACTTTTACTTGTTAACTTTAATTCATCATTGATCCTACTCTTCGAAAATTGAATTGGACGAATATTAAAATTTAAGATAATCGCGAAAAGTTTCAGTACATTCCTTTTTACAACAGCTGTATGAATTAAGAATTGCGGTGTTCCAAATTTCCAATTTTTTTTTCAGCGTTTTGTGCAATTTGTAATTTGGATAGATAGACGAGAGCGTCGCGACAGAAGCTGTTCTGACTTAACTCTTAGCTGAGCTAACGTTTGTTTTCGGGACCACGGTTCCGTAATTTGTATTGCAGAGAGAGAGAGAGAGAGACAATTGAGAGAGAGAGAGAGAGAGAGAGAGAGAGAGAGAGACAATTTAGTACAGTAGATTTATCAATAACGAAATCACTAGTCAGATCACAAAAGCCGGCAGTTTCTGGTGTAACTGTGTAGCATCGTATAGATACGTGACTTGTGTATACATATACTGTACTGGGAGATTAATGTGTCGGAGCTCTAATTTATGCGGAACTGGCTGTGTATATGACGTTTGTGTACGTCAATGTCCTCTGAGGAAGCATCTGTTGATATCTAGTAAGCATTAAGCACGGCTGAATGTAAACCAATGAGGAACAGACGAAGCGCTCCAATATTGTACAGCTCAAAAGCGATTAATTTTTCGCACAATTATACAACTGTAAAAATTATTAAATTATTCGGACAAAGTGGGAAAAGCTTCGTTAGTCAATTTAACGTAACATTTAGCGAGAAGAGATATTGAAGAGCCTAGAGGTGTGCGTGTGCAACTATCATTAATTATCAATGAGGAACAGACGAAGCGCTCCAATATTGTACAGCTCAAAAGCGATTAATTTTCCGCACAATTATACAACTGTAAAAATTATTAAATTATTCGGACAAAGTGGGGAAAAGCTTCGTTAGTCAATTTAACGTAACATTTAGCGAGAAGAGATATTGAAGAGCCTAGAGGTGTGCGTGTGCAACTATCATTAATTATCAATGGCGAGATAGAAGGTAAAGCGGATGCGAGAGAAAAAAAAAGAGAGACAAAGGTACCGTGACAAATGTGCGGAGACTTGCCTTCGATCAAAGGACGTTATTGCTCCTCGACCGCGCGAACGTGGTCCCGCGGATGAAACGGTGCGTCATCGGCTCCCGCGATCCGATCTCGAAGTCCGATCTTAATTTTATCCGCGCGCCCGCGAACCCGGAAACCGCGCCGACGAGCAAAACGGTCGACGACACTGCTACACGGCCGTCCGTATCGCACGCTCCGCTTTGGAGGCGACGCGAGGCAGCTCCGAGGAACGATGCACCGATATCTGCCACCGGTCTCGGCCACTCTCGACGAGAGGGAAAGAAGCCCCGCTCGCTCGGCCCGTACGAACGCTCACCGGCAGGACTCGCTCGAAACTGCCGGTATCACGAGAGCACCGATTGCCTGTGGCGCTACCTGCACGGGGAGCTGCAATCCCTTTACCTCTCCCCCTCTCTTTATTCGTCTCTCTTTTTCTTTCCCCTTAATAATTTATATTAATGATAATGCTCCGCGATAACGGTGGTAACATCAACGATAAGAGCGCCGCTCTTATCCTTTGTCTAACCGACCTTGAGCCCCGTTAACTTGCAGCTCGTTTCGACAGAGCTGTGATAACAACTCCATGACCGCGCGTTCGATGGAAATAAATGAAAAGAAAAGGTTGCAGTTCCTTAAAATGCTGACGAAACAACGAGGAACGTTGTGCTACAATGTAGACTAAAGTCCGGGCGCGATAAAAAGCGCTGGTAACGCTATTTTCAGTAAAATTATCGCGTATCGCTCGACTCCGTGCAAAGAAGTCGGGCAAGTGTGAGAAGTACCTGTGGGGAGAAACAGGTTCTAGATTCATTCACATCTCTCGCGCCGAGGCCTTGAGCCGAGCAAAAAGCGCTCTCTCTATGCGATTCCTACACCATAGACTCATCTTGTAATCCGCCATGGCTACTGGCGAGATGAGAAAAACGAGCGAGCGGCGTACGGACGGAGGGTGTCCGGCGATACAGCCAGGAAGAAAATCCGACTTCTCTCGTTACAGAAAAAAAGCCGACGTACACCGGCGAATCGAACACCCAGTACATGTCGCGTCCTCCAGAAGCGCTAATCTAAAAACGTAGGCTGTGTGCTAGTAGACTACGAAACACTGGCGTTTAAGGAACACCTCGACGTGGCCCACGCATTTCTCACTAATCTCACATGTGATCAAACAGACGATAAATTAATGCTAAAAGCGTGGACACACTGTATACCTCAATGTCGCGTGTACAATATATAGACTATATACAGCGTTGAGTCACGAGACGGCCAAAAAAGTGCTGATCGCTTACAGCATGGTAGACTGTTAAATATTGAAGGGTGAAATTTAAACCAATGCCTTGAGTTAAATAACATTTTGTTATTTTTAATTAACATGTGTGTCAAAATTTATTATTTTAACCCTACTTGTTTAATTAAATTGACATTGTTTTAATTAAATTAACCACATATTGAGTAGGAGCAATGGAGACCTAGGAATGGTTAAAACGACTGAAATTGAGTATAATTTGACACTACGAATTTAACAGTGTAAAGCCGATTTGGAAGACTTATACTTTTGGGAAGCTATTCTTTTGGGAAGACTTTCCGAAGGTATACGTATAAAAATCGAAAGTTGCTCTTTTCATTTGTCACATATTGAAGCCGAGTTACCTCACTGAAAAAGAGTATGCGTACCGGATCCTACGAGCGATCCTGTCGAATGAAATTAACAATAGTACCGGACTCGGGATTGGCCGGATCGTGGGCTACCTTCCTTGAATAAATTAAAATCGACATCGAAAAGGAAAAAAATCCACGCCGACGTCGGCGCCGACTTATTTAGCAATCGGCGAACGATAAGCAATGTAGAACCAGGATCTATAAAGCAACCGTTCCCCCCTTCCCCCCAGCTGTAATATCCAGCAGCCATCATTATGTCCCGCTGTTACGCGCGGTTGTTGTTCTCATCGGCTCAATCAGAAAGCTAATTAAATGTACCGTCGCGCCGTGCAATTAAGGAAAATGAGCGACCCTCCGAGACGCAAATAGTTAAAACGGACAACGACAAATGAAGCTGATCGTTTGCAAAATGATCACGACGGATCCGTAATAGCTTCATAACGAAATGCATTTTTCAATGGGAGAAGTGCCTTAATGATCGCCCGCATCTTATCACAAGTTTAAAAGTATGCGTATTTATCCATGTAAAGCTCACGTTTCTGATTAACGTCTACTGCTCCGTTCATTTTGGCTCCCTCATATTGCCGATGTTTTCCATTTGAATACGACGTACTCAATTTCGATTTTTTAAATTATTTTAAATTATATGATCGCGCGCGTGACTCATCGACATATTAGTATAAATATAACTCATAAATATGTATATATAAGAATAACGTTCGTGAGTCACATGTACCTCGTGGACAGTAAAAAAGTTAAAAATATAATCAGAATTTCTAGGCACTTAAAATTAGTACTTAGCTCGTATTTTGAACTGCTCGAAAAAGATTGCGTTTGAAAATTTTGATTGCATCGAGCTTAAAATGTGACACGCGGGGTGTACGTGCGTGTACCATCGTTCAAATCGATTACCGGTCATTTCATTAGTGCTCCCCGACTGAACGATTGCTTCAAGGAATAACTGTAACGGACTTTTGCTAACCCTTGACTGTGGGCCGTCCCCAACGAACTTCCACTTCGCTCTCGACGATGCCCACGGTGGTAGTCATTTTACGGGCCAGCGACTCCACGAATTATTCAACCGATGACGATCTTGATGCGACCACCGACGGACCTTATGTAAATAATCGATTAGCTATCCGGGCTATCGGATGCGCTACATAAATTCAGCCTTGTACAAAAATTACATAACTGTTTTTACGTAGAGTTCCGCGCGAAAGACCATCAGAAATGCGCGAAGATGTTAAGTAGATAAGCATGTAAGATCTCTATATATTTTTGTCTTTGTCTTATTTCCCTACTTCGCACGCTCCACTAATTTAACATTTTGCCCAGTGTGTTCCGGCAAAATTCTTAACCGCAGGAAGTCGACCCGCGCGGATGACATGTGCTCGAGTTAATTGGAAGCCTCATTCGAACTCGATGGCACGCGCCGCGCGACTTCGAGGGGCGTCTTCGGGCACCCTGCGAGCCTTACAGGGAAATAAGTTCACAAACCGTGAAAATTTAATGTTCTTTATGGGGGGGGGGGATGAGATAGAGGGGGGCAGCGTATTGTTGGCGCAATATCATGCGGCGTACCCTTCAATCCTTTTACGCAAAGTACACACAGAGAATAGACGGAGAGTTATTAAAAAAATATATATTGTATAGAGCGAAACTTGACAGCTTGACGGTATATGACTTTTTGATACACCAACCGACGGATGTTAGCGGTCTGCTATACGCGCCGATCTTTCGCTCTAATGATTCCACCTGGGTTCCGATACACATATCCGTGGGTGGTCCGTCGTCATGCGCTTGATAAGCCTCACGCCAGGTGTAGATCGAAAAAAGGAAAGAAAGCGAGGAATATACTTCCTCAGTACTTGGTTACAATATAGACTATAAAATGTCTTCCTTAAATAAGTCATAACGTTCTATAACTCTCATCTTTTCTATGCACACAGTATTAATTATTTTTTTCAAGAACAAGCAAATTAGAGATCTTACCCAATACAGGCTACGGTCCACTTAACGCTACAAATGCTTCGAAGCATTCTTCTTCTCCTTTCTTTCAATGAAGAAAGAAGAAGAAGAAGAAGAACGCTTCAAAGCATTCGTAGCAAATGGACTGTAGCCATAGAGAGGTCGTTTTTAAAAGGATTTCGAAAACGGAAGAAGAAATTGATTGGCGAACGCTGACGCAGGAGTGGGCTGAAATAACAGGAACAATCCTCTGCGCGCTCGCAGTAAATTTGATTGTTCGGAGGCAAGACGGCCCACGCTGTCCGGCCCGTGAGTTCGCCACGGGGAAACGCGGCATTCTTATCATTCGAGAAACTGGCGTGGCACAACGTAGCGTATACGGTGACGGCATCGTGTGTACGTACGGACTAGCTGTCTCCTCTAACAATACAATAACGATGGAAGGCGTCGCTTAAGGGCAAGTCCGCCTAGCGTAGTTGTTCGGGTTGTGTATGTACCTATCAATGCCGGTAAAATATTGCGTTTACATGTTTTCCTCTCGCGTGAAATACTCCCTCGTAGAATATTACTTCCGGGTCTCCTCCGATATGACGTTTTCAATGCCGACCAGTAAACGTAAGCGCCTCGGCTTTATAACAATCGAATATTTTACTACACATTCTATACGAAAGAGTCAACTGTGACGTTTATAATTAATTTTGTATCCGTCTTCTTGCAACACTTTCTATGTTGCAACGATACTTTTACGCTGACGTTTTTGCAGATGCGAAGAAAGACGGACTACATTTAACGCGCGCTAAAATCGACCGATGGAAAACCGCGTTTTCCTTTCCCCTGGTGCATTAAAATTTTTTATCCTCGTCGCGTTATCCGCGGAACATGGCAAGAACCACGCTAACGACGCACTTAACTCTCTTAGAAAGGGATCCATCCACGCCTCGGAATTGAGAGAAAAATGGTAGTAGGAGAAACAAGTTGCTATTCCCACGCTGCGCCTGTTCGGGATGCTACAAGTACTTTCGCTATCCAACCTTATCGAAGCTGGTGCATTGCGAAAGGCAGGTAATAGGTTCACGTCTGCAAGTATTTTTTGTCTGGGCGGCTCGGACTCGCGTTGGAATCTCCTCTCGAAGTACGTGCGAACGCGATAATGATAAAGTGATCGAGTAATTATCGTAAATACGAATTGCTTTTAAGTTGTTATTTCGGCTCGTAGAAAAAATGTTAAATACGTTTCTGACAGAAACAAAAAACAAATTAAATTACTCGCCACTTACTCATACCGTGTACCTACTTCCCTCAACAGACTGAGCAGATAATCATTTAACATTTTTTTTTTACCTACACGAGTATCGGTCAAAGTAATATTCTATGGAAAACTTCGAATATTTCTCGTTCTCGTATCGTTGATCGTCTCGAAGAAAATCTCTTTCAACATCCCGCTTTGATCGCACGATGAAAAATGCGAATAAAAAATAAACAGTTCCGTTCGTTTTGCGCTCAACCTTCTCGTAAACGTTGTAATGTCACAGTCTTTCGCTACGATGCACCTGAATATTGTGGCTCTACGTTTCCAGCACCTGTTCCCGCTTTGACACCTGACGGAGCCTTCTCGCACTCGCTTGTCCGTAGGGGTTCGAAAGCACATCGCTTGTCCACGCGACGCAGTCGATGCCGGCGACCAGCGTGCTAACGGTTGCCGATACGTTACGCATAACGCAAGACAAATTTTGCAATTGCGTCTGTGATTTCAATTCGACTATTCATTTATTTACATGCATTACATACATCACATTCTAACGCTACTTCCAGCCATATGTCGAAATAATAAATATGCAGACAATTTTTTTAAACTGTTTCATATTTGTTACAGATTTTCGATTCTCATGGTTCCACATTCGGCTAAGAGAAAGAATATATAATTTAATTTATTTCTAAATAATTTTAATCGTTATTATTTAATCGCGACGGAAAGTCTTTGTATTGCGCCAGGAGATTGGCAACCATATATACATGGCCGCGCTCTTACCAGTATACTCTTTTCTACATCACAACTGACCAACATAATTCACCAACGATATTTCAACGTGGACATGATCGAAACAAGATCTTTATAAAAGGAACAATAATAAGTGAGACAGGATCGATATGATGTACGATCAATTAGAGAAAACGTCTTTACGGTCAGGATTGGGTCTTGGTAGCCTAATAATATTATTCGCGTGAATTTTATGTACAATTCTTCGCCCTAACGAACCACGCCCATCGTTACTAACGATCTTAAAACGCAGTCTCAACTAAAGCTAGAACAGTACGATATATCATTAAATTGATAATTAATTTAATCACACTAACACAAATCATTAGAATATTAGAGATATACGATATGGAAAATACGGGATGTATATAGGATAAGATACGGAATATAGGATATATATATTTATAAAAGAAAAATAATATTGCCTTTATTTCATAAGTTAATGTTGCGAAACTGATCGTTACATAGGTAATTATTTCGGCGAATAGTACGTGAGGGATTGTTTTATGGTAAATCTATGGCTACTTCACGGCTACAAAATCTCTGATCGAGTCCACCACTGTTAGCATGAGCTATAGATTGCATAAATATAAACAATACGAGCGATCAATAAAATATTCTCCGTTCCTAAAGTTGTGCCCTTGATCCGAGATATTTTTACGCGGAACCTAAAATATAAAATAAAATTATGTTTGCGTAACGCGCGTGAATAAAAGTAGAGATGTCAACGCTATTGATTACGGACAAAAAAGAAAATCGTGTTTAATTTCAGATTAATTGATGATAATTGGCATTGATTAATGATAGTTTTATGATATTGGTATTGATTAATGATAGTTTTATGGTATTGATTAATGAGTTAATAATAAACGCTCACCACCAACGCATTCCGGGCTCCTACAAGGTGATTTAGTTGCTGTGTTGGTGTAAGTTGCGTAACAATTTACATCACACTTGTAACGCAAGACAGGATGGCCGCATCCAGAGCAGTCAGGCTGCACACTTGGAAACTACGATTATATATTGTCTTTTAATATACAAAGGATACACTTCTGACTCGATACAATATGTCTACCTGTACTCCTTGGACGCCAGTTTGTTGAATGCAAAGCCACTGATTGTACGCGCACCCACCTGCAGTTCCGATTCCTACTCCGTATGTAATTTGCGGAACTAACGAGATTTGAGGTACTATAGGAATCGATGATACGAGTCCAGTACCGGGGATACCGGGGATACCGGGAATACTAGGGAGACCAGGGATACCAGGGATACCAGGGATACCAGGAGTACCAGGGGTGCCAGGGGTACCAGGGTAGCAAGGAGGAGTACCAGGGTAGCAAGGACGACCGGGCGCTGTCGGAAATGAGCCGAATTTTATTAAAATACTCTTTGTCGCATTTTAGAGAAGTTATAAATTAGATCTTATATTAATAAATAGAGATTTTAACTCACGACAGCAGCCTCCGGGTCCAGTACGATTGTCAAAAATATTGATTCCAGTACCATTAACGCCTCCAAAAGGATTAATGATATTGTTAATGCCGATATTCGTCGTTATGTTAGTAGTCCTTAACCCGCCGTCAGCTGAACCGCAGTTTCCCGATTCGCATTCCGTCTCGTATTCCGTAATGATCTGATGTCTATGCCTGGTTCTCTTCGTGCAGTAGCCACATTTCTTTTCGCAATCGTGATCCAAGTGATGGTCGCACTTTTTTAGACACGTTTCCAGACAGTGAGCGGCATCTGCAGAATTTTATTGCTTATCGCCTGCGGCAGTACGGCACAATTTTCTTTGTAACGCGAACAAAATGAACGGCACTTAGCTAGTATACAGCATGTAGATAGCCAAGTATAATTAAGTGAATAACAATAAAGGCCGTCGCGGTATCGCTTATACTTATCCACCGTACTTGAAAGCCGCGCTAATGACCAACCGCGTTGCGCAACTGCGTCTGCTACGTTATAAAAGTTCCAGTAATTTTAATTTAATACGACGGTTTATCTCTGTAAGTAATCGTGCAACAGCTGCAGTTGCATAATATGTTTGAACGAAGGCTTCCGAGCGGCACGCGAATTCCCATGTTTATCTCGATTGTTATAGCGATTGGTTGATCTACCAGTTTCCGGCAGCCCGTCTCCGTGGCCTGTGTGATGACCGTGCCTCTTCGGCCTCATTAAACACTTGACGTATTTTTTGTAGTCCGGATTCCGGCATTCGTCGTACACCTTTTGCTGGTCCTCGGTGATCGTTGTTTCGGTGACTCCCCCGGCGTTCTTCTCGGCGTGCACCAACAGCGTGCTCAAACCGACGAGAAGGTACACGGCGAGCGTATGCGTCACTTCCATAGCGCCGAGATTCTCACAACGGAGTAATCGGGCGGGATGAGCGACGCAACCCTTTATACCTTAAGCCGCGTACCCGGGGCTGCGGGGTTAATGACCATTACCGACAGCGTTTGCGCTGTCAAAGTCTTAGTTGGAAATGTTTGCGCCGCACGCCCTCGTAAAGATACGTCGTCGCACGTCGGCTAATATATTAACGCGTAAATTGTTATCTGCCTCTTGGCAACGGAGTGCAACGTCAAATTTGCACTGCTTATCGCGGAACGCCGGCCGCCGCGTCGCGCCGCGCCGCGCCGCGAAGCTGTCGTCCGCGCTATATCCGCAGCCTCTCTGAGAGCCGCGGTACGCGCGGCGCCGCGGCGCGGCGTAACGAAGGCAGGGGTTGCAAAGTGCTAAAACACACTTTCGTAACGATAATGATATTGCACTACCTGCAGACACGATGTTCACGATGCGATCATAAATAAACATAGTTCAACAAACGTTTGATACGGCGATACGAAGAAATTATTAATGCAAATAGAAGGACTTTTCTACTTTGCAGCGATGCATTCCGAGCGAATTACCGTTCAAATGCTTCTCTATTTTTAGTTGTCCGCGCTAAGATGCGTCTTGAGTTCACTACTTGCACCTTTCTTCCTCGTAATATTCCTCGAGCGCTATCTCGTAACTCGTTTGTTCCGCAAACACGTGTATTCAAAACGTGTCATTATCGCATCCCGCGTATGTGTACTACCGCGCGAATTTTTTTTACGCGCGCTCGAAGAAATTACATTTGCTAATTGCGATATGGTACAGCAGAGTCACGTTGCTCGCAGAACATTCGCTTCATTACGATCGAACGAAATTAAATAATTTTGTAAATACACCGTCTTAATTAGAGCTTCGAATTTAAGATTTCGAAGGTAGATGATCGATCTCCTGGTAGCAAACGAAGAAATGATGAAATCGCTACTTCGAATAGGTCAGCGACACTCGGTCTTATCATAATCATCTGGGTTATAGAGCAGGAAACATATCCTATCGTTTCCTTTATTTACGTTGCTCATCGATAAAGTCGCTCGCGAATAAATACACTTTTAGAATTTTAATTTATCCTTGCACTCTTGGGAACGAACTGTTATTTGAGCAGCCTGATTGCAGCTGAAAATTGCATTATCAACTTGATTTTTCTCGATGTACTCCGTTTTTTCGCTCCCGGCGTCTTAGTACAGTTATTTACTGTACATGTATTCGTGGCAGTCGTCACGAGCCGCTTTAATAGGTCGTACGATTATAAAATCTTTCACGCTTGCGTTCACGTACGTGATTTAACGCAATTTATAAGGTCTCTTCCGGTCATGGAAGTCTCCATTCAAGGGAGAATACCGCTACCAGATACGTATACAAAGCTGTTGACGAAAGGCTTAGCAAAGGGTGGCGACAAAGTAGGAATTAGACCGCTCGTTCCCTCGCACTCCTATCTTCAATACTCAAACTTTTCATTGTCAAATAATATTAGTATTAGACAACGTCTCAAGTACAATGTCATTCGCAACTTTGAGGATTACGAATTGCTAAGATACAATATAGTTATTAGCGAACATATGTACATATCGCAGGCATTCCATTTAACAGTGCTTTCAAGCGAGCTAGAGGCAGGTTGGTGAGGTCGATGCGGACTTTCTAAACGCCCTGTATACGAACGACTTCCCTACCGATGGTAGGGGGACCGCAGGCCTCTCTCTCTCTCTCTCGAACGTACTGGCCCCATCCGTGTGTTCGAGGCTTACAATGGCTGCCGTGTAAGCCGACGTGCTGCGTGCCTTAAGTATTAATCGTCCTCAATTTTCCCGACTTAATTTGCCGGCTGAGAGACGCCCACGAAAAAAAAATGCGCGATGCCCCGCCGCGGTGGTACCATTCGACGCGAGTCCGTGCGACTGCGAGCTCCGATAGACGACGCCCGCGTCCTGACGTACCATCATCATCATCATCATCATCATCGCGTGTGTCGTTGACGCTTCTCGGCGAAAACACAGTGGTCGGCAGGACGCGTGCGATCGTGCCCGGGCGCATCACGTCGTCGCAAGACTGCAGTTGTTAAACTCTCGCGAGAATCTCGACAACCGAAGCGAACGTTTTGTGCTACCTTGATACTCATTGTCAGTGTCGTGAAGTATCACTCGTTAGACTGGTGTACGCGATGTTGTTATGCACATGCTCTGCTCCGCTTGAAAAAGGTAATTAATCTTCTGCACTTCCGCAGAACACCCTTAATCTTTAGGAATCAATATTTGTAAGAGTTCTTTCCGCTTTCTTTCGGAACAAGATGATATTTTCGAAAACAATCGCGGATTCCCATATCTTTTAAAATGTCAAAATCGAATGAAATTCAAGTATGCGTTAGTCATCAATAATTTCGAAGAACACAATTCTGCGTAAAAATTCATTTAAAACTCCTACGTAGGTAATTCACCCAATCTAATCGGATTAATACGCTCCAATTGACAGTCGTTATGTCTTATTTCTCGCTGAAGCGTTTAAAAAGCGAGAAATAGATATTTAATAGCATATATTTCTAAGAAAAAAAGTGAAATCATTGAATTATACGCGCATTATACGCTCTGACGCTATATTTTCCTGGTATGGTTAACTAGAAGATTGTTCCGATAGATAGGATACGCTTACGTCGCTGCAAAAGAATGTACAATTAGCTATTCGTTAAACTCCTTCTGTAAGCTGAAATTATTATGCTCGTAATTTGCACTCGCTGTTATTCAAAGTCTACATTGTCGCCAGAATGTGTAACTCAAGCTCGTTTTTAGAAACGAGTTGGAATCCGTGCGTGTATTAGAGTTTCACTTTTCGAAAATAATATGCCTTCGAAGTCGTTTCGAATTATTCGACCGTGGAAAGAACGCTTTCGTTTTTCTTTTTTGCGGGGAAATCTTATCGCGGGGAAATCTTACCGAATACGGGGAACACGCAGGAAAAGCGTTGCAAATCGAGAAAGTGCGCTCTTTGCGCAATAAAAACTCGCCGATCCATAATTATAACATTAGCAATCCAAAGTGTATTGAGTGGTATTTGGAGCAACTGGTAGCAATTTCGTTGACAGTTAACTTAAGATCAATGATTGTTAATTCATAAGAAGAGTGGGGCTGAATACGAAACTTTCCACAAAATTGAATGAATCGTTGAACAGAGATATTGTTTACTTACTTAATTCAGGCAGGGAAATTGCAAGGAAAATACATCGAAAAAACAATACAAATCTCGACTTATTTAGAGAAATAAAATTGAGAGAACTAAATATACGCACTAAATATTGATAATATTTATTTCATAGGCTGCGACTTAGGAAATATATAAATACGGTGCTACGGCAGTCGCGAGAAAACCGACTATGCTGCTGTATTTATGATTCGGCCGCGGGTCTCGAAGGAGAAACGATGGCAACGGAAGTAGAGGAGACCCCGGCGGGGTCCCCTTGGTACGGCAAGGTTTTCGAGTGCTGGAGGAATCGGTACCGAGTCAGCCCCGGCAGAATCGAGCTGCCCAACTGCGATTTCTTTATCGTGGCACCGCGACGCACGCTGCGCGTTCTCAGGCCGACCCTGAGGAGCGGCTGGTACTACGAGAGTACGGCGGTCGACCGGCCGGAGTCGGTCAACGACAATTTCTTCAATCGATGGGCCAGGAGGCCGCATCCGTCCGGAAACTGCAGATGCTCCTTCCGCCAGTCCGCCGGCGCGCTGAGCACCACCGAAGAGCTAATAATATCCGCGGAATTGAATCGCATCCGAACGAGCCTCTGCGAGGCCGAGAAAAACGCGCGCGGCATCGAGGAACTGGAGCAACGACTCTCGCTGAATCTGCAAAAGTTACGGGACAACTCGGAACTTGACGATCGCGCGAACGAGACGACGGTGTCTTCGACGGATCGTCAGCCGTTTGAACACAGCGCGAAGCAACAAATTGTCAAGGATTTGGAAAGGTAAGTTCGTCAATTTAATAAGGACAGTAGATAAAAATAAAACGCCAAACAAATCTGCTGAATTATCACTAAAGAAAGAAATATTTCTAATAATAAAATGTCGCATAAATATATTTTAAACGCAATATTTTGAATTTTCTGTTATTTTTTTGTCTTTCTATTTTATTTGATAAATTAAGAAGGTGGACGCATTATAAAGGTAGAAAATAAATTTTATTAGGTATATCAATACACTTCTGGAAGAGGTGCTTGACGACACCGTTAAACATATAACTGATGCAGAAAAGAATACTGTTCAACATTCTTGGCAGCGAACGAAAAATAATTTGATAAAATCGCAACCTGATAAATCCAAAGAGAAAATTTCGATGAAGAAGGACAGAGATGACTCCTTTCGAATCGATATTAATCCCCGTCTCCTAGCGGATAAGACGCAAGAACAATGGACTACAGAAAATGACTGTAAAAGGCAATTCGCTAAAGTTTCAATGGGCGAGGGTTACGTGAATCCTGCTTTCGTTGGTTCGACGGATGAACTAGCTTCTCTAGAGTTCGATTGTTCTGCGAGGAAACACAGTAAGTGATACATTTAGGGAAAATGAGATTATTTATATCTCTCATTTCATTAATATCGAAATCCTTCTTACACGCAATAACATTTTTCATTACTTTTGTACTTTTTTTTGTGGAATAGCAGGTTTGTACCTTGGAATACCGACGGAAAACATTTCTCCGGAAAAATTGGATTGCGTGGATTCCGGAATAAATAGCGTAGAGACTATCGAGTTTCAGCTACCTGATCAAGAACCCAGCTTCGAGCAGTCTCTTTTACGAATCATCGATGAGAAGTTGGGAAGAGGTCCTTCGACGAATAACTCGGAGGAGGATAGTCTCGAGAAAAATTCGCAAAAAGCGGTTCCATTAGAAGGAGAACGTGGGACTGACTCCCAGGATATTGTACTAACTTCGTCTAAACTTGCGACATCGCCGACTGATCCCGAGTGGAAAGTGGAGCGACTGGAAGACACCGTCAACACGGAGGCTGATTTCAAGAAACTACGCCTGGAATTCCAAAGCAATGGCAGAGATTCGTCTCCGAACGAGGAAACTCTATCGAAGATCGGTGTAAAATTAACGGAAAGTCCTCCCATCGAGCTCAAAGATTGCAAGAAATGGATAGAGTTCGATGAAATCTCTTCGCAGAAAAATACTGAACAAAGTCCTCGCGATTCGGTGACGCTTCGAAGGAATAGAAAACCAACGATAGTTTTCCTACACGGTTTTGGTTCCTCGGCAGAAGTCTTCGAGCATCAGCTGCAGTATTTCTCTTCCCTCGGTTATCCCTGTATCGCTCCCGATATGCTCGGGCACGGAATGAGCTCAGCGCCCGGACGTTCTAGAGATTATCATTTCGGCAAGTTGCTCAAGGATTTGGACGCGGTCCTACATCATTACGCTTTCAAACCCGGGGAGAAGTGCGTCTTAGTCGCACATAATTACGGGTAAGATGCGGTTTGTTTAAAATCGTGCTATGTAAAATGTTTCTTTTTTTTTACTCTTTTAAAAGTTTTAAATAATTTATCTCGAATGATTACTTTTGTAAAAAGTAAACGAAGTTAAATTTTTTTATATCATGGCATTATTAATGACATTGATATCCGAATATCCTAATATGTTATAAATTTCAGATGCAGCTTTGCTACAGCGTTAGCTTGTAAATATGATAGCAATATCCATCAGCTCGTGCTAATATCGGGCGGCGGTCCAACTCCTCTTGCTCCGCCGAGCGCGGAATGCGCGGGTCATTGTTGTCTCAGGGCGATTCTCGCGCCTCTACTAATGTGCGGTCTTCATCGAGACATTCTCTATTCTGCGCGAGGCCGACAACATCCTTATTGCGGTCAAGAATCGATAGAGCAATGGCCCTCGCACATGAAATACGTATTGAAAGGCATGAACTGGCCGCAGGGTGACTATGCCTTCCACAGGAAGATATGTACACCTACGCTTCTAGTGCATGGACTAAGAGATAACAAAGTATCGCTAGTACAAGAGTGTCAAATGGAAAGGGTAAGTTTATATCATGACCGATCATCCAATTAAAGATTATATATGTCATCTAAAACTATATATCTATAACTAGATAACTTTTTTCAAAAAACAAGATCTAATGATTTTAATTCGAACTTTTTAGACAATGGTGAAGGCTTTCCTCGAAGCTATCCCAATGGCTGGTCATAGTCCAATGACTGAATGTCCCCAACAACTGAATCACACGATACACTGTTTTATAGATTTGTGGAAGAACAAAAAATGGCAGTAGTAACATCCTGATTCTAGAAATAATGTCTAGAATGCTGTATTATATCGAAATTGATTCAAGCGATTAACAAACTGCTTAGCAATTAGTTTAATTATCAGTCGGATATAATATTTAACGTAATTATCAGTCAGATATAATATTTAACTAAAAAATAAGATACTTTATAATTCAAGAAGACTCAATTCGGTCGAACGATACGATAAATCAATGAAGTTCGTGTGGCCTCGTAAAAATGTGCCAAGTTTTATACAGAGATATACAGAAAAAATGTACAGATAAAATAAATACAAAATGTCTCATTTGTCTAGATCACTTAAAATAGCTTTTATATATTTAAAAATTTTGTCTTTTACTCAATATGTACCGTCAAGTAAGAATATCTTTATTTAATTCTGTTTTAAACTTGAATCTTTAGTATGCCTGAGAGAACTTTTTCAATATAAATATCCCAAGTGAACTGAAGACATAAAATATACGAAACATTTATGTCTTTTCATTTAAAATAATTTTAATTCAAAATTTATTTCGCTCTCTCGTATCAGATAAAAAAGTTATTCAAAGTGATCCAGCAAATACTGAACAGAGGCTATGGAACAGCATATAGATTTTACCAAAGATGATTTATATATCGTTATTTTTCATATACAGTACTTTTTAATATAAGTTATATGTTTTACAAATAAAATTGTATACAGATGATTACATCGCAGTGTTGCAATGTCATTTATTTATTTTAACAAAATTAAATAATCAGTCAATGATGTGCAAGTATGTGTCGCGTTTGATATCATGGTGATCGTCAGCGATTCAGTAACGTTTGATTAAGCGGATTTTCAGCCGACTTCATCCATTCTTTTCTAAGTATTTGCTTCAACTGACTCAATCTCAAAGTAGGATTTTGTTCTTTAATCATCGGCATCATTCGTTCCTCGAAGCTCGCGTATGCGGCTTTCATCCGTTTCTCCGGGTGTCGATCAAGTTCGGGATCCTTTGAGCTAAAAAAGAAATGATAATAAATCGAGATAACGAAAGGAATGAAATATAACTGTTGTATTCTTAGGAATATAAAATGTCGACATTTTTCAGAACTTAATTGTACAGCCTGTAATCGCACATAGATTTTACACAAATTGCCCTCTAATGTCTTGAACGTAATTACCTCAAAACAGATATAGCCTCGTCTATACTGTGAGCCGTTTCACCTTCCAAAATCAATCTGTTAAAATTCTCCTCGATCGGCTTCTCATCCTCTTTCTTCTTCATAGCCACTTGATTTCGTTTCTCAGTGACAGAAACGATTTCGGCTCTAGTAATTTTCGAGGCTGGCTGCTTACCACCGACTTTTATAGTTGACATTTCCTGTTCGAGCAAAGCTTTCGCCTCCGCCTTCTTTTCTAATTGCTGTTGACGTTTCTTCTCGACTTCTTCCTGCATATAATAAAATGTGCATTACGGCTCTCGTTCCGAATACTGCGGCTGTCTTTTTGATGTTCAATGTTACGTTAATATTAATTATAGATGCGTACTTGCTTCTGTTTCTTCTTCAATACTTGTTTATTATTATCCTCCCATTCTCTGTCTTCCGCTTCCTTCGCCTTTTTTACACTCTCGGCTTCTTTGGCCGCAGCTTTTCTAGCTCGGGCGGCAACCGCCTTGCTGTTCTCACCCACAAATTTCTTCGGCATATTGACCTGTGATATGTAAATCTTGATTGTTATTCGCGAGTTTGAGTTTGATTTGTACTATCGTATTTTTCTTGCATTCGAAAATAGTGGGCACGTGTTTCACGATACTATATTGTTACTATACTGTTTACTATATTTGAGTTGGCAGTAGACATGCGCGGAATCACTGTGTAAACTATTAAGATCCAGGTTAAGAGACATCAAAATAATCGACATTCCAAGGCCGTAATAGTACGAAAAGAATCGCGCGCGTGTGTGTATTTTTAATCTCGCGAGAGCGGACGGATAAAGCGGTTTCGCGGGGAGCACATGTTTACGCGGTTTAAAAGCGGCTGCGGGTATTTAATCGTCACGCGTGAGATGTCGAAACAGCGGTCCACGAAGAGCGCGAAGGCGCCGAAGACGGCGAGCACCGATGTGAGTGATCGTCTTGATGACTGCACTTACCGATTCCTCGCTCGCCGCGGATGCTCGATCACCTATCGCGAAAAAAACGTGACATTTTCTGTTATGTACACTTTACTATCTCCGGCCGCTCCGTTTCGGTGGAAGTGACTAGCCACGTCTGCCAACTATACGACTGGTTCTCGTCGTCACCGCGACTGGTTCTCGTCGTCACCGCGATTGCGAATTTGTTGCGCAGACTTCTCGCACAGTTCATCTTTTCTCTCTTTCTTTCCAACGTGAAAAGAAAAAGAGCAAAAATGAACAGGCCTTATTATTGCACGTGGATGGAATTGTGGCATCTGTCATTTAGCACGTGGCAATAAGCGCGGCAGAATGCGGCACGTTGAAAGATCTCACCTCTCATTTAATTCGGGAACGGGCGCCTGGAGTAATTTTTACATCCCAGTATAAAAAAAAATAAAGCTCACGCGTCACAGTAATTTTAATGTGCTTCTTCCATTTTTAAATATTCTTTTCGTTTCCTCACTTTTTTCAGAAAATATTGAGTAAATCTATGTACATATTGTCGTCGAATATTAATAAATTATAGAACAATAAGAAATATGCAATATGTAATTAATAACAATGACTTTTAAATGGAGTGTAAATATTACTCCAGGTGATTATATGCAAAAAAGGTCAGGCGCCTGTTCCTGGGTTGATCTTTAATATTGTCGTATCCTGTACGCAGGATGATGAGACGGGAATCATTACAGATTATGCATATTACTCCAAAAATAAATATCTTTCGACCTAATATTTCAATGGTGGATACCGAGGGCCATAAAAATTTTTTATATTGAAATGCCGAGGCAACTTTTCAGCGAGAAGCGTGTACATATATTTAATTCATCTTGCTAAATGTGATGCTAATAAAGACTTATGGTTCTTGCACACAAGAAAACAACAAGAATCTACTATGCTAAGAAACAACGCGTAATTTATGCGGTGATCACTCAACCTCTCGCTTTTCCGGGAATAATAATAGATACCCAACGGGACGTTGATTGCTTGCCCGCGCTTTTACACGCCAAGTGTGTCGAGAAATTGCCTCTATTAATGCATTGTTTTGCAGGTTCCATCTACGGGACCTGTGGTCTTAAATAAAGACGGAAATGTGTCGATTAAAATTCAGGCTAAACCCGGAGCGAAATGTAACAATGTAACCGGTAATAAGAAATGTCGTTCAATAAATTTTCTTTTTATTATAAAAAAGCGCTTCTAGCGTTATCGTGTATTCTTTATAAAAGAAGGGAAAGAATTTTATTGACGGAATCGCATAATTTTTATTAAAGAAATGAATATCCATAGATATTTCCGACGAAGCAGTAGGCATTGCAATCTCCGCTCCGCCAACGGAAGGCGAAGCTAATGCCGAACTCGTCAAATATCTAGCTTCGATTTTTGGAGTGAGAAAATCCGATGTATCCTTAGACCGGGTTAGTGTCCCAGTTAACTTACTCCAGTTCACTAGCTCGTATATATTTTAAACTTTTCTTTTTTTTTTCAGGGATCTCGAAGTCGGCAAAAGATAGTTGTAGTGTCGGGAATTACAACAGATCAAGTTTTGGCGAAATTGAAAGGAGAGATGGATAATTGAATGTTTTTTAAAATACATTTTTCTGTCATTAAACGATTTTTCCAAATTTATACACATATATTCTTTCCTTATAAATATATTTTAGTTCGTCCTATCTTTATACTTGTTTTCCGCATATTTTGTGTAGAAGATGTTATTCAATTATTTTATATTATACAATATTATACAATTTATACATCTGTTTCATCATGAACGCAATTAGCGATTAGCGTATTGTCAGTATTTGTAAGATTTAATGCACATTAAATTTTTTTTAGCAGCTACATATAATTGCACCAGATACGGTATTTTCAAAGATCGCCATCGATTCTTCGAAATTTTATACGAGCGTTGCTGTGACTAGCAATACCAGAATCGGTGAGGATTTTTGGCGGAATAATCGTAAGCTCACGGGCGCAGCTGCGGTCATAATTTTCTATGATCATAGAAAATTAGTACCTTTTTACAAAGGCACTAATTTTGTAATAATCCAATAATAGATACGTAATGTTAAGCTTTCACTCTTGTATTTCGAAGGCCTTGTCGTCGAGCCAAGGTCGGAAGATGGGTAGCGTCGATGGGTAATGGGCCCCCCGTTTGGATGGCGCCGTACCAGCTGGTGCACCCTCCGGCCTCAGGGGGTACGTGGCCAGCACGATCGGTATTTGTAACTTGATTTCTTTGTCCAAACTCTTCGGGCTTATGACGAACTGCGGGGAAATGTTAATTGTGCGAGATAAATTTCAAGAGTTCCAACGCGTTTGCGACGATTCTGACGCAATTGCGTCACGCTTGAAAATAAAATATATACATCTTTGTTTGGCACTCACATAAACGTGGTAAAGAACGTTGATCAAGTGGCACCCTCTCAGATTCGTCGGCGGCAAGGGAGGAACGTACATTTGTTCGTTTAGCCACTCCTCGCCCTCACCCGGCCGAATCTTCCCCCTAGAAACGCTAGCCAGCTCGCGAGTCTCGCTGGCGAGTACTTTACCCCGACACAGGTACTGTATCGTTTCGGTGAGTGACGCCTTGGTCGACTTCATCGTCACCTGTTAATTCGAATTCTCAAATTGTTCTTCGTACTTTGACGCCGCGACTGTACTTATCAAAAGCGTCGAAATTACATCTATTGTGTGCGTTAGTTACAATGTACCTTGCTGCGATTGCTGACAGTCGCAGAAATACCAATTGTTTCCCCAGGTACGTATCCACCCCGATCCAGACTCACTCTGCAGAATACAGGACCACCCGATACGCAAGAGACACCCACGCGCTGTTCGATCTCCTGCCTCGCAGGTTGCTGTTCAATCACGAAGGCGGTTTTATTTGTACTCAAACAATCGCTTTCAAATGGTTCGAGTTAAATTTTCAAAATCAAAATTAAACGATATTTCAGAAAACAGGGTGCGTCAAAAATTACCGATCGCCAATATTCACCGAGCGATATTTATCTATCTGCGATTGAATAATGATCGTCACGATTGAATGCTGTCCGCCAACGCGAAAATTTTCTCATGCGTTTTTCTAGAGATGCAAATGCATCGCTGCCAGAGTATATGGGCGGTGATTCCATCACGATCTGGCGAGTATCGTTATGTTGCAACTGGCGCAGAACACAATACAAATATCGCGCAATTGGAATGCTTCGCGTTTTTTTTTTTATCGAGTCTTAAATTCATCTGTATCAAATGTCGAATATATAATCTCCTTAAATTCTTTATTTTGCAACGTCAAGATATTTGCAACGCTTTCCATACAGGTCGATGACCAGTATTCGGGTCTCGGTTATGGTAATGAACGCTGGGTACTCATTTAATTGCACGCGCGAAACACTTTCTTTGGTCTGAATCGGTTATGTGAAGATGTTTATCTAGGAAACTGCTTATTCGTAATAGTTATTTTTTAGTGAAATTGCTGACTGTCGGTGAGTCGACAAATTTAAAACACCCGCTGATAAATTATATCTACAGACATATTAATCTGTCGATTATCATAATGCAAACGCTCACCGCTAATATCGGCGGTTCCAGATTTAAGTCGATCGGATTCATGACGATGAAGACCTGTTGATTTTTGTGAGTAAGTCCACCCGGCTCGCGAAGAGCCGCTTTACAATAATATTGCACCCATCCGTGTTTTCCGAGAAAAGTAGATGGTAGACCTAATGGTAACCCCAATTTGAAGGGAAAGCTATGTATTCCGGGAGAGAGCAATGATGGTCCTTCGCCTATTAAAAATCGCGTTTTACAATTAAAAAAAGCATACAAATATTAATTTTATTTTTTAAAATTTAAATTTAAATTTAAATTTTAATTAAGTTAAAGAGATGTCAAGATGTCATATTTTTAATTATGTCATTGCGAATTATTATAGAGAAAACTTTTGTCAAGCTATTATCGTACAGTATATATACATAATTTATTTAAGCGCGCCACTTAAAGACAGAAACGTAGTTTAAAACGTTAAAAAATATAATCATCAAATTGCGTAAACGCAATGTAATCCGAAGTAATAAATTCACCTGGTTCACCCAACAGCCGCATGCGAAAATCGATGTAATTCTCTTTGTCGTAAACTCTCTCGGCACGTTGACTGCGTACCCGGACTACACCTTCTCCCACAACATGGAAATGAAGTCCCGAGACGCTACGGTAACGTACCCCACATTATTAAACTTGTGTTACTTATTAAATTTACCGCGTATCTATACATAAATCTAGCTCTCTATCACAGTAAAAAAAAATTTTTTTTTTTCCTTTAACGTATACACTTCTTTACGCGCAAAATAATTATTTCGACCATGAACTCGATACCTTCTTTGACTTTTTATAAGGCACTACTTACTAAGCTTCATCGTCCAGCTCTATGAGAACACGGCCGGACAAGAAGTGGCCAGGAAAGTACAGTAGATTCGTGTTATCGAAAAGTATCAAGAACTTGCTGAGTTTCCTCGTCATCTCGCCGACGAAATTGGGAAATGCTGCCTCGTTATGTGTTCGCGGACGGAGAAGGACGGTTCGTGCGGGCACGTTTACGTCACCGCGGCTTCACGCTCACTGAATACACGTCGAGGAACGCGCAGGGGCAGCCTTCTTCTTCCATGCGTTACCTCGTGATGCGAGGTGAGAATCACTGGCTTGCATCGCATCAGCAACACGTTCGTAACATGGCACGCGGCTCTCCTTCCCTTTCCGTCCTTCGCAATCTCTCTCTCTCCTTCCGCGCGTGCTGGCCGATTGGCAACCAGCTACGATACCACGATACACCTCATCGTCGCGCTTTTCTCAACGGCGGCACATTCCGGCACGCGCTTTGTTTTCCGCCTTGTTTTTACGATCGATATAGGCGATCGAGGGAAGACCGATCGAGTAGCGATACTCCGGACTCTATCGTCGCCCACCGCGAAACTTTCTGTCACCGTTTCGCAGAGTGGTCACCGCACCTTCTTGCCCATTCTTGGAGACGCGCTCACTTTCGCTCCCTACCTTCCTACCTGGTTGCTTCTCTACCACCTCCCATCCAGTCCGGTCTGGACTGGTCTCACTTGCCTGATACTCGGCCAATGGCAGTATTTTAATCAACTGCTGCTTTTGGCATTGAATGTTTAAATCATGGTATACATTGCATTAGTCTCACTGTTGCGTTAAAAAGTTGCAATTATCAATAAAAACGATGAAAGCGATAGTTTTTTTCCTATGCGGTATTTCTTATAGTTTTTAAAAAAGGCGCATTTTTATTTTAATAACGGAAAGACAATTTATTAGGATCTATAACTTTGGAATAGCCCCCGATGTGTGCCTGGAGTTTTCCCCTGAACTAACCAATCAGATATTTTTATTTTAAATCAATTGACGACGTGGTCAATTGCCATAAGACAGCCAGTTTTGATTGCTCCGCTAGTTTTGTCAAAAACGAGAGAAACAAATAGAGATAGAGATAGAAAAGAGACAAAGAAGGAGATAGAAAAAAAGAGAAAGCGATAATGAATGTATTGAATGTGTATTCTCTCTCGTAGGATTTTGACAAAATCGCCTTATGGCCAGACTCTTAATTATAAGGTCTCTAGTTATAGAGAATTTATCGGTCGAACGCCGGACGCGGTGTGAATTCTCCATTAAAAAAACATCGTTTATTTAATATCTTCTGACAGGCTTGCAAGTTTTACAGTTACGAGCAGATATCACTTTGGCTCGGACGCCGTATGCAGCTTAAGAGTTAATCGTTTATTAGTTTATTCATTTATTCCGTTTTTCCTGCCTTAGTTGGGTTACGTAGGTTTAATTGTCATTAATTAATTAATTAATTTAAGGTTTTATTATATTTCATTAAATATATATTTAAAATTTTACATGATCCACGCATTTTTATTTCTTATAATCGAATTTCACTTTAAAGTGAGCGCCTACAAAACGGGTCGCCTCCTGATTGGTTCAACCGTCAAACCTGCCGCCATTATGCGCAATGCTTCACCTGTCTATTTACAGTAATTTACACCATAGGAACAACGAAGTTATCCACGTTGGGCAACGTAGTGCTGCGTGCTGCGTGCTGCGTATGGCCGCGTGTTGCGTGTTATCGATTTAGAGGTGTCAACAGTACAGCATAATACTTTATTGTTGTTGTTTATTATTGATAGCTAAAAAAATAGCTTGAATTATATTATATCACGGTGACTGAAAATTTAACGATTCATTATATCGCGCGTTTTAACTGTCCATAGTTTAGAAATTTATGATGGAGAATAAAGCAATTAGTCAGAAGGAATATTTGAAAAAGTATACCTTGGGCGATGGTGACGAAAAAAAGAAGAAAAAGAAGAAGAAGAAGCATAAGACGGGAGCGAAAACGTAAGACCCAATTTACAAATATTTTAATTCGTTTCAGCAATGAATACTTTGCATCGAAGTTAGGTTATGTTGTCAGCTGTGCATGATGCTTTGGAATGCAGTATCGGTAAACGGAGGCTGTGTAAACGTAAAGTTAACACGTTTATGTCACTCGTATCATCGCGAATCATTTTTTACACTTTTTTTTACATGATTTTACATGAAATTATTGAACATAATTTTTTTAATAAGACTATTCATGATTTTTACGATACCTTTAAAAATAATGTTGAAAACTTCTGATTACTCGGGACTTACATTTCTATCATATTTTTTGTTCAGATTAACTTACGTACATAGCGACTAATATTTGCACAATTATTTCAACATCTAATTTTGAAACTAAGATCTCTTAATTTCACCACAGCTTTCTTCGTCTTTATAAAATATTTTTTGGAAAGGGGGATTTCTGACCTGATCGTGAAACGGGTGGACGTATTTTTGCAGAGTGAAAATTATAGATGACGATATAGACTTGAGGAATATGAGACCCATTGAAGAAGGTGAATTCGATATCCTTTTAGCGGGAGAAGACGCTCCTCAAATTGCTGGTATAGTTGATGAACGTGGGCCGGTCGATTTTACCGATAAGAGAAGGTGGAAAATTATAACCGAGAACGACGAAGGTGATTTAACTATTATTAATCGTCCTGTCGATAAAGAAACAAGAAATCTTAACGAGACAAATGCCAAGCGGATCAATGATAATCTCGATTTGAGTCCACCTAGAGCTAAGCGTTCTAAAAATAAACGTATGGCTTCAAGTCCAGGACGATCTAAAGATGATGGTTCAGATCTGAGTCCACTTAGATCTAAGCGTTCTAAGAATAAACGTGCGGATGTGAATCCAGATGAACGATCAAAAGATGACAGTTCTGATCTGAGTCCACCTAGACCTACGCATTCGAAGGATAAACACATCGACTCACGCGGACGATCTAAAAATGACGATGATTCAGATTTGAGTCCACCTAGACCTACGCATTCGAAGGATAAACACATCGACTCACGCAGACGACCTAAAAATGACGATGATTCAGACCTGAGTCCACCCAGACAATCGAAAAATTATGATTCAGATTTGAGTCCACCTCGACAATCCAGAAATAATGATTTTGACTTGAGTCCGCCCAGGAAACCTAAAAATCATGACTCAGATTTAAGTCCACCTAGAAATACGAAACATTCGGCTCGCAGTATATCTGGACGAAGCTACCGAAGTTCAGGTAACAGAGACAGTGATTCGGATTTTAGTCCACCTAGAAAAAATCGCAAGCACAATCTAGATACAAATTTGTATGAAAGCAGAAAGAATACGAAGAGTAGAGATTCGGATTTAAGTAGATCTCGGCATAACGAACACCGGTCTGGGAGAGATAATTCGCCACGTTCCAATTCGCGTAGAGGCGATAGAAGGCACGATTATCACGATAAAAAAAGTTCATCCAGATCAAGTGGACAAGATGTACCAAGGTAATTTTTACGTCAGATATCCGATGAAGATTATTATGATCAAATATTATATATTCTGTCGCCATATGAATTAAGGTGATAAATATAATCTCTTTTGGCAGGTCAAGCAGAGATAAACGGGAGAAGAAACATGAAGATAGAAATCGTGACTCTCGACCGTACTCAGATACACGGGAAAAAAGGAAAAAGTCGCGTTGGGACGAGGAAACAGACGAGTCCGAACGTGGACACACGGAAAGTCATTCAAAAAATGATGATAGTCGAGCGACAAGGACATTAGACGGAAAAACAGCAGGATTCCAAGCTGCGAAAGCATTGCGAGAAGAAACTGAAGCCATTAAACGGCAAGAGGCAGAGCACTTCAAAAAGGTAATGTTCTCTATAATATAAAGTTATATTTATAGAAATCGTTATTTATCCTTGGAGGATATAGATAATATAAGTTAGCGAATTGTTTTTTTTTTTTTCAGCTAAGTAAAGAGATCACCGGAGAAGGACAAGCTACGATTGTGCGTGACAAAACGGGAAGAAAGCGCAATTTAGAAGCAGAAGCAGCGGAAAAACGAGAAGAGGAAAAGAAGCAACGAGAGATAAATGAGAAATACGCTAAATGGGGAAAAGGGTGAGCGATTTTTCTTTTATCTCTATTTCGTTTTTACTTTTCTGGTAAATTCTTTTTTTCTTCTCGTGCTAATATACGTCCGTGATAATAGATGTCCATGTTTTATTCTAGCTTGAAACAAGTGGTGGATCACGAGGAAAAATTAAAAAATGACTTGTACGAGATGAATAAACCTTTGGCGAGATACGCAGACGACGAAGATCTAGAGAAACAATTGAGAGAAAGAATGAGGGAATTTGATCCTATGGAGGAGTATTTAAAACAAAAACAGATAAAAGAGGGAAAAAGAAAGCCAGGTATATAGATCGATAGGGACTTTACACTTCTCTTCCTATCGTATATCTAAAAAGAAATTGTCATTTAATCATTTCAATTGTAGATCCGCCGCAATATCACGGTTCGTACGCGCCAAATCGATTCGGTATTAAGCCCGGTCATCGATGGGACGGGGTCGATAGAAGTAACGGATACGAGAAGAAGTGGTTCGAATCACAAAACGCAAAAGTAGCGTTACAGGAAGATGCCTATAAGTGGAGTACAGCCGACATGTGATCACGTTCACACATATTACTATAGCAGAAGTTTTCAATTCTATTTCCATCGATCGTTAGTAAAGAAGCGTCAATAAAGAAGATTTTAAATGTTTCGATAATACAAATGTCCTTTTTTTTTCTATTCCCGTGCACGTGTGCGATTGCTCCAAGTGTAAAAAGATCGTTTTTCCCTAATCCTTATCTTTATGTTCTCCGCAAGTGGTATAGCCTAACGACTGAGATATATCAGTAACGTACACGTGTGCGGAAACCGCGAGATCGATATTCGTTCCAGAAAACGAGAAGAACGGAGAGGCTGGCGCCGGTCTGGCAACGGTCTGCCGGCGATGGTCTAGACGGAGCGGAATACCACCGTCTGCGAAATCGATCGTGCGCTTTTAAGGTCGCGGGGAATCCACTCCGGATGGCGGGTAGTATGGGAGTTATTGGGAGTGGCGGAGCGCTGCACATTTGACATAGTCGTTCGCGGCGCGCGCGATTACCGGATCGAAACGTTTTTTCTTTTTTACGGTTTCGCCGTGCAATCGCGCCGTGGCTATATCGAGTCCTGGCGCCGAATCCTCGCGGAAAGGACGACCGTCATACATTGGTAACACTGAGGCTTGCGCTTTAGGCTTTCGTCGCCTAAAGCGTGTCGCTTCGCGCCGCATCGCGCCGGCTAAAAACGTGACTGGAAACGTGGCGATCTCTTCCGCGTCCCGTCGCCGCCGCCGCCGCCGCCGTCGCCGTCGCCTCCGCGACTCTTCCACGGCGCGAAGAAACGGGGGTGCTGCGTGGCGCGAATATATATCGGCGTCATATACATAGACTTGATACAACCCGGCTTGGTTGCCACGCGAGCAAGGGCAGGGTCGTAAGTGAGCGACGCCAGTATCGTTCGCGACGTCGAACGGAATTTCTCGTTCTCTCTGCGTGTACAGCTCGCGGTAATGCTCGACTTTCGGTGAGAGCCACGATCGGTCGGTGGAATCCTTCCTTCGTCGAAGGAGACGACCGCGGGACGCCGGGCGTCGCGTGACAGTGAGACGCATGAGGGAGTCTCGGATTACTTTCAAGTGTGAAGGATTGTCTCGCAGGTGCCGGCGCCACGCGACGTGTCAGTAACCCCCGAATAACGGTGGGAAGCAAGGGGTGGGCGCAGGAGGAACCTAACACCTACACATATGCGCGCATATGTAGATAGAAAAAAAGAGAGAGAGGGGAGGAAAGTAATTTCGAATGAAAATCGTCGAATTTTCACAGTCGGTTAAACGTGCAAGATATATTTTTAAAAGCTTCAAAGAAATTTTAGTCGCGACTAGAAAGATAGCTATTTTTCATTACCACAAGGATAAAAAGAATATCTGAAGCACAGAGAAAGAGAGAGAGAGAGAGAGAGAGAGAGAGAGAGTACAACGCGACGTTTTACATTCGCGACGGATTCTCGGACAGTGAAGGATAGAAAGCGAGTGGAAGGGAGAAAGGAGTGAGTAAAAAAGGAGAAAATAGAAAAGTGAAAGGGACAAGAAGAAAATTTATACTCTTTAGTATCCCAATAAAATAGAACGTAATTACTATATTTGCTACAAGACTTTTCTACTGAGAAAAGTGATAACTTGACTCAACTGTTTTTATTTCGTAACGCGATGTTAACAAGGGAACTGCAATAATACGGGTGCCTCTTGAAGTCTGATTTAGTTCGATACAAGAAAATTTAAGAGAAGAACAGACAGGGAGAGACATGGGGTGCAATACTAGCAAGGAGAGCGTTCAGCCAGCGGTGGAGGAGGCGAAAGAAGGCGATTCCGTCAAGAACGGGGGTGAGCGATCATCCCTTTCGATTTGTTAATCGTGCGAGCCATCGTCATGCAAATTTGTAACGAATTGTGCGATAAACACGATCTAATTTTCTGCATATTTCCGCTTTACTAGAGTTTGCATGATATTGAATTTTGTATTGACGACGATGACATCGTACCATGCTTTTTATCGTTTTTTGAGTGTCTTGCACCATTTTAATCTCTATAAATTGCAACTACCACAAAACTCCGGCGTTGTTTATCTTGACAATGACAGAGTCTGCTTTGTTTCACAATGATAAATGTACCTCTGTTCACTTCGTTAGATCCTTCGAGCTGATTGCGCGCACGCTTCAGTAATATCAACGCAATCAGTAGGGTCGGCAGAACGAACGAACGACTATTTTCCATGTAACAAATGCGTTCGATGCGCACAATGATGAATATACAAATTTTTTAATATTTTATTCTTCATACTTTGCGAGACTCGAACCAATCTCAATTAACTTTTCAAGGAAGACTTCTCGACAGAATCAATCTCGATTAACTTCTCGATGAAGACTCGAGTCATTAAAAATTCATATTTTGCGAGACTGCAATCAATCTCGATTAATTTTTCGATGAATAGTTGTCGATAGAATCAATCTCGATTAACTTCTCGAATGAAGACTCATTCGAGTGATTAATTAAACGATCTGTCGATTGAAATTAAACGAAAATTCTCGGAAGAGACTATTTTCTTTAATATCAATAAATTGTTTTAGTTTAATTATTATATGGAATAAATTTTTTGTGATGTAAACAGTTTTTACTATTTGAGAATAAATGTGAGAATAAATTTTGTTTATCTTGTTATCTAAAGCGGAATCGAACACATAAAATATGGACTTAAAGCGCTCTCATTTAATAAGAAAACGATTGACATTAATAAAATGGATATTTTTGTGTGCTCATGTCAAATCTCGCGTTATGTATTTTCTGCTTTATTAGATTTCTAGAAATTTAATGTTAAAATTTCCTCTCATCTCTCGATAATGTACGATCCTCGATAACGCGCCAGAAAAACAAATGTATTTTGGCGAGCGTAAAATAGGGCGTTCGTGAAATCCGATGGGGGTGTATCGAAATACCGTATAAAAGTGATCGCGTGATGTATGTCAAGGTTTAACCCTTCACTGTTTCTAGAACTACGAAAGTTTCCTTTTATAATCGAGATATGATGGACGATGGCGTTGGTTAAGAAAAAGTGGAGTAATGGATTTAACAGAAAAAACATTAATAAAAAGCTCATTATTTGTACGAATACGTCGGGAACTCGTTGTTTTTATTAATGAAATAATCACAAAATGAATGAAATAATCATAAAATAGTATTTATGGAATAGTAATAGACACAATAACTGTGTTTTCGCAAGTATTATAAACGGGAAAAGAGCTCCATCATTTGTATGAATACGTCGAGAGCTTGTCGTTTTTATTATGAATGAAATAATCACAAAATAGTATTTATGGAATAACAATAAGAAGCAATAACTGAGTTTTCGGAAGTATAACAGACGGAAGATCGAAATTTGTCTGACAAAATAATAATCTCTTCGCACGTGAGTTCCGTGTATTGTATCGCATGATTGCACGAGCACATTGATTAATATTTAAAGAGCTCGACTTATCAGAAGCTGATACGGCAAGTTTAATTATTGAGTTTCGGGAATTCCTGCTTTACTGACTGGTAATAAAAATCCGTACAACCTAACTTGCTTCGAGCAGAATCAATTACTCCGGAGCTTCGATGAATTTCCGCATGTGAGATACTGATTGTGAGTTTCATCAATACCGACGCAACACTGCATAGAGATTCCAACAGTGTGGCTCGCATAAGAATGCCGATCGAACAGGAATGCTACTGCGGGATGATGAATGGAATCGATATATAAAAGTCTTTTGCGAAGCTGCTGGTGTAGCATGTTAATCGATCTTGAAAATAGAGTTTCGAGCCCTTTCAGATGCAAACGGAGCGGAAAAATCTAAAACGACTACGTTTAAAGGTGCCATTTCACGTTGACGCTCGACGCTCATTTTCAGCGAGCAAAAATCTTCAAATATAATATATTTTATTTATGTATATATATAAATTTACTTATATAATATAAATAAGTAAAAAATATTATTTCTAGGGTCATGTGGTTTCGCTTTGACGCTAGCGTCAAGAAATAAAGCTGAATTTATTCAACATCCAGCGTTGACGCTGAATCGTCGTTGATCGTCTCAGTACAATCAAAAATAGGCTTCGAAATACGTAAAATATTAATTATTTTCAAGTAATATCTTTAAGTAATAATATTTTACGAATATATATATAAATAAAAAATATTATTTCTGAAGATTTTTGCTCACTGAAGATGAGCGTCAAGCCGATCAAGCGTCAACGTGAAAAGGCACCTTAAAAGTTTTTGTTAAAACATAGAAAAATGTTTGTGAGTGGAATTTCTTGGAGTGGAACGCTATGTTCTCATCGATGATGAATATTTGAAGTATCCGAAATGACAGGAAAATTTTTTGGCTCATCAGACGTAACATAACATTCCAACAGTTTATGAATGCGTACGCGTATTCTCTTGTGACTAAACTAATCTTGTGGTTAATCTAATTATAACAATCTATACATAAAAAAATAACACGTCTGACCTAGTTCTGCCGTGTACAATTGCGGATCGTTATCATTCCCAGGCTCAAAGTGGCGATCGTTTTCTTGTTAAAAGGAATATTTCACGCGCGGTGAACGAAAGTGTAAAAGAGAACAGAAAGAAGGGTAATTGATGACGTAAACTGTGCTGCGATTGCATTCGTCTTGTTAACAAAAGTTGAATATAAATGAAACGTTGCCATTTTGATTGTATATACTGTATATAGTACTTTCGGTATTCGCGATTAGCGCACGTGGATTTGTCGATAGAATTAAGTTATTATAGCAATTAACATAAGTAGCTTACACATAATGCAACGCAATTTATCGTTTATCGGCGCAATTTTAATAGAGTCTGTAAACTGTTTATATCGGATTTTCCCTTAATCCTCTTTGCCAACATTGTTGGCTTCTTAACGATTTGGATGCCGTGTGACAGTATTCTCACTATTGCGATTAAGCCGTTCGCAAGGCATGCTTTATACTCTATTTTTAGAGAGAATAATATTTTTTAAAATAATGGATCGTATTTGCAGAACATATTATCATACGATTTTCTCAAGGTTCTGCAGTGAGTGCGTAATGGTGCAATTGCTCAAATATTCACGACTTAATAGACCGAAAGGAAGGAGGGAAGGCAATAAGGCATTATAGTAAGAGAAAAGCCACAAGACAAAGAGAATTTCACCGCAGTTGCAAATGCGTAATTAATTACAATTCAAAATACATATTATCAAAAGCACAAAACGTTTCGGCCCGTTTTGGACCATCCCCAATACCTCGAGAAGAAAAAAAGAAAAAAGATCAATATCTTTTTTAGGCCGGGAGAGTCCAAAGTGGGGCGAAACTGTGTGATATTTTCGACATTCCTCTTATACATTCGCGAGTTAATGGAGCTCGAAGACATTCGGTCGCGAATCGATGTGCTCGGCCAGGTTATTAACGGAGCGAGCGAGCGAAAAAAACCGCAAATATAAAAAGTCCGATATACAGAGGGTTGAACGACATCCGCGACGGCCCTGTTTCGCGGCGTGCACTCGGTCGCGGGGCGAGAATCCGTGGACTGCGACTGCGAACGAGCGGCGCGGCAGGGCCGTGATCGGCCGCTATTGTAAACGGGGTCGTCGGGCGCCCGGGAACAGTCAGTTGCACATCAGACCGAGCCGCGCGTGGATGTGCAGGTGAGAGAGGCCGAGCGAGCGAGCGGGCGACGCAGGTGAGTCGCGGCGCGAGTGCGACCCGACGCCGCCTCCTCGCAATGCAACGATCCTCGCGTGCATGCTTTAACCCGTCGGAGGGAAAACCGGGTTAAAAGAGGCGGGTGGCGGGCGGCGATGACCGGGGCGGGGGCCTCAAGTGATATCGTCTCGAGACACGCGACACGCGAATCGCAATCGCCACACGCCGTTAATATCGCTTTTACAAGCGCGAGGCGCGAGGTAAAAGCCCGAAACGGATCATTGGCTCGAAACGTACGTGTTTGTCAGGTGCGACGCGCGGAGCCTCTTGCACTTCGTGCTTGCACATCTGAGGACGTCGTATCGAACGCCCCGTGACCGGGCCGGGTCAAGTAAAATAGGAATCTTTATGATAACCGACGGAAATAGTCGCACCCTCAAAAACCCGAAACCTATTTGAGATCAGCTGTTCGGCTGACCGACTGTTATTTCGCAGGTTGTAAACCGATTAACAGATGCGCGAAATAAATTCTCTCGGATATCCGCGATAAGGAGCAATCTCTGTCTCAAGATTTCTAAATCTTCTTGCCAAATACACTTGGATTTTTATCGCGCTTTTAGAACACAACACTTATTAAACATTGCACAATTTCTAAATTAATCTCTTCTTCATTCAGTGAAATATAAAATATTTTGAAATTAATTGACATTTTAATTAATATTAGCAGGTCAATGTTAAAGCATTCCGTTTTTTTTTATAAGTGATATTTAATTGCAAAATATTAATTTATAAATCATTAAAAAGCTTATCATTCAGGAATTACTTTTATGATTTTTCTCGACAGAAAATTGTCGCAATTGTCTAAAGATAAAACAGTTTACGATGTCGCCAAATTTATCTTTATAGTTTCAATCGATATATAAAATTAAATTGATCTATTCAGAGTTAAAAGGGGTTTCATAATCACGATAACGATGTTTCTCTGGCAAGTTTGATTTCCTCGAGGGTTCTGGTAACAAGGTCTGGGTGGATCGATGGCGGAACATCCTTGCGTGATATCAGAGAAGAAATAAAAGCAAATCCAAGCATTTAAGAAACATTGTCAACATATTGTAAAAATATCGGGACAGGCGCAAAGGGAATGTTCGAAGATGAGATCGCGATACAAATAACGGCTAACCCTCAGATAAGCATTTTTAGTTTTTAACTAAAATTCAATGCGCGCTTTTTATCCACGTGCATAAAACATGTGCGATGTTATCCTTTCTCCTTTTTACTTTCTCTGAGAAAGCCTTACAGCACGTATAAACATAAACGTCGATAAAATTACCGCGAACCTGTACGATCGATCCGCCAGCTTTGCACAATGTGACAAAACAACGAGAAGCGCAACTAGGGAAGAATTCATTGCTCGTCACGAAAGTGTCTCGCTATATTTCTTGAATTCCCACTTGCTCTGTCTAGCTCTATCAAGTAGTAACCTAGGGAAACAGTGTCGCGCAAAAGCGCTCAATAGCTGGTGTGTTCTATTTTCTAAAAGAAAAATCAGTTTCCAATGCTGTCACGCTTAATCCTCATATCTTACATTTAATTGTTTTATTCATTCGAGCTCGATGGAACTTCAATATATAACATATAATTGGAGAAAAATCGACTTAAAACGCATCAATCATGACGCATTATCCTATTTCTAAAATATTGCAGGGATATACCTGTAATTGAGTTAAATTGAGATATAATGGAACCAAAAAGACTGTGGTGTAAAGTGCGAGATTTGGTGCGAGGATTAACTTTTATTACAATTGTTACTTCGTCGGAGAGAAAAATTATTTTTTACGATTTTTTAAACGAAAAATTTTCGCACCGCGTGAAATGACCGCTTAAAGATATGACAGAACTTTATCTCTGTCGATACATGTCGATGAATCATTGGAGAGACACGAAGATTTTTAACTTCATTAGCAAATAGATGGAAGAGCCGATTAATATTTGTCGCATCATTTCACATCAGAGCGTGAAATATTAAAGATGTATATTAGGCATTGTATAATCTCGAGCGCGAAAATAGAAACGCTAATCGATACTTGTCGCTCTGGAACGTGTCTGTGGAAGGTGAAATGTTCGGAATAAATGTAGGTGAACTGTGGCTAACACGGCGGCCATTTCTAATATACGGGATGTATCAGAAGCCGCGCCCTTTCTCCAATCTTCTACGGATTTTCGGGCAATTTATAGCCGCTTTTTCCTTAAGGGAAAATCAGGGAGCAATTACCGGCTGATATATTGTATCACATAATTTATGTGTCGCTTGTATATCATTATTTATGCCCGATTCTTTATATTATCATTATACTCATTGTTATCGTTCAAGAAACTTCTAGCTGTATTCTGTATTAGGTGCAGCATCTCTAATTCATGTTTTGCATAAAATTAAGCCGAAAGCGAAATTATTCTTTATTACTTCTGTTCGAAGATATCTCAAAGGCGGCTGAAAACAGCGCAGAATCCTCGAACGAGGGGAACGAAAACGCAGAGGGAGATAAAGAGAAAGAGGCAGCAGCCACGAAAATACAAGCAGCTTTCCGTGGGCATCACGCTAGAAAAAGTCTGAGAGTGTCGGAAACAGCGTCGAAGGAGACAAAAACTGACGAAGAACCCTCCGAACCTACGCAGGAACAGCTGCAGGAGGAATTTCCTACCGACGATCAGGGTGAGCGACTATATATGCCCTGATATAAATTCGGAGCTCGAGGAAGGATATCGTTATTTAAACAGCTTCTATTCCATAGAGCTCTGTGACGCGGCGAAAAAGATACAAGCGACTTTCCGGGGCCACATGTCGAGAAAGGAAGCTACCGCTGCCGCCAAGTCGGCGATGAACATGGTTGAGAGTGCGACTGCCAAGATAGAAGAAAAGGTGAGTTAACTGTCAATCTCGTTAGATACCTATATACGTGAAGGCTTACTATCTATTGATCAAAGAGGGTTAGAAGCTGCTCTTCGACCTTTCGTAAAAATTTTAAACGCGAGTTCTATTGACTCTTCGCAGAACTTCACCTGACCTGATATAATCCCTGGGTTCCGTAAAGCGAATATGCGCGCATTTTCTATAGTAAATGTTACGTATGCTATAGATGAATGCGCGCATATGCGCTTTACGGAACCCAGGGTATATCTGATTGCCAGGAAAAGGGTTTATTCAATTATTGGCCATTTTCTATTATTGATATACGTATAATAATGTTCTAATTTTCGATTGAGTCATTTAATGCAAAGTTTGATTTATTAAAATTTGTTTAAACTGTATATATATATTACGTATATGATAATTGTGTATATATAGAAAATAATATATTCTTGATATTCGGTTTTTAAAATCTTGTACAGTTTAGATCAATTAATCTCGCTTAATAAGAATTAATTTCTCAGTGAAAGTTTTATTATGAATTATCTACTTGTTGATGTAAGAAATGATCAAAGACCGATAAGGCCAACTAATTATGATAAAGAATAAGATGTCTTTGTGTGTAAAGTAGTAACCCCACCTACTGGATCAGAGCTCCCTAGAGTTATAAGAAAAGTTATAAGAAAAGATTTTTTATTAATAGGCAGTTTTATTGATAAATAGTGAATTAATTTCATACCTTCTAATAAAAGTATTAAGAAATTATGCGAATTAATGTTTCAGCAAATTCATGACAATGTGTCACATTTTTCGTAAATTATATTTCTGGGAAATAACCGCTATATGGTCACGTAGTATTCGTTGCGCGTTATATTAAAACAAGAATAAATAGCTAAGAGAGCTGTTGTAATCAAAGTAATTTTTTTCCTCAATCTGATACGCCAATATTGATTCGATCGATGAAGCGGTAATGACAGGTTTTGATGCACAAGGTCGCCGTGATCGATCATTTCTGTACCGAGGTCCGTGAGAGAAAGCTATTGTTAGACCCTTTGACATTACGTTGATCCACGAATGCCCGGCGAATAATCGACAGCTGCCTTCCAAGCTAAAGATGATCATCTGGGTACCGAAGCGCTACTAAAGCTCGTCTCGAGACCAGTAGACCGGTATGGCCTACAATGTTTAAGTTACTTTCGTGTCGTATCGATTAATTAAGTACGGGCTAGTTGACGCACAGCGGGATTCCGTGCAGTCTCAGTCTCATTTAAGATAAGAAGGCTAACTTCGATAAACGCGAGAGAAACACATTCCGTTCGCGATCGAATAAGTTCCCGTTTCGGAAAGCTATATTCGAGGATAAAAAGATTTAGGGCGCCTTAAATTAACAAACGGCTATAGCACTCTACGTTTTACGTTTCTGTTGTCAAATTCTGTTGCAGATGGACGACGCTGCCCAAGAATTAGAGGGGATCGACTTGGCCGATCCGGACTTGCACAAGGCAGCGACCAAGATTCAAGCGAGTTTCCGCGGTCACAAGGTCCGTCAGGAGGTCAACATCCTTACTGCCGACGACATTAAAAAATAAGACGCTTACTCAAACGCAGGGATGCCGGGAGATAGAATATTACTTATTACAGTCAGTGCCATTCTTAAACAGGTTTCGAACGCCATCCCCTATTTCTTGTACCTTATAATGTAGTGTCCATAAACTAGTAAATTATGCGCGTAAATATACGAGGCATTCCAGACAAGCCGAACAACGGACAGGCGAACGAGTTTTATTAGTTCACTTCGGGCCGCTAGTTGTAAACAACGATACCGTTTATTTTACATTAAAACAATTAATCCAGCCTTCGCCCGGGACCAGTGAGATTTAAGCGCTTTCTACTTTGGCTAAAATGACTATCCTTCAAACGAGATATTTACAGGCTGAGGCATACAAATGGGAACATTTAAATATTTTTATTATTTATCGATATATAAAAAAAGTTTTCCGGAACAAAGTTGCACTGTGTAAAGAAGGACTACAATGGCAAATAAAAAAAAGATTGTTCCTTGAGCCGTTTCCTATAATCGATTTAGAGTGCATTTCACACAATTCGCTACATAACTACATTCTGGAACTATCCTCATACTATCGACTTATACTTACATTTTTTATGAGTTATTACTGCCATACATGAGCAGAGAGATATATTACAGGCAGATTTTTCAAGACTTTTCAAAGAACTTTTCTCAATATGGTTATATAATACTTCCTATGCAAAACGCTAAAGAAAGATTAAATGTGATATGGTGGAGAAAGAACGGACAGTTTCCTATATAATTACCCGACTTAATATTCAACATAAATTGTGATCTACAACAACAGAATGACAAACATGCAAAATCCTCGTATCTGGTAGGTATGTTAAGTGGAACGCGACGAACGCGATAGAGTATAACTTTAACATCCTGCGCATGATAAACGGAGCATATATTAAGATGTACCAATATCAATAATATGCATGTTAACTTTTATAAGTTCCTGTATCTATGTAAAATAAACGGTATGGTTGTAGCGTTTCCAATTCTAAAATTAACGATGAAAGTCTGTTTTTCGAATATCTTTTATTACGACACACAAATGTTGAAAGCATGATTTAATCTTATTGTTTCTAATTTATTGTTGAAAACGGAATGTGATAACTAAAAAGTATATTTCTCGACTGCACTTTTTACATTTTCCTACATTTTTTTTACCTTTCTCTTTCTCTCTTTCCCTCTGTTTCTCAAAAGTTAAATGTATATCTGTTTTATTTTAAATGTGGAAAGTGTAAAAATGTGTACGATTGCTTCTCCTTTGAGAGTTTGGAAAAAAATATATCGATCTAAATGCAAAATAAACTGGTTAGTCCCGATCGTCATATTATTCAATTTATCATATTTAGAGGGACTATAAATTTAAAAACGTCTTTCCCATATTACTAATTATACATAAAAAGATAATTAAGAAAGAGGAAGTTCCAAACTTTCAAATAATTTTACAAACTTTGGACACAAAAGATATTGTATTTTATCATTATTGTATTTTACGTTATTAATGCAGTAGAACTTCTATTTAACGCGGAATATGGCTCATTTCAGCTTTAAAATAAAATTTGTGGATATATTATAAACATATTAATCTGTAAAACTTTTTATTAAAATTTTTCCGGTGTTATTCATTTTGCGTAAATGATTCTTTCAGATGCTTTTCACGTGTTATTATGGCGGGGGCATCTAAAATAATGTAGCTGCACTATTGTCGGCCTATTGTCAATAATAAAGTAATTATAAAGTAGCCATTAATCGAGGTTCTACTGCATCGATTAAAAGCGTGCGTCATATATAGAACTTATAGTAAAAAAAAAAAGGCTAAAGAGTCTCGTCGAAATAACGAGTTCGGTCTTTTTAGTAATAATTTGGAGCTTACTTGCTCAAAACCTTCTTACCAAAGCTAATTCTGCTCTATATTTTCTTCTTTAATGTAATATATAGCAAATCTTTCCCGAATATCGACAGCTACCTCCAACTTTGTTGCGATCTAGTCCATTTTTCATGAATTAACGTATCGATGTACCGTTGAAATGGGAATTTTTTTTTTAGCAGGCCTAAAAAGACTCACTTATGTATGCTATCAATCACTTGTCATACGTGATTATAGCAACGATCGATCGGTAAGCGATTCAAGGTGCATAATACGAAGCAGCGAAGCAGCAACTAAACTACTCAAATAATTGTTTATTCTTCAGTGCTAACTTTACTCGTCCACAAAGCAGGGTACTGCGAATTTATTATTTTCACGTTCGTCCACGTGTTTTTCTACAAAGCGAATATTATTTCTACCTTCTATATTTGTAATTTATACCGATGTTTATACCAATTTTGCTGAAGATGCTGACGAATTGCGTATTAAATATAATATTACGCGACATTCCTATACTACACGTTTAACGCTGACTATGAGCAATAATTACACGTATTTATTGTAACGAAATTCCGCAACTTAGTCATTACATACAAGTAAATGATATACAAGTAAACGTATCGCGGTAATATTGAAATTTTCTCGAATATATAATATGCACTATTCTACGCGATATTCCTGCGCGATTGATATTGATTGCAATGGTACGTGCAGCTATTGTTCAGTAGCAAGCAGATATATATGAAACAGATATAGTCGAACAGCATGTCTGAATTCCCGATATCCAATATATTTTATTTCAATTCCCGATTCCTATACCCTATATCCGATATCATTAACTTTTAGCTTCTAAGATCAAATCTCGAATTCGCAATAGCGAGTTCTCAATTTCCCGTAAAAAAATATTCCCGTGGATATTTCCGCTTTCCATTCTCGCAGTTATATCCACGATTTTTATTTACCAAGTTTCGAATTTATAAACAAATATTATCTTGGCTCACACGATTACGTATTACTCATAGGTTATCTACGATTGTCGCTTGTAGAAAATTGAAGCGAAGCTTCGGTATCGCCGAAAATGGTCTATCATCGAGTAACGTCGTCTTGTTTATGTCGGAGTGTGAACATTGTGAATGAAGAATATTTATTGTATCGAATTAATGTATAGAAAGGAACGTTGCGACGAATAATAGACATTCTTGTCGATACGTTACTTTACCACGTATGAATAGTTTAGCGGTGCACAAGAACAAGTTGTGGTAAAAAATATATTGTAAGAATATAATAAAACGATCGTACCGCGTTAAAACGGGCGGTACATTACATGTAATCCATTTGTTTAAAATACATACCTACTTAATGTACGGACTAAAATCTAAATATTAGGACATCGTCCGCAAACTCAATCAATTAGGGTTGTAATGGGCTTATAATTGGGCGAACACGATGATGTGATGAAGAATATAGCGATTTACCAAAGATCCTATTACAATATTCAATAATGATTTATGCAATAATAATTTACCTTTCTTTTTACACAAAAATATTGCTAACGGCTTATAGATTCAATATTAATATATAATTCAATTGTACATCAAGTGTAAACGCGAATTTTTAAAAATTGCTTAGAGTCGACTTAGAGTCAGTTCGGAGTTTTAGATATAGATATATAAATATTTTTTTATTGAAACTAATGAATAACACATCCTTATTTATTTTTCAAAAGTAAAAATGGTTAATATAAATTTGTTTTAAAATAAAAGTTGCACGTAATATTAAATAATTAAATCCAAATTTTTAATGTTGAATTTTGAATAAAAGAATTTGCGTTTTTCTTTTTTATCTGATGCGTATTTGAAAGTATGCGCGTTCTGGTTAGTATAGTTAACATCCTCATTGCTAGATGTCGTTTCATAGTAGTATTTTTCTTGAGTGACTTGAGTGTCTAAACACGATCACGTGTTTCTAGTTACTGTGTTGCTGACATTGCTGAGTACATTTATTCAATTGTCAATACAACATAGCTATTGATAAAACTTATATTCCTTCTACAAGCTAATCATACACGTCAAGATCATGGGCAAGACATACTATTGCGATTATTGCGACAGATTTTTCAAGGATGAAGTCGAAGCTCGTAAAAAACATCTATCCAGTTTGCAGCATGTAGCAAATCGAGAGAGTCATTATAAAACATATAAAGGTAAGCATTAAATAACGTTTTCTTATTTAATTCTTCAGTTAATGTTGTTATACATAACCTCTCTCATACTTGCATACAATCAATCGTAATCAGACTACACGCTAATTTATTATTAACATCTTTAGACCCAGAGACGATATTGAAGGAGATATACAACAAAACTCCGTGTAAACGCTACATGACCGTTGGAGACTGCGCTTTTGGTTTGGGCTGCCGATTTTCGCATTACACCCCACTAATGATATGGGAACTTCAACAGCTCGGTAATTATTCTATCGGCCGTCCTATCATTGTCGCGTTAACTCTCAGTAGATAAAATTAGTACACAAAATTCTATTTCCAGCTGCAATGAAAAACTCCAAAGTCTCGGCAGCACAACCTAGGGACGGTTGGCCAGATTCAGAAGATGTTATCAAGGAATATTTCGAGCACAGCATTGTTTCGAGCGGCAGCAAGGACCTTACTTCGATGTGGTGTCCATCGCCAGCGGTCGGTTGTCTTTATTTACCACCGTCTTTGCAGCCCGTCACAGCGGAAAGAATGACGGAGTGCAATTTTAGTAAATGGGGTTGAACTAAGAATATTTCGAGCATATGATTGTTTCGAGCGGCACCAAGGATCTTACTCCGATGATGTGTCTATCGCCAGCGGTCGGTTGTCTTTGTTTATCACCGTCTTCGAAGCCCGTCACGTCGGAAAGAATAAAGGACTACAATTTTAATAAATGAGGTTGAACTAGGAATATTTCGAGCACATGATTATTTCGAACGGCAGCAAAGACCTTACTTCGACGTGATGTCTATCGCCAGCGGTTGATTATCTTTGTTTACTACCGTTTTTGCAGCCCGTCACATCGAAGAGAATGACGGACTATAATTTTAGCAAATGGGATTAAACTTGCAGTCCCATTCTAAAAATAAAATTATTTATATTCGCAATCATATCGTGTTCAATTTCTCGGAGTTACGATCCCAAATTGTACATGTTGTCCCGCCGAGCTTCGAACCAAGCGACGCTCGCTATCGTCCGAACAAAGTCCCCTCCGTTCTCCCTTCCAGGATCGTTTACACCAATCGCCAAGCGGACCCGCCTTCATACGGTGATGTTGCTATGGAACACAGTGGCGGAGCACTCGTTGCCACGACAGTGTGAGTCGGCACGTGACGCGACGCAACGCGACGCGACGCGCCGCGTCTGTCGAATCGACGTCGGTTTTTCGAAGAAAAAAAGAGAAAAAGAAAGTCCTTTTTACCGAACAAAAAGGAGACGAATCGATCTCGCGAGTGTATTCATTTGCGCCCGGAAAAAATATGAGTGTTCGCGAGCGCCGGTCCGGAGTCTATCTCGCATCACTCACGAGCGCCTGGTGGACGCGTTAAAAAAATCGGAGTGCCAAGGCCTCTGGAGGGGGCCTTTGCCGATTTAACGAGATAGGAATTCGTGGCTGGACCCTTCCAGGTCGCGTCGGTGAGTCCCACGATAAATTCCTTTCCACTGTGGCGTGGGCCCCATGGGAGCGATCGGGGATCGTAAAAATCCGTAAATCAAAGCGGAAGAAAGGAACCTGAACGTATGGGAAATACGATTACGGTTAATACTTCAAAAAGAACAGTTCGGTCTCTGTATCGCGTGTTGAAGTGTGGGAACTAGCAGAATAATATCCCAGGAAGAAGTGGAGTTTAGTTTAATAAAATTTTAGGCGAAGGTATAGTTCTAAAGTTGTTTCATGTTAAGATTTAATACATTTTAGCGAATATAATAAATATTCAGAGCAGATGTATAACAAGGTCTTACTCTTCGTTTAATTCCGCGTAAAATTTTAATTTAACTGAACTGTAACTCGAGGATTGGGGTTATACTATAAGTTTACAACTCCTATATACGCTTATGTCGAATATACGCTGTGCGGTACGGAAACAGAAAGTTTCTCGCGCGCCGTCAACTCATTGCAATGTACGCTCCGTTTCCCGTGCACATGACATCATGTCTTGAATAAAAAATTTCTGATTGTTGGATAGGCCAAGGACGCGTTCGTCTGGTCAGCGCTATCATTAGATATAACTTTCCTCTTGTTTGGCAAGAGTTGACTTCAAAAATTTAAGAGAGATCAATTTGGCAGGATAAATTCTCACCGATTCTTCCCGATTCCACGCGTACTTCTTACTAGATATCTGTTAAGCTGACAAGTCTACAGGAGGTATTTGCATTCCGTTCGCGAGTGCTTGCATTCTGGCTCGACACTGACACGCTGAGCCGGACATAGCGTGAAATAGAATACCGCCTTACGTCCTGCGCTCGGAATGCACATTGAAACGTAGGAAACTTTAATCGGATTTTTGTCTATAGAGAGCATTCCCGGACTATCATCCCCCTTTGATATAGGAATTCTTTTAACGTTGTCAGATGGATCTAAAATTGATTTTTTCTCAATGATTGATAACGAATGATCCATCTATTATTTTGTGGTTTCGAGCTTATTGAGACAAACGATTATATTATACTTTTTTAAATATATATATGAAAACTATGAAATAGACAAAAAGCAAAACTGGCAGGACGGTAAATGCGGCGTGACGGCGTGATGATGGCAACGACCTGAAGAGCTCTGTGCAATCCAGTCACGATTCTCGGTGGAGGTCGTGACCTTGCCGATATGCAGGATACGAGGGATATAGAGAAGGCGGGGAATATGGGCGATAGTCCTGTATTCGTCGGAAATCTCGATTATGTCGAGTTAGTCCTACGCAAACATTCATTAGATAATTATAAGAAAATGGGTAAATCAGACAGACAGAATCGCGATACGGGATTTATCTTGCATTGAGATGTTTAGTAGAATAAGCAAGAGTACAAAGATTTGTGAATCGATCGTCGATCTCCAAGAACAAACATTCAATTTTGCTGAAACGAGAAAATATATCTTTCTTTAAGACTTTGTAAATCGACTTTAACAAATTATGTTACTCCAGAATGAATTTCACCGCGTTAGTAGTCATAAGACTCACTCTCCAAGTGGTCTTCAACGTAGACCTGGATCGATTTGACAAACCGTTCTCGCCCATTGTTGCACCCCATGAATTGTCCGTTGTGAAGCAGCTGCCTATATGGCCTACGGTGCGTACGTCCCTTACGCACAATGTTTTCAACAATGGGAGATTCGCGAAGCGCGCGACTGCGAATCTCCCTTTCTGCAGATTTTCCTTTGGGAAATAGCTCGGTCGGAACTGTCGGGCTTGTTATAGTAAACTTCATTATAACCTTAGAAAAAGTATACTAAAGTTCACACCCACTTCACACATGTTCGAAAAGTATCCATATTTTATTTTACTGTATGTAAAATATAGTAAAAGAAATTTATACGTCGTAAGCAATTGTTTATGTTTCTAGTTTTAAAGCAGCCATCATCTGTATAAATACGCAAGGTTCGTCTTGATCTGGCGTTTTCGAGTTTGTCTCAACCTCCAACGCTACCAGTAGAACCCGCTAAAAACGAACCACCCAACAATTTAACGTCATTTATTTCTATTGCCTTTATACGGGCCGTTACGTCATGCCGATTTCTCCGCCCTTCGTTGCCGTTTCTCATTCCGAGTCGCAGTTGTGCCAAGCGAAAATTTCTTGTCAAAATTTTTCGACGCGACGCGGACGCAAGGACGCGCTACCAAGAAACGCGCAAATAAAAATGGATCGATAATGTAATCGATGTAGCGAGCGTTACGAATACCGGCTCGTAAAACCAGTTATACTTCGTTAAACATGCTTCGCTGTTTCTCAAAAGGTTCGTAACGCCGCGCGCCGGTAGAGATCGACCTTGAGAATAAAGGCCTTCTAAACATATGATTTAATGCATTATATTCGTTATGTTTCCCTCGATTTATATTTATACAATACTTTCGCTTTGATTGCTCAACAGCGTAAAATACTGCCTTGAGGATCGTGACGAGGCGGTATTTTTCTCTCTTCGATTTTTACCTAATATTCTAGTCGATCTAATACGTATCATTTAAATCCGAGAGGCGCGGCGTTAATCGATGTCAATTATAAAGCGTGCAACGCAAGCCGGATTCTACATCTGCCCACGTAATCTCGTTTGGAAAACGAGTGGGAATTTTGTTTGGGTGGAAAGTGAAAAAATGAACCTACGCGCGCTCTTTATACTCACGCGAATACAATTTTTTAGAGATAAGAAGAAGAAATAATTGATAAATAATTAAAAAAAATTTTAAAATATATAAGATAAATAAAGATAAATAGGTAGACAAGATAAATAATTAAAATTGAAAAAGATAGATGTGCTTGTATAGAAAACAACTTGTACTGGATACAATGGAGGAATTAACATAATAAACACTTGTTATATTTGCAACAGTCAATTAAACTATCCGTCCAAGATCACGTAAAAAAATGAACGCGAAAATAATTATTTCATATATTACACTTCAATCCTACTATTCCACCGTTTTCGATAAACATCTCGTCTATAAGTTCTACATCGGCGTTAATGCTCGACGGGAAGCTGTCCAAAGGGTCTGCGTACGAGAAGAGCGGTAAAAAATGAAGCTGAAGAAGCAGACGGAGAGGAAGATGCGGTTTGCCAGGCAGATGTCGCCGCCAGACGAGCGAAACTGGTGAATCGTGAAACGTTCGCACGAACGATTGTCACGCGATAGCTATGATATTACGTACATGCAATGCATCTCCTCGTTTAGTTACATTGGGCTGTACATTTCCAAGTTAGCTCGGAGTCTCGCTCCTTCGCCCTAGATCGCTTTCCTTTAAATCATTAACCGCTGATGTTATATACGCGTTTAGATTCTGCATCGCTTGGACTCAATTGCCTCGAATTCAGACAATTACCCATGCCTCTATATCGATATAGCGGCTGACAAGCTAACAGGCAAGCTGTCTTCGTCAATGACAAAACTCTACAGTTCGATCCTTATCGGGTGATGTGGCCGTTTACAGTAAAACCGATTGCGCCTGCGAGACGCACGCGGTCACCCACCCGTCACACACAGTTCGGCAAACCCACCGGGGCCACCGGTGATATTTTCGTCCATTCTCTTTTACCTAAGTATAATTCCTCGGAGAGCCGCCGTGGAACGTAACGTAGTGAGTTATTCATGAAATTGAATCTCTCATACCGTGACAAAATCGCATGAGAACGTCGGGACGCTTTGCGCATGAAGCTTGCACATACGCGAGTTCTGCCGCAACGGATGTTCTATATGCGGCAGAACGGAACGGAGCGGATAGGGCCGGACGCGAAGCGCTTACGGCCGGTACCTGACACGAACGTGCTCCTTCCTGCTAAAACGGTTTCTGTAAATAAACCAGCATCCGTCGAAGCTTAAAGCTCGGAGAAAGGGTGACACCATCCGTCTAATTCCTTTATACTGTTCTTTCAATTCAATTCAGAATTTCGTAACCGACTTATCAATCGTTCGTACCGAGACTTTCGCGTTTAAAATCACTCTCCACGAATGAAATTGTCTTCGTTATGAGAGAAAATGCTAACTCCATTTATCGAAAATAACAATGACTACTACATTACTAGCTTGTTTCGACTTGACACCATACTGTCAATCTCCTCTAAATTTTTCTTCGATAGTATAATAAGAGAAATATTTCAAGCGAGTATCAAGTTGGTCCACCCATCTCGCGAACGATAAAGATAAAGCTCATATCTCTGTAGGCGTCGCGGATGGCGGGGCATCTTTGTAAATCATTCCGCGTGTGGCGCAACTGACGTCATCGGTAAACGTTTATACTGGCGCGTTAACTGTCGCTAATAGAGAGCAAATCGTTGACCCATTGAGACGAGCTCTACCAAAAAAGTGTGTCGGTGGCAGCGGCCCAGATTAATTAACTTACTTACATCATCCCTTGCTGCGTTCGTCACGGAAAATCCTCGCGTTTTCTTTACAAGAATTATAACTCACGCTCTGTAATCTAATCTAAAATTAAGATACCTAGGTGTAATTTGCACGTAGAGGCGTGATTACATGTTTTTATCGAAACTACGTTATCATTGTGTGCTATCGTCTCGCGTGCGAACAAACATTTGCGTTCGCCATTTGCCTGCCGTGTCTCGCTCCCTTCGTATACCTATCTCTACCTTTCGGTGCGCAAGATCTTACATTACGCTGTTTACGTGCGGTACGAAAAAATATTTTCGATCCGTACGAAAAAGACTGACGCGACGGAAAAAGATTATCATCGAGAAACGGGTGAAATAAAGTATCCAAGGCCGTTAGCACCAACTGTATTTGCAGACGTTAATATGTTGTCAGAAGCTGGTGACCGTATATAGCTGAAAACTCGCGAGGAATTTGCTCTTATTTATTTTCGATATTTGTCAGGTTTATCTTCGTGAAAATTATTCGAAACTCTCGATAATTTATGGTACACACGGATCTTTCAATAATTCTCTTTTTCCTTCTTAATTCTTTTAAGCATTCTCTTTTAATGAATATAAGTTAGATATCTGGATTACTAATGAATTGATCTTAGATTATTAATTTAGTATTTTCAACTTTTTCATACATTTCTTCATACATTTTCATCAATCATCGGTTCACCTGCACATAGACAGGTGTTGGAACAGAGTCACGCGAGAGCGAACTCGCAAGGACGATAGATACACCTGCACTTTCGGTGCCTCGACTGATTTTAATTAAGTGTCATGATGAATTTGTAATGTATTTATATTAGCAGTAGTGTCTTTTCTAGAATTATAGCATCCCTTTCGCGCCTTCTAAATGCTTTAAAATTATAGCGAATTAAGCGTATCGGATTTCATTGATTTAACGCACTCCATGTGCGTGCATGCGCGTTATTTATTATCGGATATCTTATCAAATGCTCCAGTCTGGTATTCCGACCACGAGAGACAGCGCGAATATCGATCCGACCACGATTTCCAAGAGCGCTCGTTCGCGCGTTCAGCCGAAGAGATTGAGCTGCGCAATAAGCCGATGACCTACCAGATTTCCAACGTTGACCTATCAGCAGTCTCCGTTAGCATTCGCGAGAGAAGAGAGAAGTGACGATGTCGCGATATTCGGTGTACACGCAGAGAGCCCAGAGATAATGATAAGACTTCCTCATAAAGATCTCAGCTTCAAGCTAAGAAATTCAACGAAACCCGACGTCTTAATCGTTGGCTTTAAATTACTTACCGATGAAATCCGAGGAGGTGTAATTTAAGCAGATTGTGGGTGCAGTGCACAACTGTACATTATAGCGCCACGAGCTGGCCGTTTAGTCGTTCAACCGCAAGGGTAAACCACTAAAAAATTTCGTATATGAAAATATCGTTCTTCATAAAATGCTACGAGCAATAATAAAGTGGAATCAATTAAAAAAAAAAAAACGTATTTTCCATCAAATTTAATATCAATTTTTCCCTTACTATTTTGAAGATCTTTCTGCATTTTTTATTATAATTAGTACTAATTGTAAGTCAATAGTGTAGAAATTGAAAAATCTTTAGAAATGTTGAAAAATTATCTCCAAGGAGATTTCTCTTTTTATAACATGAGTTTGCGAGGATGAATAATTTATTGCGTTACATTATTTTATCCTCTATGCATTTTTATACGTTTTCACTGCATAAGCAACTTGATATAGAAATTGCAAATGGGATGCATTACTTCCTCGTGGCCAGACACGTTAGTAAAGTTCAACGGGCCGGCCTAACGTAATGCGCTTAATTAAAGTTGTTTCAACTCGTTAAGATCCTTCACATGAGATGAACAACCCTTTAAACGGCATGCTAGTGTACCGTCAACTGCAACAATAAGTTTTCAGCTTGACCAAAACTTTCTAAACATCTTTTATATCTGAATGTATTAATTATGGCAGACTCGAGTAAGAGGACATATTAAGTAAAATAGAGTAATGACCAACAAAATTATCTCAGTATAGGCGTGATATATCACAAATCTCTGCAGAAGATGCAGTAGGTCGCAAAAAGGTTAAGAACCCCTGGCGTAGACGAAGTTTATGATGGGGCAAGGAGCAAGAAAAAAAGAAGAGGATAGAAAAATCCTTTCCCGTCTCGGAAAGACCGGTTTTTCGTCCCTGCTTTTTCTTTTTGGGCAACCCTCCCCATTCTTATACGCCAATGTGAAGCTTCGCTCGTAGAACTCATCTGGATCGATCTCTCTCGAAACGATAGCCATAATCTTCGACGAGATCGTTCGTTGTAGCTAATAATAAGGCTCGGTAAACCTTCTTCCCGCTAGGTGGTATATGTCCGACATCGAGCAGCGTAATTTTAATGGTGTCCCCCGGTGGGGGGGGGGCATGCAAATTCTCTTCAACTATTTCGATCCTGGCAGAACTATTGCACATGATTTATAATCTCGTGAAAATTCTTGATGTTATATTAAAAATATCGCGCGTTTTCTTCTCTAAAATCGCGTTTCTGTGAATCATTAATATATACTTGGCTATACTGAAGTCAATTAATTGCGTGGCTACAACAAGAAACGATATGGGATCTCGTTTGCGCGCGAGAACTGATGGAATTGGATCGTTACTTTTCCCATCGCCAGTCTCTCCGCTTCACCTGCTAATTTATTGCGCATTTATTACGAATACTTTTGTTTTGCAGGCATGGCGAGCATAGCGGCCGCCGGTCTCGAGGTGCACGAAGCGGGCCGGGCGTTACGCGTGCAAACGGAAACACCGCATCTCGTCTCCATGGGAAGCGGTCGACTGTCGACGGCCGTGACTTTACATCCTTTACCCGAAGGTTAGATACAAATGCGATCTGTGACTGTTTATTTCGTTTTTTTTCTTTCTTGAACGAGCAGTCCCATCGCGTGGACTTGCTATTGATCAACTTATATGACATTTACATTTAATCGTATTAAATTTTGAAAGCGCATATATATTAAAAAGCCAAAGAAAAAAAAATAGAATGCGTTACAGTTAATAATTTATTCTATTCGTGTGAAATTTTCCTGTTAACTGCGTGAAACGAACGAAATAAAATCGGGTTGGTACTTGGTAGCAATAGATAAATTTTCATCGTCACGTAATCAGTGATTCATCCGCTGTTTTTAATCCCAAGGCTCGAATAGCGTTGTCCAAACTGATAAAGCTTTACGGCGCCATCGGCTTTACTGATAGAAGTCACTACTATTTGTAGCAGTAAGTGGAATAGCTTGGGAAAGAGAAAAATCGAGCGCAGATATATCATCTCGTCCTCGTTATTGTGAGAAAATTAAGTGTGCCGAGAAGGATCGACGATAAAATCTTTATTTCATCATGCAATTTTAAACATATGTTTATCAACGAACGACCACAGACATTACGTCCAACGTTGAAATATCCACGATAGGAAATATCGAGACCGTAACATCCACGACTGTACAACCCCTCGAGCTCAGTTTTAGCCTTTATGTGCCATATACATGTGTGTGTGTATGTAGACACAAAAGAGACTTGCATGGTGTATAAATGTACATAAAGGTTGTTCTCTCAATGAACAGAGCCGTTTTAAGAAACTCAGGGAGCTTTACCTACATTTCCGTTTCAGTAAAAACAGGCGACGATAGTCAACTGAAACAATATCGCGGTTCGTAAAACGGCGAACAGATTAAACAAACACAGGCAACATTATAACGGAGTTAAATTACTGATCCCGGAACTTGAAAGAAAAATAAGATTCTATGGGATACGGGTGCCGATTACAAGAATTGGGCAGTTTGTGTACTGCTTACTGTTCGTGTATTTTAGAGTGCCTTAAATATAGTCGATGCGTCATACAACCGAGCGTAAAATAATCGTTTGAAATCAAAATTCGTATTGCTCCAAATAATTTTTAGGTTGTTCAGAAAAGTCTTCAAGCTTGAGTTTTACAAAATGAAGGAATAAACGTGAATAAACGATCGAGAGAAGAGAATAGAGAACAGAAAACAATACAAGCAAGTACATAATATGGATCTGACGCGAATAAAACTACCTGGGGCGGATGCATGTACCTGTGTAACATTTGTATGAAGATAGGACGTGTAGGATGAAATTGATTGACAGGAAGTTATCTTCCGTTCGCTATGACGACCGAGTAACGCAACTCCATCGGCAAATAAGCTTTTCTTATAAATCTGTGAGTCCAATAGATTCTATTAATAGACTTCAGTTTATAAAAGAATAGAATAATAAATTATAAATAATAAACTAAAATTATTCTCTCATGAAAACTCTTGGGAAATTTTTGCCCAAGCGTTAAAAACGTCAAGAAAAAATTTTTTGTTTTTATCGTTTAATTGCGAGAATTACTTCTAAAATATAGGAACTCTAGCACTTTTTGGGCAAAAGCCAGAATTCTATCAATTATATCGAGATTTTGAAAATGGGACGTCATAGGCGTTTCTGTGCACCTGTCTGTCTATCCACCAGCTCGTTTACGTACGTCGGAACACCGCATCTCCTTGGAATTTATGACCGTGTTTCGTTTTGAAATCACGAGGAACTTTCTCCGAACAAGACAATGTATTTCCACAGCAGATATCGGTCTTATCTTCGTGCATGATTTAAATAGATTTTCATGTTTTCAGTAAAAATTTATTATACGTGTCTCGACTGGACGTAATAATTAACGGTTGCAACTTACAAACAAGTATTCTGGAAATAAGTATCTCTAATTTAAGCAACATATGTGAATTGATATATCACATATACTCTTGCGAATGCCGAACATTTTCTGATTCACCCCGGACATGGCCGGGAGAGAAAAAATTAGTTCAACCGTCGCTTAAATTATGCGTCTAGGTATTGTCGGACACTTATATATTCCCTACAACGCGCATCGTGGCCAACACATTTCCAAAAAGACCGAAAATGCAACGAGAGAGTGCACGACCGCGCTAAAACTAAATATAACTGCAGTCCTTCGTAGAATGCACCACGATTTACCCGCGTCGCGCAGAACAGAGCACATCTAGAATTATTTTACGGAAATTAAGTGCGAGTTGTTGGTTGATCTATCGAGAATCGATTTCATACGGCTGTGAAAAATCCTGTCTGCTCTCCGTACGCATTTACGATTACAGTATTTTTTTTTAAATCGTCAAAAATATCACATAGTTCTAGCAAATTCGGTTTCAACAGTGCAAATGCATAATAAAACTCCTGTACTTGAATCGAAGTGTATTTTAGTTTGACAATAATTCGTTGCAATTCCGTACTTACACATCGTGTAAATCGAAATTCTGTATATCTGGCGGAGAATACATCCGGCAATCCTCGCCGCGACCGCCAGGTCGTTGACATTCCCAGAAGGCTCAAATTAATATTGTAAAGCCGAGTTCCATGCGCCCTTCGTAATCGGAGCTTCCGTGAAACGGTTCCGCGGATGAGCTCAAGAATCCGATTATATCGATGCCAAAATAAATGTATCTCATATTACTCATATTACGTGGGGAAATGCGTTACTAAGCCCGCGAGAATTTCGATCGGAATGCGTACGCGCTCGCCTGGTTTCCATTCAACCGTAAGATACGCGCAAGCGATATTTAGTCACGCTTCCTGATTTTCTTCGCGTCGCTTTTTTTTTTATCTCGCGCATCTTTACGTTCGAAAAATACAAACCGTTTCTCAGAAGTGAATGACTTTGGCTGTTACCGAATTTAAGACGAAAGAAGTTGAACGCTTTTTGCCTCTTGATATTACTCGAGAAATAAATTTATTCTTTTCCTTTTTCGTTTCCCACACAGGTAAGATCACGCTTGGATCAAACCGAGATGCGGACATTTTGGTGGCCGGTACCGGCGTCGAACCCGTGCATTGTGCTATCGAGAATAATAATGGTGTGGTCACTTTGTATCCCATAAATGGCAATACATTTGTCGATGGTGTATCGATAAATTCGCCAGTGAGACTCGCGCAAGGTAAGAGACCTTGGCCTAAATACGAATGACCGTGACCGATTCGCAGACGTCCTAAAAAGACAGTAGAGTAACAAAGAGAAGGTCCTTCATACTGGCAAAAATTATATTTCGATTACAAACGTCTCGATATTGGTGCAACGTTATTGCGTGAAAAGTAGAAATATTTTTTTCTATTTATTTCTATATTTATCGTATTAAAATCCGTTTAGTTAAGTTAAATAAAACTTATATTCTTTATATAGATCAAAGTTACGAATGTACTTAAATTTTTTCGTAATTATCAATAAAGACAAAAGGTATTAAATGTTTCAGGTTGTATGCTATCAATAGGTCGGTCGAACTACATGCGTTTTAATCATCCAGCCGAGGCTAAACACCTACGATCTGTCTTTCCCCACTCGAGAATCTCAATGGCGCCGATAAGTTTCGCTCTTCCCGATGGTCAGCCGCAGGAGAATCATCACTTAGAGCGAAAGCCACCAGTTGCACCGCGGAAATCTCCCAGGAACTCTTGCTCCGACGATGAGATGGGTTTTCTAAGTAAGCTGACCAAGTTCGAGATGCTGTCGAAGCAAAACAGAACCAATTGCGTTTCGCCGAAGGTTTTTCCCGTCGGTGCTCTCACGACGAATGTACCAGCCGACCAAATCCTCGGTCATTCGAGATCGTCGAGTCTGGTATCCTTGACGAAATCTCCGGTGAACGGTTTCACCGTGAACGGTAACGTCGACCCGGCATCGCAAAACTCGATCGGTTATCACGACGAGGCTCGTCAGCGATCGGACTCGCGTCTCAGTACGCCAACTCGATCGAATGCAGTCAATTTGCAGTGCCAAAATCATAATCAGATTAGGATGTACGCGGCAGAAACGTACCTGAAAACGTGCAAGCCGCATCACGAGAATAACAACAAAAACGCACGATCGCCGTCTTTTGGGATGACTTCTCCAAAGATCGTCACCACTCGAAGCGATGACTTGATGTCTCGAAGTATGACTTGTCAGAGCTCGAACGAACTCGATCATCTCGTCGACAGGGACTTCGATATGAGCCAAAGCCTTATCGTCACGAAAACGACTACCACAGAGTTTCTGCAATTGGAGAAATACGGATCGAATCCGAGTATCTGTAACGCTAAAACCAGCGGAGATGCTAACGTCGGAATCTTGAGGCCATCCACCGCTCACGGGTTCGGCTCGAATGCAAATGTTAAGCGAATTCTGCCACCAAGTCCGGCATTTAATCGGAATCCAAGATATAGCGAGCAAAAGAGAATATGCGCGAGGGTCAAGAGTCCTACCCCAAGTGTCGGCAGCAATTGCTCCCTTGAAGAATTGCGAGAAAGGCAAGCAGACGCGGAGAATAAACGAAGGGAGGCGGAGACCAAGCGGAAACAAGCGCAGGAAGAGAGGTTGCGGGAGCAAGAGGTCGAGAGGCAAGAGAAAATGAGGCTCGAGGAGATCTTAGCAATGTGTGCCGAATACGAAAGACAAAGCACCGTCGAAAAGCCGAGGCAGCCTAATCGGTAACTATCGTATTTTATTTCAATTTTATTCCCTTATTCCCTTTATATTACAATTAATTTTTTTCTGATAATTTTCTTTGTCGTTTTTTTGAAATAGAAGATGAAAAAGATTTATAGAAATTATAGAAAGTATCTAGAAATTTATTTTATAATATTAAATGTCCAGATATTTGGAGTCATTTATTTGCAGAGGAAATACAAAATATATTTATCCAATAATATATTTTGCAGGATCATAACAAACGGATCTCTTCCGCGTGACAAGAGACTTGGCTATACTTCATTCGACAGTCCGAAAAGCCCGTCGAAAAATCAACCGCATTTCTCCTTCGATGTTGGCAAGCAAAATTGGAGTACCTCGTCATACGAGAACGTATCTGTGCAAAATTCTAAAGTCTCTTTTCAAAATGGCAACTCGCCCGCCAGTCGTAAGGATCAATCTGCTCAAGTTGAAAATCATTCGTTCGACGTTTCCGCAGGATCGCTAGATGCAACTAGACCGAATAGTAGTCAATCGGCGAAGTACTCTAATGCTCATAGTACGAATGGCAGCTACTTTTCAGGCTCAATTTCTCGTGGCGGCAACTACGAAAACGTTATCATCGGCAATAATGATAAAAAGAGCGGCAGTTACACCGGAGGAACAGGGAACTGTATAAAGGCTGATGACAATACCAAAGGCTCGCCGTCCGCGTACGGAACTATTCGACTGAACGGAGCGAAAATCGAACCACAGCAAGCGACACATAACGGGAACGCGAGTATTTACGAAAACATCGTGTTGTCTCCGACGCGGAATAACAATCAGAACCATTCCATGCCAAAGAAAAACAGTCAGTTGTCAAATTCGTGTGAGATGATAGAAAACAAACTGGCCATATCGAACGACGATCTTCTTGAGGCGATCGAGCAATTGTCGATGCTCTCGAAATCCAAAGAAATCTGCGTGACTCCTAAGCGAAACAATTCTGAAATGGATAATACGAAGTCCAACGAAGCGAAAGCCGACAAAGAGAGGAAACAGCTGGAAGAAGAAGACAGGAAAAAATACATAGAATTTTTGCAGAACGAAAAGTTACACGTTCTTGGCAACATGGATGCTTTGAAAAGAAGTGTCGCCGAAATTGAAATTCAAGAGGAAGAAATTAGTAGAGAGGTAACTTTTTCATTCTTACGTTACTATTATATGTATAAGCAAGACTGAACAGATTTTATAGTTCTCTCACTGTTACATCACGCGTATCGTATATTAAATAAGTTGTTTATTTGTTCTCTTTATCTCTTTCTGGGCATGTGGGATACTAAGACATCCGATTGTAAGTATTCGTTCTATTAGACAATAAGATATATATATATATACATATATATTTGTAATTAATAATAGAATTATCAGTGACGAACTGTAGATAATCTTCATTATCTACATTTAAACGTCGTTTCTCCAGTTAACATGTAGGTACACTCTGTAATTTCTGCGGTATCTAGTTAGTTGTCATTTAATATTCATATAACAGTGTACAATATTCATATACAGAGTGCAACAGTAACAATGATATAACAGGGGATAGATAATTTTCTCATGCAAAAATAAATTGAAATTGTAGAAGAATCTTCCAAAGCTTTTTGATTTCAAGAAAATTGATTTTGAATATTTGTCAAATGTGTTACATTTACGGATCAATAAGTTAGTAAGGTAATAGAGAAAACAAAACAGGTCAATGTTAGAAACTCTCGAGGTCAAATATAAGAATACTAGTCTGTAGAGACACGGATTAAAATCTTAGTCAAGTGTACACACATTTGAACGAATTTTTAAACTCGAATTTCTCAAGAACAAACTATTAAGAAGATTTATTTCGATTTATTTCCGCACAAGGAAGCTCATCCGTGGTTATATCATCGCCGTATCATTTATAATTCTTTTCTCACGCAATCTACGAAACAATAAAACGATGTAAGCGATTATCTTGCGAATGTCTGTCTTATTTTTCAGTAAAGCTGGATTTAGAAAACTAGTACAATGGGTATTGGACTCAAAGATATTAAAAATCAATGTTTGCTTACTGTTTGACAGCTCGAATTGGAGAAAGCGCTTTTATCCGCGGAGTATGAATCGGAATCCCTGAAGCTCACGCAAGATGAAGGAGAGAAGATAAAGGTGCAAATGCGAATAAATGAGCTGGAGAGAGAAATGGCGGAGGATAATGCGACTCATTCGAATTTACAAGCTGAAGCGAAACAACGTGTTCAAAAGGCACAACAAGCTTGCGCCCGGTTAGACGAACAATTGACCAATTGCACGGATGAGATTATGCAGCTGGATATTACGAACGAGTTAGCGACACAACAAGATATCTTAGAGAGCGAAAGAAAAGCTTTCGAGGACTTGGAGTTTCATCATCTCGAAGAAGAAGCGAGTAAATTGGCCACGAGAGAAGAGCTACAAAGGTATATAATCATCATAGCACATTTACTTTTCTTAATATATACGTCATATACATGTTTTTTTGCAGATATTTGAGCGACCTCACAAGCAAGATCGAAGGCAGAAAATTGCAATTAACTCATCTAGAATCGCAGCGGTCCGAGGCAAAGAACACGGCGACCAAAGAGGCTAGAAGTCTTGAGAGACAGAAATTGGGACACTTGAAGCGATTAGAAGAAGTTAGTAATGAAATAACATTAATATAAGAAACATTAATCCACTAAAGTCGATACCAGTTCAAGCATGAACGATCAGACTATAAATGCAACTCTTTCATAACTTTCTGCGGTATAAAAAAGTTATCAAGTTACAATTAAACATATCGCATTACATGTTGCATCTTAGCGGGTTAATATATCGTGCGTTACTGTATTATTCGCTAATTAATTAACGATTATGATTGTGATAGGCTCGAAATCGAGTACGAGAGATAAACGAAGAACTCGGCTATCTGGCCCAAAACTCTGCTGAATATTCCGAAGAAAAACGGTCTCCGAGTAGAGAAGACTTTGACAGAATCTCCAGAGTGACCAACGATTCTCCTATTGTGAACAATCAAGGCAGCTTAGGAAGAAAGACAATCGAATCGCTGAAAGAAATCGAGAGAAATCGGCAGCTGCATTTAGCTAAACAAGGTGCGAATTATTCCAATCGATAAATTTTACAATACATGTAATATAAAGAGAATGAGCAAAAATAAAAATATTTTATGATATTTTTCCAGGGAGTCAAGTAATCTCGGAAGAGAGACGTAGAGTCGAAGAATTGAAAAGACGAGTACAGGATGAAGTCCGTTCGCAGTGGGAAGAAAGAAAAATGAACTGTGCGTCTTTTAACAGCATTGAATCTGGCGAAGAATCTTCCAGTTATTCCACTGGACCAACAGAAAGGTGAGCCTAACGAAAATAATTCGTTTTTTTATCTTACGTGTCACATGATTCGAAATTTTAAGAACAAAAATTTAATAACTCTAACTTTTTTAATTAATTCAAGATTTAAAATTATTATTATATTATGATTCTTCAATCTTCTTTATATCTCTTTATAAATAGACGAAGAATGGTGTCAGCACTGTCAGCACAATTTTTATTTACATTCTTTCGCAATAATAACACTTAAATGTATCCTAAATATGTATTATTTGTACAAACGATGAACAGTATCCCGTTACAAGCGGAGATTTATTATGCCTCGTAAAAATCAATGCATATAAATATTTTTGGGTGCATTGATACATTTGTGCCACGAAGTATGTGTAATACAAGACGCGCACATTATCGCGCAGTATTGCAGTTAATCGCAACGACCTTTCTATCGTTGACTGAAGCTTATTACGAAACCTTCCTCATCGACACGCCTCGAACATTGTGTGTGTCAGCTTATAGTAGTCTGAGTGTATCCGATACGTCTGATATAAAATCAAAGTTTTTCAACGATGCAATAAGCATAGATGAATAAGCACTTGAGATATTCCATGATAAAATATACCCACTTGCCCTCAGTTTCTTCGAAAAACAATCTTCTTTTTATCATAAATGTAAAAGATATATAAATAAATTAGAAATTGAATCAAGAAAACTGTATTTTGTGAAATTTATCAGTGAATCGGCGAATTTTTATTATTATTGGTCTCATGTTCCCACTATTAGCATTATTGTCAATATCCAAGATACTGTTAAGAGCAATTACTAATTACGTGCGAGGGCCGCATATCGTGTTAGTTTGATCGACACTCGGCTCGAGTCTTCACTCGTGGTGCAAAGTAGGCGGGGCGTTATCGCGCGATACGCTATCTGCGTGTAGCTGTATGTCTTCTCGCGGTTCTACTCGCGTTAACGTGTCGTGTACGGAAAATCTACGAAAAATGCGGGAATGTTCGAAACATTGTAACGTGATAAATATAAAAAACGAATAACGACTCGCGAGTAACAAAAGGAATTAAGAATGTGTAGTATCGTTCGGTAGCTATCGTCGACAATGATCCAAAATGAACCCCAGAGAAATGGGTGAAATGGTGCTGAACGAGGCCAGAGTTACGGGATGCAACCTGATCACTTTCCTCACTAGTAATCGTTGTTACCTCTGCACTAAAGATTGGATCTGCGACAATTGTTATCGTCCTCTGGAAGTTCACGCGCGCGATATTCGTCAACGTTATTTGTGAGTCACTAATTTTTGAAAAAAATCCGTCTTTTTTGTCAGAAACAATACCGGTTGATAATTTACGAGACGATTCAAAATCTTCAAATGATAATTTAACGCGAGACTATAAATTCTAAAAAGCATGCGCGTTTAATTTTTTTTAAATAATTCTCTTCAAAGTATTTATATATTGTAGAAAATAAAGAAGTAAATAAAAGAATAAATCATTTGATAGAAAAGCTAGCGTAAATAAAAGAATTCCTCTATTTAAGATTAAAATATTCTTCTTTCAATACTAAATATGATTGGCCCTATTTCGATCCTAATAGTATTGTATCTAGAAATCTTTTCTGAGAGTGTTAATCTAACAAGACGATACGTTGCAAAAAGTAAACCAACACTCACCTTTTGACTCTTAATACGTCATAATATATTTATGCGCGCGACGCAAGTGAATGGTAGACACAGACACAGTTGCATTCAAAGACGATATGATCAATTTGTGTGTATGGATGCGTGTATGTATGTGTATTTGTGTTTGTGTAATTTATACTGCATATTATTAATAATTTGCATATAAGCATCAATCATGAAAACTCAGATGAGCTATTAAGGTGTTAAGATCTTGACAAGCTTTCCCAATTATATTTCTATATGTTACTAATCTTTAATATATTAATTTTTTAAACGTCAATATTAAGTAATTCAGTAATCAGACTACTGATTATATTTTCTCTAAAAAAGATTTAATTACAAATTACAAATATTCGTCAAAGAATATGTTTCTGCTACATCATCTTTATAAACATATTTAAATTCTTGCATGACTAAAATATTTGTACCCAATCATGGTAACTCTTCATTCAGGATCACAAGATATATCTTTAAGTAGAATTGTCTTAAAGCGACTTAAATGGTTTAGATTATGACCGTATACATGCGTCATTCACACATACTGTTACATATACATGCAACGCGTTGTAGCACACATGGCATAAAGCTTTGTTCATTCAAGAGCCGTTGACGAATGAAAGAAGAATAATATAGAAAAATAGAGAAATAAAATTATAGAAACGAACTGTATTAGAATCAGGGGTCAGTTATCGGGAACAAGGGAACGTTTCTAGTCAACCAAGGCCGAGGCTGGCATGGCAACGAGATCGGAATGTTCGGGTATCGTTCGCGCTGCATTTAACATTGTAGAAGAATTAAATGCTATATGCCGGTGGTATCGTCGAACCGGTCTACCGAGTCACTTTGTACTTGTTAGGTTTTAATAATACCTGCCTTTCGCTATAGTCGACTATGGGCCTCGTCCTCTCCTCAGTCTCGCGATGCTCAGGGGCTAGGACCGAGGTTTTCGAAGTGTACCGTGCTTCTTTCACGAGAATGTCGAAGACGCCGTATAACATTCGCGACATTCAGTGTTCACGCTCCAGTTAATAATAGCGCCCACTAAATGTGTCAGCGAGAAGTTTCATATCAAGTATAAATAAAGTGTAAACGATTTGACAGTACCGAAAGAACTGCGATGTGTTACGCGGTGACAATAAGAACTATCAGTTGGATTATCCATAATTTTCTATATTTTTAAACTCGTATTTAGGGTATATTTTTAATATTAATTTAGTAAATCAATTTATTATTACTTTAACATTTTGATAGTAAATTAATCAGTATTGCCGAAGATGCAAAAGATAATGACGAAATATAGATTCATTTTTGATAGTTTAATTAAAAGTTTTACTATGAGTAAATCATATAAACTTGCAACGTAATTGAAACTAATTATTATCAATTTACTTTTCCAGTGGTAGCGGAAGCACTGACGGTGCGGAAGGTGGAAACAGCGAAAAATTATCTCCTAGCAAACTTTCGGAACTTACTTCATCCAGTCCGGGACCGTCGAATAATTCTTATAGTTTACTTCAAAATGACAACGTGAGTATATATTAGGATAAAAAGCATATTTTACGTTAGATCAAATTACAAGTTTATATCTTAATTCACTTCGAGATGCTGTGCATGTCGAACGTATACAGTTCCTTTCCAAGAAACTTGTATTTTGATAGGTACACGTTAATCTCCAAAAATATTTTATCGTTCAATCAAACGTTACCAAATACATACGCACGTTGGTATACCGCAAGACGTTACGTCAAGTAAGCGAGAGTCTATCTTCAGTCTATTTCTGCTCATGTGGATTTTATCGCACACCTGTTCAAAGAAATGTCTCTCGACACAAGTCTGCTCCTCTAAAACTTTTCAGTGTTCCCGCAAGTGGGATTTCTCTTGCTTCGAGACGCATTTGTGTCGTGGATTTATTTAGCGTGCGAAAACCGTCAGTTATTGATCTCTTTTTTAATACGTATAAAAAAAAGCAACTTTATACGAATATAAATTTTGAAGATGTGAAACTTGCATTTCTAATGTGGAATCTTCAATTATTGGGTATGTTTTTAGGAGATATTATATAACGAAGATAATATAGCATAAATAATTATAAATAGTATCTTTTTTCTCTCTTTATCTTTACTTGTCTCTTTTTTCGTTTTTCTCACTATTTTTTTCTTTTTTTTCAATTTTTGCGCTCTCTCATTTCACGATCGGCGACATTGAATTATATATATATATTTTTTTTTTGCTTTCTATTCTATTTATCTCATAATTCTAAAAAACTTCACGTGTCAGGCGGATGCAAAGAATAGCCGTGTTACGTGTCCAAGAAATTCTGTGGGTGAATAGCTACTTGTACGGGGCGGTTTACGAGAAGTGTGAATCAACTGAAATACTCGAAAGGAATGTTGTTAACATTTGAAATGTTTGGAAAATAACTTGAGTCATCGGGGCTAACGCACGGAAACAAACATTTTATAGTAAATTCACTGTATCAGCTGCGCTGAACGGGCTATGCAATTTTCTCTCGTGATGTAGCGTTCGTGTTACATTCTCATACATTTCATCAAATGTTTTGACAGTTGAAAGAGATCATCTTGTTAGAGTACACTCTCGTGTGCATTTAAAAACAACGTATTTTTGTTGCCGCCGGAAGTCCGCGTAGCATTTTGGCCCGCCATCGCGCCGGAGACGTACGCTTTTCGACACTGACATTTCGCAAGTATATCCATTTGCATTCTGGAGCAAGTGTTTTCGTCATTGCACACGTGTTTTTCCCAATGCGGCATGTGGCATCTGAGCCTTGATACGCGAACATGCCGCGGGTTGGACGGCATTCAGAGAGTAGCTTGTACTTCGATTATAAATGTGCTTTTGTAAAGTCTTGATTAAGCCTGCAGCGATAATTTATAACGACAGATGACATCGAATTTATAAGCCTCTTTTGCAATTGACCTCTTTCTTGCTAGATATATTTATCATAGACGTACGACAAGCTTTTGTGTCATTTTTCAGGCATTTAATTAAATAGACATTTAAATTTTTATAGCAATGAAAAACAGTAGAAATTTTTACGAATTAAATTTTTAACGCGCGTAAATATACTTCTTATAGTATGGTCTAAGTTTTATTTCTTCACAGAAAAACGTTCACGTATTACTCCTTGCATTCCTACCACTTTACTTAGCATTGAGTTAAGCTGAAGTGAAATGTCTGCAGTAAATTAGTATATTTGTGATGAGTCACCGCGTTTGCCGAGCTGACAGAATTTCTCATCTTGCCTAAACCACTCAACAACTACTAATAGCAAATCACTTGAAAAAAAAAAACAAGCTTTTGACGTGAATGTTATATAATAATATTAGCTCATTGCTCAATTATCTAAAATGTAATGATTTTTTGATAATAAAGATTTAATTAATTCGATCGATCTTCACTAATTTCTATCAATCATTTGTCGAAATTTGATTTACTTTTGGCAGCAATATCGGATATAATCCAATTGCATTTATATAGAGAGTATTATATTTCATGTTATAGAGACGAAATCGTTTCTTATCGTATATTTTAGCAATCTGTTATTCGACACCTTTCACGTGGCATGTTTTATGAATGAATAATCGAAACTTATTGTGCGGGAGAATTTTGATGCTCACGGCATGTGGCGTGTGAGTGGGAGTCCGTAGTTACATTTTACGGCGGGAAATATATCGCTGGACCATTGAGTCACCAGCGTCAGTGAGCGTCGGTCTTTCTCCGTCATCTGTTCGGATCTGTGTAAACGAAATATCTCCGCATAGTTGTCATCGATTTTCGCAAAATTAGATAAACTTTTTGAATTGTGTATAATATGATGTCGCTTATATGGATGAATTACCTAAAAGGCAGAACAAAAAAACGACACATCAGACGGAAACGTGAAATTTGCAAACATGTATGCGAAAAACTTAATGCAGGAATAATATTAGCTTTAATACTAAAAATATTATTAATTGAAATTTATATATATTCTTTTTTTCTAATTTTTTGTTTAATATTGAAAATTGCACGCAGCAAATATTTTTGGGACACTATTGAAAATTGATAGAACAGAATAACAAGAATTCGTGAATTATTTCCAGATGAGAGACGACAGGAGAACATCGATGGAAGGTGAGAGGCTTAGTGACAATAGTGGTGGTGGTGGTGGCGGTGGTGGTGGCGGAATTATCGACGGAAATGGAAGCCGCCCCCTTTCTCAGACATCTAGCGAGATGGATACCCTTGGACCATTGCAATCTGTCAAGCATCGCGAAAAGGCAAAACTTCAGGTAATTCCCTAAAATTTATTGATTAGTTATTTGTGTAAAAACATGATACGAGCGATAGACAAGAACTGTTAAAAAGTGATTGCTTCAGAAAAGAAGTTCGGCTTTTACTCGAAGAAATTACCACATATATACTCTCTTAATATCACGATTCTGTTTTATTTGTATGGGGAAAGCTTTAATTTGTTCAGCGTATTATTTTGATGTTAATGAATCGAAATTCAACGAATGACGAATTTTACAGAGGCCACTCACGAGGTACCTCCCGATCAAATCTGAATCCCTGGATCTAAGGCATCACATAGAAACTGCCGGGCATCAGTTACCTCTGATTTATGATGTTACGGTCGATACAACAAGTTGCAGTGGTTATTTATCGAAGATGAGCAAAAAGTTTCATCACTGGAACAAGCGATGGTTCGTTTTTGATCGCAGGCGGAAGACATTATCTTACTACAGCGATAACACGTCCAGGAAGGCTCGCGGTGTAATTTACTTCCAGGTAAGCGTCGAGAACTTCTCTATTATGAATTTTAACACCGACGTCAACTAATTCGGCACTAATACGTCGTAGTCGATCGAGGAAGTCTATGTGGACCACATGAACACCGTCCGATCGCCACAACCGTCCCTCACCTTTATCGTCAAGACTACGTCAAGACTTTACCATCTCATGGCACCCAGCCCGGAAGCTATGCGTGTTTGGGTGGACGTTGTGTTTACCGGAGCAGAAGGATATCACGAGTTTGACCACGGCGTTTGATCGATACCTATTTATAAAGCAAATTTCCACGAGAATCGAATTTTCTATCTTGACGTAACACGAGAATATAGTGATTTCTGGTCTTTAATAATTATAACGAGAGATTATTTCATAAGAAACTGTGCCTAAAATCAGAACAATTCTTAACTAAAAACACAAATGAATAAAGCATAAAGTAAATGAGATATAAATTAGAAATACCACAATTACATTTTTTACAATTAATGTGTTCTGGAAATGTCTAATGATTGTACGTTATTTTATAATAGGAAATTTCTCCATATTAGATAATATACCTTATTAGAAAGCATTTCAATGTATGGAAATGTGAGCACGATAACTTCAGAAAATAGAAACAAACGCGAAGATTGAGCTGCTGCTAAAAAATAAACGAGACAGCTAAACGTAGATTAAAAAATGTGTAAGCTATTTATATAACAAAAATAAGAGATACTTTAATTGAATATTATGAATTTAAAAGTTTAAACGTAATTACTAAACATTACATAATTTTATTAATGCAATGATATAAATTCAGACTACTTTTTGTAGTTTCGCTAGTACTTTTGAGCAGTTTCTTTTTTTTAAACTCGAAGTAATTTTTTTCAAGAATGCCATATGCTTATTCGCAATAGTGAAAGAACTTCGCAAAAAGTCACAGATATCACCATAAATCATTATGTTCATTTTAATTTAGAAACAAGATAAGATTGATTTCACAGAATGAGGTCCTTCGATTCATTTGTATTTCTCTTCTGCAGAAAAATAATTGAGTCTAGTAAATGCAAGATATACGAAAAATTATTTCAATTGTTTCAGTATTTGAAGTGTGTATAATTTAAAATGATTCATGATAATAATAATATATATAATATTATATAATAAATGTACATAATATTATATTATATTATTATATACAAATTATATATTATATATTATTATATAATGTATAATAATATAATTTTTTTTAATTATTGAATTTATTGAACAATTCAATTTTTATATTCTGACTAAAAAATGCACAAAATTTATAAATTGTAAAAATAATTATATATAAAACGTATCTATATATTTTTAATAAAAAAAATTAATACAAACTAATAAAAAGTGTTAATAGAAGTTTCGAAAATTTTATTGAGAGAAAATATTTTATATATACTAATAATATTTGATATATTATTTTGTGCATCAGAGATATAAATTTTACTTTCGACAGTCTCCTAATATCACTTCAAACACTGAACTATTCGAGCTATTTGAAGGAATGGGCATTAATAGTACATCATGCGCAAGTATTATTCATTACCATTCAAACTAATTATAAATGAACTTTTACCAACCTAAGTAGATAAGTGTTATTAGGGTTTTGTTAAATTTTATAGATACTTCTAATCTAGTCTTCCAGCGTATAAATACAAGAGGATTTGTGAAAAGTTAATTAAACGAATTGTAATAAAAGGAAACTTTACAAAAATTTGTACACGTTCGAAAACCGGAGGAAACAAAAGCCAATATTTGTAAATATAACACATAATTGTATTGTTACTTTAATGCGTGAGATTCATATTTTGATATCATGCCATACATATGCCAAGGATTAAATGGAATAAGACTTCTTACTATTTTATAAAAAGGTCCTTATGCGTCTTAAGCTGAAACTTATTTTACGTAATAAGAGTATTATAGCAAAACCAATATCATTTTTATTTTAATAACGCCGTACATATTTAATTTACGCAAGATTATGTAAAAGATATACTATCGACAATCAAATAATACAATGCTATAGGTAACTCGAAGATTTGATAGTCTGCTATACCTTTTAAGTGAAAAATATAGATAAATTGATAAAGAAATATTTTTTATTTCTCTCTGCATCCTATTTGATCCCTAATATATATATTGATAATATACATATAATTTATGGCAGATAAATTCATTATCTGTTTCGCTTTCTTTTTATCTCGAATTCAGAAAAAAATAATACATGATATGCAAGGCCTACGAATCGTCAATTACGTCACTGGAGGTAGCCAAGCATGCTGTTGTCACATTGATTTTCCTTTTCTAGAAGGAATAGTTAAATGAGTATCAGATACGCGAGAATGCTTCATCAAAAGTGTCGGCAGGGTTTGTATCCGTCCAGTAACGTAAAGAGATTTGCAGTACCGGAGGAAAAAGTACCGTGGACAGTCGATTATCCCGAGTACAAACCGGTCGCATATACCGCTAATGTTCTCAAGGGTAAACCTTGGGCCGATCCAGAAATCAACGAGCCCACCTTCAAACCAAAATGGAACACGGTGGACGGTAATTACCCTTTTTCTATTCGTCTAACTGATAAATTCAGAACAATTGTCACGAATTGAAAAATTGACGGAAGAAAAATAAATGGTGGAAGTCACGTTTCTTAGGTTAACATCAATTTACGTAGGCTAGACTAGAGCAATATTGCGCATGCGAGGCAAGTTATTACCGCGTCTGTATTTGAAATATAATTCTTGACAGACAAGGTGAATCGAAAGAGTTTTACGGGTGACTATATCGTGAACGCGGATGGTTACCCCTTAAATCCTGTAGGACGAACCGGTATCGTTGGCCGAGGACTTCTCGGCCGTTGGGGACCGAATCACGCTGCCGATCCTATCGTCACACGATGGAAACGCGATAATACGGGGACCGTGGAAGTAAACAAGAACACGGGAAAACCTGTATTACAATTCGTCGCGATACAGAGACGTGATTCCGGAGAATGGGCCATACCTGGGGGTATGGTTGATCCAAATGAGACAGTTTCTGCCACTCTAATGAGAGAATTCATGGAGGAAGCGCTAAACTTTCTGGAAATGGATGACACCGAGAGGAAGGTCCTACAAAATTCTATAATGGAGTTCTTTACGAAAGGCGACGAGATTTACAAGGGATATGTAGACGACCCGCGAAATACGGATAACGCTTGGATGGAGACAGTGGCTATAAATTTTCACGACGAGGAAAACAATGTCGTTGGGAAGCACGCGTTGAAGGCTGGAGATGACGCGCGTAATGTAAGGTGGATGGACGTAAATAAGGAAATAAATTTATACGCCAATCATAGCGAGTTTGTAAGAAAAACTGTGTTGCAACGTAATGCGCATTGGTGAAGCGCAGTCTACAACTGCAACTGCAGTAATCTCGTCTGGGAGGAGGATAATGTTGAAAAAATTGTACAATTATAAAAACATTATTTTTGTATTATGTATACTATATGTACTATACCCGTACATACACTTTCTGCACTGTGCATAGCACAAGCGCACATCGCTAAATATTACTGTTGTTTGTGCCAAACAAAATCTTAAATCTAGTATACGTCTTCAGACATAAAATGAGATTTTTCAATGTAAGACGAAACATGCATCCAACAAAAATGTCGATTATGATCTATCACATGTTACACTATTACTGTTCTTACACGGATTAGGAAGTTTTTGTGAGGTATAATACCCAATCTTCGAATTTCAGTCGTCTTGTGTCATGTATATTTTCGTAATTCTTTTGATCGCACATCACAGTCAAGTTCAAACTCAAACACGAGAATTAAGTACTATTATATATGTATAAATATAAAGTCATTGAAAAATCACATCATCAATATGTATTGATATAATGTATCATAGAATAACATGTTAATAATTAAAAAAAAAAAATTTTTTTTTAAGCACTAAGCATAAAACTGCTTCCTTTCAAATGAAAAATATGAAGGTAATGATACGCAAAAAATGTGGGAATGGGATTTCGAATCTACAGCAAAATTCTGAATATATTGCGATATATTGTAAATTGAGCAAATATTGCATCGATATCGCATGCTTATAATATATTCCTGCAAAAATACTATGCGCATAAAAAAAGAAAAATAAAAACATAGTACATGTATAAAATAATACTAGTAGGAATTATCCTATATCACTAAACCTGATTCCACTTGGTCTTACACTAATTGTAAGATAACAAATGTACTTTTTAATATGGCACGCGACAATCGTTGGTACTTATCATAATGGGTGCTTGACTAGGCTCTTTTAAGCCGAGAAACTCTAAAAATACTTTGCTGGACTTTGTGATTGGACTGAATGTGTCATCAACATTTGTATATAACGTGAAATCGCTTAATTTAACGTGCGTATCATTTCCGTCACTCTTATCTAAACCTGAATTTTTAAGATTTATGTTCGGTACAGGAGCGGTATTTTTCTTTGATTGAATTTCAGCTTTTTCTAAATCAAGGGCATGTTGCGCTTGTACCTGGCCCAATCTTGATGCTCTGATGAAATAAGTGCGTGCGGTATCAATATTGATTGGTAAACCGCCCCTTCCTTGGGCATGGAAAACTCCCAAATTATATAACGCATCGGCATGATCGTGAGCCGCGGCATCATTGTAATATTTTGCAGCCTGAAGGAAAATTATACTTTTATATATATATATTTTTTTGCAGGCATATCTCTCTTCACATTTTTAAATCGTCCATATTTTTTAATTTTATATAAGTCGAATATCTTTCTTATCTTCGTGCAGGGATCGAAAAGAGATTTTCGTGATTAAATGACGTATGTTTTAAAGCTGTTTCTCGCATCTCTAAATATTATCTAGATATTAGAATGTACCTTTGCTTGATCTGCCAAAGTTCCAATGCCTAATTCGTAACATAGACCTAAATTAAACATGCTTCCGGGAGATGATAATTTAGCGCCCGCGGAAAAATGCGCTAAAGCGTCTTTATAACGTTTTTCCTCTAAGGCTTTAATACCATAACGAAGTTCGTATTCTCCTACCACTATTTTATGGGTATTTGTAAATTCATCGGCTGCCTCTTTGAATGCCTATGGATACAGAAAATCTATAAAAATATGAAACTCTACATTGGCCTCTCTACACACACAGGGAATAAAATAATTTTCCTAAAAAAAAAATTAAAAGAAAAAAGACTGAAAGAAATAGATGTACAAGTCTTCATTTATTCTATAATTTTTGTAATGCGCTTCACTAAATATATTACAAAATTTAACTCCAAAAATATATCTTGTTTACAAAAGACAAGAAAATAACAAGTCACTGAATTATGATACATGTGAATATAAATTATCTGCATGGATTACAAAGATAATATCGCGATAATTACAATCATATCAAAACAAATAAATAAAAGAAATTTTTGCTGAAGAGAAAATATCTTCGAATTTGTCAGAAAATAAATAAGCGAAAAAAATGTATACTGGATACTTGTAACTACAATATCAATATAAAGAAACGCGATTAAGAACATTTTTGCATAAAATACTGAGTTTTTTTTACATATGCTAGCATACATTATGTATACAAATGCTTTTTGAAATATTTATTTAGGAGAAATATAGACTGTTGTAAGCTTTCATCTCAATATAATTTGTGCCTATAACATTACAGAGTATAATGTCTGCAAAATAACATCCTCACCTCTTCAATGGTGATAGGACCAAATGGTTTCTCTGCAGTCCATTGTGAGTCTGATTCCTGCAGGTTGGATGTTTTTGCTAGTTTATTGCTAGTGCCAGTACAGTTAGTAACCGGCAGGATTTTTCTTGGATGTAAATTTAATAATTGCATAAGTATGAATGAAACTCGAGAGTAACCACGTAATTTGCTTTTCGAGGTCTCATTGCTATCTCTGTCGAAGACTCTTTTGCGGAGACAAAGCGTCTGGCATACGACCCATCCAGCCGCCAGTACGCTGGACTAATAAAATAAAAATATAGGCCACATATTAGCGATAAAGACTTTTTAGTGTTGCCAAGATGTGTGTTGCATAACATTACAACAGGTTTTGTTTTGAAAAACGTATTTACCCAGCCGACAGCCTCGGACCAACTGTGCTTGGTATTCCAATCGTGTTGCTTGTTTTTAGCACCGGAGCTTTTAGCTGATCCGCAAAAGCCTTTGTCACAAGTGATAAATACTGGTGGAAGAAATTTCTGTTGGCATGTCAAGCTCGTCTTGACTTCATTTTTCGCGTTATCCTGCGACGATTGTGAGTAAACGTTGGTGCGACAAACACGTCGCTCCAACGTTTCTCGGATTCCACGAACTACGACTTTCCACATTTTTCCTTCGTTTCTTCCTTTTATATATTGGAAAGATGATATACTTTGTGGAAAGCGAGGCAAAGAAACTCCTTCACCATGGAGTTGAATCTACGCTACATTAAAAACGAGTGCACTTGCGCCACTTGCACTGAAGTCGTGCACAAATAGTGCACCACGTGCACAAACATGCGAGAAAACGGATTGACATCCATATTAAAAAGTCCCTACTCGAGAGCCAATTAGAATACTCGACAACTTTACGGTCCTACCAATAAACGTTAAGATCACGGAAAAGTAAAGTAGTTTGTCAAGTTGGCACACACACAAATATTCGTATCAGCATATTCAGGTGGAACATTCCTAACCTATATCATGAGTCTCGCGTGATTGAAGACCACGCTGTACAGGTTCTTAATAATAACTATACGCAATTAATACATGCGTATTTATCTATATAAAAAATTAAAATATCTTAAATTAAAATGGGGAAAAAATCAAAGATTGGAAAGCAGAGGAAAGATAAATACTATCAACTAGCTAAAGAAACAGGTAATATTAATTTATACATACTAGTTAAATTACTAAATTAAAAGTTATATTAGCTTCAAATACGGTAGTATTTTAATCAAACGTTTAGCAGTTAATCATATCATCTAAATAATTACTAAAATTGAACGTTTTGTTCAGGTTATAGGTCACGTGCGGCTTTCAAGTTAATTCAGTTAAATCGGAAATTTGAGTTTCTTCAAAAGTCCAGAGTATGCATCGATTTATGTGCTGCACCCGGCGGCTGGATGCAAGTTGCCAGGCAAAATATGCCAATATCATCGATAGTTATCGGTGTAGATTTATTTCCGATAAAGCCTATCCCGGGATGTCTCAGTCTTGTAGAGGATATTACAACGGATAAATGTAGAGTTGCTATCTCACGTGAATTGAAAACATGGAAGGCTGACGTTGTTTTAAACGATGGTGCTCCCAATGTGGGAAAAAGTTGGATTCATGATGCATATCAACAAGCTGTTTTGACATTATCAGCTCTTAAATTAGCTACTCAATTTTTAAAAGCTGGTGGTTGGTTTGTAACAAAAGTATTTCGATCTAAAGATTATAACCCATTGGTCTGGGTGCTAAAACAATTGTTTAAGAAGGTAAGGTTAATATCATTTAAGGCAAATTTATTAATTGTTATCTATTATTTTATTACTATGAAATTAATTACAGGTACATGCTACTAAACCTCAAGCCTCACGTAGTGAATCTGCAGAAATTTTTGTAGTTTGTCAATATTATATTGCTCCTGATAAGTTGGATCCTAAGTTCTTTGATCCAAAACATGTCTTTTCTGACTTACAAATAGAAACTGGGAACAAATTAAATGTTTTTCATCCAGAAAAACAAAAGAAAGCTAAAGCAGAAGGATATCCTGAGAATGATTACACATTATATCATAAATTATCTGCAAAAGAGTTTATTGCCTGTGAAGATGCATTAGAAGCTTTGCAGAATGCTTCCGAAATAGTGATAGACAACGAAGTTATCGACAAGCACGAGAAAACAACTAAAGAAATTAGGGAATGTTGCAAGGATATTAAAGTACTTGGGCGAAAAGATTTGAAGCTTCTACTTAGTTGGTGGAAGGCGTTGAAAGAGTCGCAAACTGAAACGAAAGAAGTGGAGAATACAGTTAAGGATGAAGTTACTGCCGCACCTGCAACCATTAGCCTCGAGGAACAGGAGGATTTGGAAGACGAGGAAATTCAAAAACAGATCGCCGACCTCCGGGAAGCAGAAGCTAGAGAGTTAAAACGCAAAAAGAAGAAAGCTAATAAAGAAAGGCAGAAGCTGAACGAACGACTCAATTTGAAAATGATTCACAAGAGCGACGAGGGACCTAAATTAGAAGGAGACGATTTGTTTAAATTAGATCAGATTCAGACCTATCAGCAATTAGAGCAAGTTACAAATCAAACGCCTGACGTCTTAGCGGAGAGCGATGTGGAGTCGGACGAGGAAGTGAAACCGAAAACGATTCAGTATGAAAAAGATACAAGTCACTTGGACAGCAAGGGTTTATACTATAAATCAGAGGATAGCGAGGAAAGTGATACTGATGCATCAGATGACGATACAAATAGCGAAGAATCTGGACTAGGTATTATGCATAAAATATTAATACTGATTTCAATATAATTAATCAAATAATTCTCTTCCAGCTAAAAGATTTATATCTTGTTTCTGACTTACTGTTTGAATTTGTAACAGAATCTTAGAATCTATAAAATTAAATAAGATAATTATTCGCCAGTGATGCAATAACAAATTGAGAATATTAGTCGGCCTGACTGGCAGTAATTTATTAATAAAATAACGTTTCAACCCTTACTTTGGGTCCTTTTCAAGTTAATGTTCCATTATGTAACATTAACTTGAAAAGGACCCAAAGTAAGGGTTGAAACGTTGTTATTTTATTAATAAATTACTGCCAGTCAGGCCGACTAATATTCTCAATTTTTTAGAATCTATAAGTTTATTATTTTAATACAGGTTTGGACGATTCGGACGATGAAAGTACAAGTAAACCACAAAAGAAACGACAATTTAAAGATCCTGAAAGCACGCCGTTGTTAACTGATCTAGATTTCCGGGACAAAGAAACTAAAAGAGCTCATAAAGCAGCACTCTGGTTTGAGAAAGATGTATTTAAAAACTTAGAGAATGAAGACGACGCAGATTATGAAATGGATAAAATGATTGAGCAGTACAAGAAGAAAGGTGGATATGTCCTCGGAGAAGAGAAGAACATGCAAGAGAAAGTAGATGAGGAAAAGAAACGGAAACGCAAAATCAGTGAAAGTGATGACACAGATTCGGATTATGATGTGGAAGAAATGATGGCGCCTAATAAAAAAATGAAAAAGATCGGTGGAAAGGATGGTTTTGAAATAGTGCCACGAGAAACAGGTAAAGAAGTTTTATTATGCATTTTATTATGCATTTTACCGATTGAGACTATTAATAATTGTAACTACTTATATCAATATACGTGTTTGTTTATAATTTAATCAGATAAAAAGCCGAAGAAAAAGAAATTGACTCCCGAAGATTTAGCGCTCGGATCGTTACTAATTCAAAGTAAAAAATCTCGAAGAGACTTGTTTGACTCGGCTTGGAATAGATATGCGTTCAACGACGAGAAATTGCCCGATTGGTTTGTGAAGGACGAGGAAAAACATATGAAGAAGGACGTGCCTGTACCTAAAGAACTTGCCGATGAATATAAAAAGAGGGTGGAAGACTTGAATGTGAGACCTATTAAGAAAGTAATGGAAGCTAAAGCAAGGAAAAAGAAACGCGCAATGCGCAAACTTGATAAGGCCAAGAAGAAAGTAGAAGCATTGATGGATAATACGGACATTAGCAGTACAGAGAAGGCCAGACAAGTTAAAGCGTAAGTATGAGATGTTTAGAACGTTTTATTCTGAATATTCTGATGAATGTACCATCATAATTCACTCTTTAATTTGATTTAGGTTGTACAAGAAAGCACGTCAGGAGCCAAAAAAGGAAGTTAAGTATATCGTAGCGAAGAAACATACCGCGCAAAAACGGTCCGTTCGGCCACCCGGGGTGAAAGGTCGATATAAAATAGTCGACCCGAGGATGAAGAAAGATTTACGCGCGGCGAAAGCGAAGGAAAAAACTAAAGGACGTGGAAAGAAAAGTCGAGGCGATAATCGAGGCAAAAAACCGAGGGCAAAGCCTAAAACTATGAAGAGGAAAAGTAAGTAACCTTTAGCCTCACATTACGAAACATTTTTTATTCGTAAAAACTATACCACGCATTTATATGTATAATTCAGTTGTGAGACATGTAAATAAATATTGTTTCTATTATGCAATACACATTTGAGAATTCTGGATTCCTTCCTTTCTAAATTATTCCGTCGATTTTATATATATTTTTCTTTTCTAACTATTAGAAATGAATTGTTTAATAGATATCGATGCGGAACGTGTACGTGTGATGTATAAGTTACTGCGGTAAAGAGATAAGTTACGGAGTCTACACTTAGATATTGTTTACACATAGACGTCCAATTCTGTCCACCAGTCACAACCGACGCGGAATGTAACCGCGTTAATAAATAGTAGTGGAATACGATCTTATTCGCGTTGTACGAGATTAGTCGAACTTGTCCTTGTTTTATTTCGAGCAATTCTGTTTTGTGCATAATGTCGATGTAGAATGTAGATACAGAAATAACTCGAAACTCTCCCTCCACGATAAAACAGCCGGAACGGAGTAGTCGCGGAGTTGCAAATCGCATTTCTAGCGCATGGCGCGTAAACAAAAAAATCACGAAGGAGAGAGAGCGAGCCACTTATAGATCGCAAACAACCTATTATTTATTACGCTCATTAATATCTCTCGTTACTTGTCCGTGAACGAAGCTCCCGAAAAGTTTTACGTAATCTTATGAAATATTCTCAGCGTCCGCTGATATAGATCTAGCGTCCCCTATATATCCCTCTTTAAATACCCCCCCATCCGACGACGGAGGTGAACCCCTCCACGGGTACATTTCTCGGCTGTGTTCCGCGTGTATCGGGTATCTCGATGTAAGTAACCACGGGCCGCCTGCGTATCGTCGGGACGCCGCGCCGCGGTCGATGTCAAGGACAAGGCCGACGGTATCTATAAAGATCGCCTCGCGTCGGCGTCGATGCACCGTCATTCGCGAAAGTAGTCGCGAACCGATTGCCGCGCGCGGGGAGGGTGTCCACCACCACGGACGCCAAGATTCGTCATCGACCACGTTTTTCGCGTAAAATATGGATATGGATGGATCGCGTGGCGTTTGCTTTTTGCTTTATATACCGCGGCAACAGTAATTGAATAGAAACTCGTACGTCCCCGCCCCATCGTTCTCCGCTCTGTGTTGACGCGCAGAATAAATGTTAATGAGACGATGCTCCAGCGAATTCAGACCTGTTGTCCCGAGATTGCTTGGCTTACGCTATTCAAATATACGATCGGGTATTCGCGGTGCCCGTTCTAGGAGGTGGCGGCGGTCGGTGATGCACTCGGTTACAACTGCGTAGCTGCAAGCAATCGGCACGGTCGATGTCAAGGCCGGGGGGGGGGGGGGGAGGGAGAGATGTAGAGAACCGTTTGTTGCAGGACCGAAATTGACGCGCAGCTATATTCCGATATTGGGACGAAGAATTCGACCCAAATAGCACGTACACGCTATATATCTACCGCCCACGCCTAAGCGGGATGTTTCGCTTTTATTTCGAGGGGGTTTTATTTGACGTATCTGATTCACCCATAGAGGCGTAGATACGCGACACTCCTCTGCATAGCGAGTTGCATCGAGTTACGCGGACAGAGGAGAGTGGGAGGGGGGAGGGAAACGCCGGTTTCGATTGCAACGCAGTTTAATCCGTTATGCATTTAGTTCAAACGTCGTTTTATTACACGTTTGAATACCTGAATATTAAGTGAATAAATCAAGGAAAGATTGCATCGACTCGAGGCTTAAAAAGCGTAAAAATATCCGGAGCGAGCTAAACACCCACTTGTTACCGCCTGTTTATCGCGAGCCAACTTGGCGGCGCCGACGGCGGCGGCGGCGGCATTTGCATCAAAGATCGCGATCGCGCGTCGGCGATCGGCGCCGCTAATAAATTCAATAAAGCCGGAGCGCGCGGGGTGAACGATTCCCGTCGGCTCTCGATCGCGATTAATAACTCCCAAGCCAATCGGCGTCTTAATACCGCCGCGCGCGTTATCCTGCGCGAGCGTGTCGTGTGTGCTTCTCGGAACGCGATATACGCGAAAAGGCGTCAGCGTATTTGTGTATCTACGAGCGCGGTAGGCGCGCTTACGTCAAGGGCGACCTCGACTTTCCATCGCCTCTAATCCGCGCGAGAATCGCTCCCGGACGACTTATTTCGTTCCGACCTCACACGGCACACGGCACACGCGACTCCGGACTCCGGGCTCCGTAGAACGCAGGGCGGGCCTGAAAGCCGCCGGCCGGTGTCCCTCAAAAATTGTCGGACGCTCCGCCTATTCTTAGCGGCAGTTTTGCTTGATGGATCTATTCGTAGAACGGACCGCCGCCCCCCTCTCTCTCTCTCTCTCTCTCTCTCTCCCCCCGACCGTTCTCGATTGCATCTCGGTTCAAAGGAAACCTCCTGCGTTTCGCCATGATGGCGTAAAAGGACTGCTAATGCTAATCCCTATGACGCAATGGCGTCGGGTCGTCCCGACGGATCGCCGAACGAGACAAGCGGATAATTAGGCTCGCGCGAATGATATATATGTACGTGATATATTCGCTCACCGCCCGATCGCCGCCGTCGTCGCCGTCCCTTCCGGGTACGCCGCTTCTCTCCCTTGAAACACGCCACGGTCCTCCCTCGATGCTCCGAGACGCTCCGTTACGATGCCGTCGGGAACGCCGGGATATTTCCATCGCACGATACACTTCACTCGCGCCCGTCGGGAAGACGCGGCCAATGATCGCGAATTTGTGGGTTAATTACCCGTTAATTCACTCGCGCGACACTTCCGATCGCTCGCGACTCGCGACGCACCCGGATCGGATGAAACGATGGGAAATGCGGAGAGGTCACGCACGTCGCACTCGCGCGATTACTCGCGACGTTCGCTAGTACTGTCGACTCCGAAAAATTTGAAATCTATAGCGACTTCGCGACAAAAAATTCACACGGGTTTGGGGGGGGGGGGGGCAACCGCTCGCGGTTGGCATCCCTCGCGACACGGGCCAATGAAACGGCGATGCCCGCATATCCGCGTGAAGTTGTCGCCGCGTTTTCGGACGGGACTCGACGGAGAAATGCCGCGCGTCGCGTCATGGCGTCAGGGCGTAACGAGATCGGAATCGTGAGGTGTGAGGTTAATAAGGCAAGGTACGATGTTCCCGTAGGTGCGCACTTGTTCATAGCGATGGTCAATCGGACACTGTCAAATTCGTAGTTAATTCGTAGTTAAATTATACTCAATTTGAGTCTTTTTCAACCATTCCTGTAGGTCACCACTGCTCCTACTCAATTAATCGTCGTTAATTTAACTGAACAATGTTAATTTAACTAAACCAATGAAGTTAAAATAATACATTTCGACACACACGGTAGTTAAAATTTATTACTTATTTACACAAAACAGTATTATTGAGTTTGATTCCGATCTCGTTACGCCCGACGCGACGCGCGACACTTCTCCGACGAGTCGAGTCTCGTCCGAAAAGTTCGTAAGTAGTACGCGGCGATAATTTCACGCGGATATGCGGACATTGCGGAAGCAGTAAGGGCTCAGACACAATGAGAAAAATAAGGAATAAGATAAAGGAATAAGGAATAAGGCATGTTGCATCTCACTTCAGTACATGTACATTAAAGTGAGATGCAACATGCCTTATTCCTTATTCCTTTATCTTATTCCTTATTTTTCTCATTGTGTCTGAGCCCTAAATCGCCAAGTTTTATTCGCCCGTGTCGCGAGCGTCGCGAGGGATGCCAACCGCGAGCGGTTTCCCCCCCCCCGCCCCGGTGAATTTTTTTGTCGCAAAGTTGCTACAGATTTCAAATTTTTCGGAGCCCGCGGTATCTAACGAATTGTAACGAGTGTCGCGAGTCGCGAGTGACCAAGTGATCGCGCGAGGGCGATGTGCGCGATTTCCGCGCATCTCTCGCGTCGTTCTATCCGATCCGAGTGCGTCGCGAGCGATCGAAAGTGCCGCGCGAGTGAATTAACGGGCAATTAACAGGTAATTAACTCGCAAATCCGTGATCGGCCGCGTCTTCCCGACCGCGACGGTCGTGAGTGAGTGTATCGTGCAATGAAGATATCCCGACATTTCCGACGGCGCGGCATCGTAAAGGAGCGTCTCGGAGCATCGAGAGCGGAGCGTCGTGGCGTGTTTCAAGGAAGAAAAAAAGCGGCGTACCCGGAAGGGACGACGACGACGACGACGGCGATTGGGCGGTGAGTGAATATCATGTTATGTACCATTCACGCGAGACTAATTTATACCCGCTCGTCTCGTTCGGCGATCCGTCGGGGCGACCCGACGCCATTGCGCCACGAGCATTAGCATCGCCTTAATATTTAATAATGGAGATTTATCCGAAATTTTGAAAAGCAATCTAGCCGCTAACCATTATTGGCCGCAGATTAGGCTCGTTGAGATTTGATTGGTTGCCCTGTCCGTGTCGATGTAATACCGCCATTATGCACAACATCGCGCCTAGTCTTACGTCACGATCGTAAACGAACGGTGGAGTATCGCGCAAATGTCGTGTGTGTTTCGTGTGATTTACGCTCGTTTGCCCGTATAAACGAGTGCGTCACGAGTGCGACGAATGTCGAGATGAGTGTCGTATAAAGAGGTGGTCGGTCGGGTCGGTCCTGGCATCGCGTTAATTGGACTGTATCCTTGAATAAACGAACGCCCGAAATAATGGTGCAGCCGGCAGAGCCGGTAATGAGGTTATATCAGGTGCGTCGGCCGGTGAGTGTAGTCATCTGTTATATTCGCGCGATTAATTGTTCATTCATTTACTCCCGCATTGCCCTCTGCTCTTTGTGCGCTACTACGAATTAAATTAAAGAATGGCAGTTTATGGTGAGCATATAGCGCTACAATGAAATCGAAGCGCGAGAAAAAGCGAATTAATTTTTAACTTCTTCTCAATTGACAAATGACTCCCAGCACTGGGTTTGACACGGCCACAGAATTAATTCTTGACTGTGGACATTATACACTAGCCGCTAGCGAATGTCGAGCTCTACTTTTAGGTGTGTGTGTGTGTGAAAACAGAGAAATAAAAATAATTGCTTTTCACTCTGAATACATGGTTGTTGCTGTACTTTCTTGTATTGATCTTCAGCATTAATGCGTAGAATCAAGCTTTATTTTCTTGAAAGAAAAACATAATTGGTCAACATGGCAAATGAGTCATAGAGATTCACATCCAAAGTTGAGAGTTAATTTTGATATATGTATAACTTGATATATGTGTAACTTGATTTGAAATCCCTTTACGACGGTACTTGCGACCAAATTTAACTTAATCGACGATTAATTTGTCACGTAATACTTGTAGTGTTTTATTAACAGAATTATTAGAGTATTTTGTTGTTTAACGTTTGAGAAAAAAAATTATGTTAGAGACGACGAGTTATATTGTCGAAATTTTGTGGCGAATAATTCTACCAATTGAATTAAATGAAATTAATGAAACCGATTAAATTAATTTGAGTTTCATATACCTCTGAAAATAACCGCAATATTAATATTTTCTTTTTTTTTTTAAGAAAAATTGTTTTTTTTATATTTTAAAATATATAAAATGGCTTTTTGATAATTTTAAATGTGTAAAAAACGAGGTTGAAGCAGTCGGGAGTAAAATTTATATTTTTTAAATTTTGTGTATGTTTCCCTTTAACATAGATGTGCTACAGTTCCGTCAAGTAAGCTCCGTGCGATCGTAGTCGTTCGTACGATTTTTCAGGCATTGATTATACAAGCAAATTATCGTAATATACGCTAATAATTAACGATTGTTTTGTGCATTAATTATGATTATAACTAGAACTTGCTCTGTCGATTAGACAATACAGCAAAAACGCTATTTAATGTATAATCGTTACATATATTATACTATAGAATTGTTTCAGCATATTCATATTACGATACTAAATTTATCCGAAGTAAATATTATATGAAAATAAATACATGATGTCGGAAGCAACGATAAAAAATTGGATAATCGTTGTATAATGTGTAGAATTAGTTGAATCTTTCAGGAAGTTTCAAACTTATACTAATGGATTTTAGTACTTTGAGACCTTTATTAAAGATCTTTGCAATATCGAAACTTCAGCGTATGTCTACAACCCCTAATGGAAAATCCTCCAATGAGCACTCTTTATTTCGCCAAAAATACAACCTACGAGCGTATATACTTGATGTGTTCCCTTTTATAGTCTCTAAGTTTTTTATATAGACGATAAAAGTCCTCGTATGGGAAGGGGGGGAAAAGTGGAAAAGAGGAAATGAATAGTCCATATAATAAGAGCGAGGAAAAGAGATCGAGAGCGCGGAAAAAGAAAGAAAATCGAGGAGAGGGAGAGAGAGAGAGAGAGAAAAAAAGAGAGAGAATGGGCGAGGGAGCTGACGAGGGTGCGGTAATTGAGGATCGTTAACGCGTCCTCGAGAGAGATCGAGCGGAGTGGCTGGATTTCGCTAGGTCCCCCTGTTTCTACCCTCCCTCTTCTATCGCGCCCCCCCCCCCGCCCCCGCGGCCGCGACTCCGCCGACCTTCATTCGTTCAGGAGTGGATGGACCTTGTTCGTCACCGGGCCGTGGTATAAGGTCAAGGTTGTCGCTCCCGGCGCGCGTGAGTGCGACCTCCGGGTGCATCGAGCGAACTGCGCGCGCATTCGACGTCTGCGTCGCGACGCTCAGCCCTGCCGTCGCTCGTCCGTCGCCACGAGCCACTGCCAAGGTCCCCGTTGGTCACGGGCAAACTCGTTACGCGGTTGCTCGTCGAGAGCAGAGCGCGAGGTCGGCCCGTAGATTGGTAAGGATCCTGGCGTGGGATACGTTATTTAACCCTTCGTACGGTAGGACCGGGTAGGACGATGTTTTTATCGCGTGGGACACGAACGCGGTGGGAGAGTAGAGGCGGCAAGTTGCCGGAGTCGGTAAACGAATCTCGTAAATAATGTCGCATTTGTACAGAATGTAACGCCGATGAATATACGTATCTTTCGCTCCGATCACCTTCACATTTCACGTATCTACGAAATAAAGAATACATGTCCGTACTCTGCAACATCGATCTCTTTCCCGTTGCTTGTCACGAGTATACTTATTGTGAAATACCGAACATGTGTATGCTATAAGTAAGGGAGAGTAGAGGTAGGGGAGGCGTGGTAGGTCGGAAGCTGAGGGTGAGTTGTTCAAGGGAGCGAGCAAGTTCAAGGCTGCTCAGTCCGGGCCATGTCCGGGCCACGTCCGGGCGTGCCAACGCAAATACGATTTCGTTTCGAGGGCATTCGAGTATCGAGACAACAGATTTCGGTCTTGAACTAGTGATTTCGCTGGAACCGAGCTTCGTGCGCTGGCTGTTATTACACCATAATACAAAATAACAAATTGTTGCATTTATCAACGAACACGTCGTGGGAAATTTGACGAGGGATCCATCAATTAATATTTTTCGCACACTCGTTATACTTCGATGCCTATTGCGTCGTACATCCAGATTACTTACGACATTACGAAGGCGATATCAAGTTTTCGACGCAATCGGCCGGGTGTCAATCATTGCGTATCGGTGACCATCCGCGTCATTATTCTGCGTAGTCAGTGAATTATTGTGCTGTAATGATGTCATGAGAACATTTTCTTACGAAATGCCTATTGAGCACCAACTTGCAAAAAAATTAATACATATGGCAATCTACTTAAAATCGAAATATTGTCGCCTGATCGATAAATTTCTTATATTTTATTTTATTTTTTAAGTTTTTTTTGTCAGATAAAGTAAATATATATATTTTTCTGATTAGATTTACTTTGCCAGAAAATAATATTTTCGCTTAACAATTTTCTTGAACATTAAACTTTCTCGACTTGATTTTTATTTCATCTTCAACAAACGCGATCTTATCAATTTTATCGTCAAAAGACGCGCCCCTTTAAAAGCGTAATTCCTTCTAATAAGCTCCGTTACGGATATAGTCCGCCCCTTCTAGGCGTTGACGTTTTTCCTTGGACCTGGAAAATCCATTCGCCCTCTTTTCCTATTTTCCGCGTGGGACGTGCATTCGAGCGCGGTAACCTTGAACTTCATCACTTCTTTCGCTTCTCTCTCTCCGCTACGGCGCTTCTCTCTCTCTCTCTCTCTCTCTCTCTCTCTCTCTCTCGCCTGCGCGAACCACTGACGTCACGGCTATCGACCTGAAATCTCGAGGCTACATCTATACCTATCCCACGTGGGCGCATCAACGCACGTATATGTCATTCGTATTACCGTTGCAATGTGCAATATACGGATGATACGTAGAGCTGATTTACCCTAGTTAAACTTATTGTGCACACTATTCATATAGAGCTTAAATTTAATCTTATATCTCGCTGCAAATAGCTAAACTACCACGGTGCACTTAGCAAGAAGAATCTTAAGTACACTTGCAAACTTTAACTTTCTGTAATATAGAGTTTCAAGAAACTCGTATAGAACTAAAATAGCAGATGAAGCAGTGCTTTACGTGATACTTTCTTTATATATATAATATCATAATCTACTTAAAGTTCAAATTAATCCTAGACTGCCTTTTCTTCGTGTATTTGTGATAAACGCAATAAATGTATTATTTGACAATGTCACATATGAGATGTCTTTTTTGTCAAGCCGTTTTAATCAAAAGATCGTGAAAGAATGCTGCAATTCATCAAAAGTCACTTCACGTTGCGAACATAAATATCCGTTTTTTACTCATAGCCAAACTCGTAAATTTCGCATTTATTTTAGACGTCTTAGTGGGTGGGGTGATACTTAACTTTTTTTATGAGCTAAAAGACGGAATGGCTTAAAAATTGAAGGTCACGCTGTACTGTTTCGTTCTTTGACTATTTGAGCCAAAGAATATTTCATTATGACATTAGGGTTGTGGCTTGGTATAACTTACAAAGAATTAGGATATATGGTTTCCCCAAAACGTTTTTTCGTGCATTGCATAACTTCTAAGGGTAGGTACGAGCCAACATCGTTAGGTTACGGTCGTCAGTATTTCCATTATAGCCGCTTATGAGTTAAAAGATAGATTGCGGTCGTTACCGCTTTTCGACCTTCGTATTCAAACTGTGGTGGTGCTAATTTCTTTAGATCTTCGAAATGATAAGTCAGTTCACAGCTTTCTCACTCTTAGATATATCTTAAATAATCGAAGAAAAAATATTTTGTTATCTATTCTTACGAAATCGAACTAATTAGAAAGTGCGGTTTTCGTGAGAATGCACCACATATTAATTTCTAGACTGGCGTGCAAACGGAACATTTTCTTGGTGTTATATCGATCGACGCGATCTTTGCGAGATTTGTACGTATTTCGTGATTAAGTACATTTTCTTTCTGAATATACGTATTCAAGGCCGATTTCTCATTGAGCCGCTATATTAATAGTATTAGTCGTCATCGTCTAAAATCACGCGGTTCAAGTACACTACGGAAATGCCTACGATTCCGGAAGAATTGGCGACATCATGCATTCATGCTGTACAAGAATTTCTAAGAAGTTCGTGTAGAAATGCGAGCTGTTTTAAACATAGCGCTGTTTGTCATATAGCCGCATACTTTTCATATTACATATACACATAGAACATAATTAAAACACGCGGCGAGCTTTGTAGAACACGTGATATGTGTTGAAAAATGTGAGTTATTTATGTAAGTATATTTGCGGAAATGCTAATTTTCCAAATTATTTTATCGAATAATCTCGCAATACATCTTGAATATTGAGAGAATATCAACGATTTGCCTTGGATCTACGTTAACTTTATAATTCCATTCTCAGTCCCCCTTCATGAATATATTTCCATGATATATTTCCAAGGAGATTCGTGTTCTCTTGTGAGCTGAAACTATGAGATTACATCTTCCGCAATAACGTTTTAGAAGAAAGAATAACCTTACATGTGTGCTTTGCGGCAGAATGGTTTATAGATGATCACGAACAAAGGCCAAAGCGCATCTATGTCCGTACTTTGAAACTAAAACCGGAGCCAAGGATGTCGAAACGGTCGAAACTAGCATAAGGAGAGAGAGCGAACAAATACAATAACACGTTATTCTTTGTCCATTAAACATCCTGCCACGACGTTTGAAATTATTTATAGAATTATTCATATAATCTGCTATAATGCATCATATTTCTTTTAAAAATCGGTTCAATAATTGAACTATCGATACTATTCAATCGTCTAGTGTTTCACAGAAATATAATTTGGTGATAATTTTTACGATTCTTTAAAATCTATTGTTGTTTTGTCGAAAGTTGGACAGATGTTTACGAATACGAATTACGTAAAAACTCAAGGATAACATTTCGAAATAAAGTTTCCTCAACTTGGCCGCAGTTGCTGAATATACCTTGTGGTTACACACTTTAAGTCTGTAGTTAACATTTCAGCATAATTCAGTCATTGTATTTTTTTAGAAAGTGAATTAATTACCTGATAATTTTCAAATTCTTGAAAGTTTACCTGGAAAAAAGTTAGAACTTCTTCACTTCTATAATAAATAATAATTATGCTGTTGGATCTCACAAGATCGGACAGCATTCAGTGGCGTCTCCATGTAACCTACTCTTGAATTGTTGGCTTTACATTAGTCACGGGTGACGAATTTATCACAATTTGCATCAAATGTCTTCTACTTGTAAATTTCATCTTGTTCTAAATGTAAAAAGAGTGATACTTTTCACTTTCGTTGAGGCAAGCGAGAAATATGTGTCATCGGGTTAGCAGGCCATTGGCCGTGTTCCACTTTCTCGTCTCCTTTCGCTCTTCGAGAGAGGGCGATGCCACATATATCCTGAATATCTCGTGATCGAACGAAATCCGAAAAGAAAATTGTTTTCTTTTGAGAGATTCTCGCTAATATTGTTTTATCTTGTAATATACTCCACGATGTAAATACATTTAAATCTTTATAGTTTAGTGTGTTCTCTTAATTGGTTAATTAAAGTTTTTCTTTAGACTATAGGTAGATAATTAGAAAAAGTTGAATCGTTAATTTATTGATATTGCAAATTAGTCTGACAATGAGTGTCTCGCACTTTAGTTCCAAAATGTATGCCGCGTCATAGAACATAGTAACATTTTCTGCTATAGCCAGATCGCGTACGATATTAACGAGATAGAAAGCGGTTCAGTTTTTGCCATTTGGAGAACAAGCGTGGTTAGTAAAAGTGTGCTTGAGTTCATGACGGGTTCACGAATCATTATGAGCGCGAAAGAGATGGGGAGACTCTTTGTCCCATCGGACGACCTAGAAACCCGATTCTTTCCCCCTTTCCCAATCTACAAGAGCATACGTGCGTACGTCCGCTCATCCGGACTCGTTGGTAGCGGCCGATATCAGCGTCGCAGCAGGGAAAGTTAACTGGTCGAAGCGGTGAGGAGAAAGTGAAAGCTATTTCCGGGATATAGTAAGCGCCTCAGCAACGGCAGACTCAAAACGACGTCGCGAAGGTGGACTGATATTAACGATCGTCTGATTACAGCGATTAGCGATCGCCTACAACTTTCTTTGGATCCAGTTCCAATGGAGTTGATGGAAACTACGTTGACATACAGGATTTATGATACCCACAGTTGAAAGCAAGGGTGGGAATATTGAATGATAAATGATAGTAAAGTATATCAATTCATGATTAATTATATTGCCTTATAGCCTTCGGCAAAATTATTAGGCATCTCATTAAAATAAAGTTTTTTTTCTAAATAACATTTATTTTGGAGAGAAACAAAATAATAAACGCACAAAATGAATTTAGTAAACAACTTTTAAACAATAGGTAAACAATAGAAGTCTTTCCTGGTATTAGATTTAGTACAATATAATAATTATAAAAGTGCCTAATAATTTTGGCCAAGGTCAAGGCTGACATTTGAGACATTGATTATGTGCTTAGAGTATATTACTCTGATTATTACAGGAAATAAAGAAATATAACAATATAAATATCTCTTTAGCATATTTTTCAAATTATCATAATTTTTTAAATCGATTTTTATAGATTTATAAATTTTATTACAATTATATTAACAGAGAAAAAATTTTTCGATGCACGAATAAAAGTAATAGATATTTTATTAAATACACGTTTTCTTTAACACTCCGTAAAATCTATGTTGCGTTATTACAAGCCACTCGCAATTATTGCCAATCATTGGTGCCATTCAGTAGGCCCTATATCAACAATCGTAAATGTATAAACCGTGAACGACGTGCGCGAAGTGGCACGCGAGGACCACTCAGAACGACCTCGTAAAAGCGGAAATATCGCAAGGCATTCGTCAACGTATAGATTGCCATACGCGAAGTCGTCCCTGACAGTTATTGATTTAACCTTACCGAGTTTCTTCATGTCGAAGGTTGACGTAATTTCACGGTAATTTCAAAGGGTTTTCGAAATATTTATCGTTTTTCTTTTGTACCTTCAATATTTTTATTGCCTGTCAATCAGTTGATTTAAAGGATCAAGGACTTGTTTGAACGAAAGATTGTTTTCAATCTACAAAGAGTATTATTGCAAACGATTAATATAACTATACTGTACGAAGTTCTACACGTGTTCTAGTTGTCCATTTATTCTCATCACGATATCATATATGGAGCCGAGGTAGGCCCTGCCACTCCTTTAGAAAGAATTTCTCTCGCACAGACAAACATAAAAGCAACGACGTTCATGGCAGCGTTCACTTTCCCATTTGGCATGGAGCAAATTGTGTCGTCGGAAACCGGGTCGATAGCAATATCGCAGAGAAAGTGAGAGTACAATCAAGCGCCACTCGATCATGATGCAGCTGTTATTTAAATAATCGTATTCGCCGCGATCTCTCGATGTCTCAGGTCTCAACATATCGAAGTGAAAGGTGTTAATGTTAAACGGAGAAGCGTCGCCAGATCAAAAGTGACGCGGCGCCGAGCCTTCCGAGATTTCGACATTCAACGCGGAACTCGTTATTCTATCTCCAATCGTGAATTTTATAATGCTACTTATTTTACGGTAATATAAGTAATTCAAACGTGTGTGCATTCTGAGATCCTTTCTAGATGAATTAGTTTAGTAAAAGAACACGTAACGTCAAGTAATAAATTGCAAGAGAAAAATAATTAAATATTGTTATACCTAAATGTCGAAGTTAGCTTAAGATTTAAAAATCTATTTACACGAAGTATCGACTGTGTCCGTGTGGCGAAAGCGATGAATTTCAATAGTGTATCGTTCCTGAAGCTTTCCCATATATATGTGTATATATCTGACTTTCGATATGCTCGCGTCTCTCGTGCCTTTCTGACTGCGGAGAAAGAGCACAAGATACGATACTCCGTTTCCACCGCGTGACCTGTTCACCCACTTTGAAGTTAGTTTACGTCCCATTGTTCGCGCGAGCACACAATCAAGCTGCTCGACATACCTGTTTGGCGCGCGAATTATTCAGTCGGCGGCACAACTTAACAATCTAAGATACTCGTAGCGAGCAACCAATATATCATTTAATTCTCATCATCAAATAATATATATAATTATATTAAAATTAGAACAGAATAAATTAAAATTGAAAATCGATAAAAATTATATGTAGGAATGAAATGACTGCTCGTCTTAAATTTTTTAACGTATGTCCGGCCTTGCTAATGATGAAGCTTTATTGCTTATATTATGTCAATAACTTTTGAAATACATACCGCTGTAGCGCGGAATTAGGACGAAGGTAATTGCGTCCAAGAAGGACGGCATCCGCTCATTTATATCGACGAAGGTCCTACGACTTTTGTTTAACACAATACCCGAGCCGCTCCGTTACACAAGGGAGGTACGCGTGATATCTGATTTAGCCTTTACGCACAATGATTGTCCTTGTGCTTCAGTAATTCATTAAAACAATTATTGCGGTAATAAACAAGATTAAGTGTAATGATTGTTCTATTAAATCGTTGATAAGTTCATCGATGATATTTCGCATCATTGAATGCGTGATGGTTAAATTACGAATACCCTACGTGGCGAACCTCCGTGTTTATTAAATTTTGTGTGCAATAGTCGCGAGCGGTGGCGCTTTAGAAATGGTCTGGAAACCGGAAGCGTTCGATTCGCGGATAAATAAAGAACGTCTTCGACAAAGGTTGCTCCCGGGTTTCTCTTTCAAGCCACTCTCCCCGAAGGACGAGCATCGACCGATTAAGACGCAGCAATTATTGGCTCGAGACCAGTTCCCGCTATTCCAGTTCCACACGGCGCGTCTTACGTAACTGCCATTGTAAGATCGTATAAATAATCTCGCGGATCCGTTATACCGTTGCAGGCGTGAATGAGAGACGCGATCACCTCCCCTCCGGCTACTTTCATGCAATCGCATTTTTTCGAATCGAACGTCGGCATGGCACTCTCCTATGTGTCTTCGCGATCTCGTAATGCATGCAATGTTATTCTATCTGATGTCGTGAAGATGTTGTCTAGAAAAAATTTCTTCGAATTTTGCAAATCTCAAGAGTCGAATATGCGAAGCGTTAGGATTGATATCGATCGAGAATCAATCTTCAGTTCAATCCAAGGTTCAATCCTATTGTCAAACTGCAGTTAAATTCTATTGTCTTGCTTTGCGAGACACATCAATCCGATATACGTTTTTCAAATCGTTTCGAGTACCGCTATCCTCTCACTTGCATGAAGGTGTCCTTCATGTTAATGTCGAAAGATGCTGTCATTCTTCTAAAAGCAAATATCGTTCATTCCTTGGAGGCCGTTCCGGATCCTTAATTATTTAATTTACAAACCGAAACATTTTTAACGGTATTTTTATTCTAAATAATACAACCCCGAAGGAGAAGAAAGACATTCATTTTCTAGCGTATCATTTTACAGCGTGTTAATAAATGCAAAATTTGCGAAACCGAATGGATCAAATAAATGCAAATTCAGTGATTTCGACGTAAACAAGTAGTATGCGATTTTCTTCAAGATTATGAGGATACGTGGAAAAAGAAAAGGTTGCGTTTGTATGTGTACTCACATTTGCTTTGCGGGAAAAGGTTTACTGCCATGCAATAATACCTATTCGTTGAGAATATTTCGATAATACTTATCTTCATTTACATCTTGAAGAATGGCATGCGATATAGAACGTTTCGATCAATATTTTGAAATTGTGCATCATATGTGATCGATATGATGATTATCATGCTGACAAGCGAGGCGACCTTTGTTACGTTCAGATCGTGCTTACGCAATCTGCGTTATTTCCCCGGTTATTTCATAACATAATTGAATGAACTGAATCTTAGGAAGGCATTTTTTCCGGTTATTACGCTAATATAAAATTTATTAAACAATCTATAATGTCAAGTCAAGGATCTCGCTTGTTTTAGTTCATTGTAACTTATCCTTAAAGGATGTCATGTACGCGGGCGGAAGCGTCGGTAAGAATGAGATAGCGCCTCGCCGCAACATCCGCGCGACGCGTCGCGTTTCAAGATCGGCAATGATCTCGCGATTGCGATGCACCCATGGTGGCATTGTGGGAACAACGATCACCCAAAAACCGCAATTTCCTCGTACAGCTCGCCAATATGAGAACATGTTTATTTTCCTTCCGCAAGATCCAAATGTGCTCATTTAATTTATAATTCAGTGACAAATTTATGAAAAGTAACGAATTTATATATTTTATGTTCCGAAACAATTTAACATTTTTGTTCTATGTAAAATTAATTCGTACCTTTTTATCGTTATTTTTTAATACTTGTTGAAAGAATAGCAGTTCTACTTCGCACATAAGTGCATAAGCTCAAAGAATAGAGGCAGATACGGTAATTGTTTCAAAAGTGAAATTATTAGTAGAAGAAAATAGATGCGAGAAACGAAAAGTAGATGTAGGTATGTAATTGGGTGAACAAATATTTGACCTATGTTACGTCTTTGCTCAAATAAGAAGAGCGAACAGTTCTTCTGACCTTGCGACGGAGTTTAGCGTCGGGAGTTAAAGCGCGATAGCAGTACCATAATCTCGACCAATCAGCGAACAAACAGACGCGGCGGGAATAAAGGTGAGTCTAAATGGTACAATTTATATTCAAACGAGAGGTCCGCGGCCTTGACTGTTCTTCGTGTGTCGGCAAAATTGATAACCGTTTGCTTAAGGCGGGATTATTACAAAAGAATATACTCGTTAATTAAATTATATTTGAAGGAAAACACATACAAAGCTAAAACGTAGATGATATATCGTGTGGATGTGTCTGAAACGACGAGACGTTTTTTAAGCTTTATTTAAAATTATTCTTAGTTTAAATACGTCAAATATAAAATTATTAAACGTGAGAAGTTATCGGGAAAAAGTTTGATTAAAATCTGTAGCTTAAACAATAAACTTAGAGTAAACGCGAATTCACTCATTACAGCTGAGAAAAAATTTAAAATATTACAGAGAATGACTCTCTGTTATAGTTTTGAAAACTCTATAAGCGCAAGGGTTGAGAGAATTCGAGAAAGCTTCGAAAATTCTAATCTATAATAATTAAAAAATATCGAAGCGTTGACTGGAGGCGTTTGATATACTGCTTCATCATGTTGTTGTCACTGAAATGTTCCGATAAAACACAGGGCAATGTTTTATTCCGTTCCTATCAATAGGATATCGTCCTCCGCGGAAGGTCTTGACTGGACTTTGGTCGCTTAACCGCGCGAAGAGGCAATAATATTGGCAATAGGCATACGGTAACGCTTTCAATTGATCGTGCACACGAATGAATGTATAATAGGAGAATTGCGCTTAATATTTTACGAATAATGGAACTAATGGAATTAAAATAGAAATACTTTCCGTGTATTATCTCGTAATGCTAATCGGCCAGAAATAATTCTACAGAGTGTAGCCATTTCCCTGCTTCGTAATTTATGATTAATCGACGAAAGCTTTGTTATTGCGTTATTCTCGTATTCAGTCTCGGTCACGTGTACGTCTATGTTGGAACGCGTGCGACCGGTGGTGTACGTGTATGCTGTTAAAAGAACGTCCGCGAAGGACATCTCTGATGAGACAAGTGTGCGTAGGACATCGTGTGTCGCGCGCATTGCTCCAACAACAACGGCTATTTTCAAGTAATCGACGTATCGTCGAAGGTCGAGAAGTTTAACCTTCAACGAGCCGCGCCGTTAACCCGTGAATGTTCGCGCTAAATAAGTGCCGCATACTCAGACCAGAAGGTGTTTTTCTTCTTCCGCAGTGATTATGCAGATTTTATCGTCTTATAACTTTCTACTTCTCAGCGCCTAATCCTCTATGATGGACAAAATTTTATGTATTTGTTATCTAAGAAAGCGTCGTGCAGCCTTTTTATCAGAATAATATATGATCGAGCGGACCGACATTGTATATAATCACGAACAGATTGGTGCGCGCGTGCGCGTTCGTATCAAGATGCATCTGTCATTCAAGGTGATTCTTTATCATGCGAAAGAGCTCTACACTTTTCAGAAATTAGATCTCTATATATAGTTTTAATTTCTGGGAATTATACACGCGTCATGTTTGCTCTCTAGGCGATCGGAGAATTCATGAAAATGTATTTGTAAATGTAGTTTGTGTATATTTTTTGTTTTTATATGATATCGCGGTTCTCTCATCATCGATGCTGATAAAAAATTCATGAAATATTTGCAGGCCGATAAAAAGAGAAAATGTTCCGATAGTACAATAGTATCTTTATAGCATTAACACGTGAGGTTTACTATTTTCATGTGATCTACATGATTTTTCAATTAATATGTATCTCTTTCGATTACACATGTAAAGCGATAGAGTAGTCACGTGTTCTACATCCTTGAACTTGGCATTGTGTCGTTTTTCTTCGTTCCCGCATCCCTCTTCTCTGCATTCGCTTCTTTGCATTCAGTCCGTTTATTTGTGCCACACAACTGATAAGGCCCGATTGTCACCGGTGCGCATTTTCTCCGTCACTTTTCCTGGTATGGTTCACGGTCGCGGTCGAATCACGTGCCAACGTGACGCACATCACTGTCTTGAAGCATTAAAATATGATATTGTATTCTCGAAATGATAAAAGACTTATATAAAAAAGAAAAATAATTAATGAAAGAATAATTAAAGTGAAGCAGTAAGCTGTTTGAAAATGTATTGCAACGCTCTAGATTAACATTTTCTAAAAAGAAATTCAATTGGTCGCAACGTTATTATTTATATATTAGATACAGTAATTATCGAGATAAGATAATCAATATTTACTAATTTCCAAAAAAGCTTGTTTGTCCAAATTTTTGGCACATCATAATTCTTGATATTTATAGAAATATTTACGATTTGCAAATTTTATTCTCACATGAAGCACGATAGCGTGCTGTATAGGCATCATTATTTTTGATAATTCGTAGGCGAAAGGACGACTACTTTTACGAATAGATTACGGCATAAAATATACGTAATAACTTGACCTTGACAGAACAAGGTCTTAGTCATTCATCATAGGATTAAAGAAGATATCTTATTCATAAATATTTTTTTAAATTAATACAAATAGTATATTAGAGTAGTTGTTTGTACTTGCTGTGAGATATTAATAACAGATTGAAAAATTAAAAATGTACGATATATATTAGAATTATAGAATATTACGCTAATTTGTTGACAACAAACTGCAGTAAGGTGGGGCAGAAAAATTACGCAGTTTAGTAGTCACGACCGTTATAAAACTTCATATGATGAGTGTCGAGTGTCGAGTGTCGAGTGTCGAGTCGAGAAGCCATACACAAGCTTTTGAATGGATAGGCACTCCCACAGGGCGAATTTACTCGGCCTTGGCCTCCGACCCGCCTCACTGCCATTCTGGTACTAGATGTCGTCGTAACACAGAGTCGGTTTCCCAGGAAAAGTGCTTTTACGAGGAAAAACATACGCGAGAAGGAGGAAAGCACTCCCACACACCGTTCTTTAATTAGTTCATCGGTGAAAATGTAGTTTGATCGAAATAAAAGATACGATATAAATTATATCGTTTTATTATAAAAGGTATTTATAATAAAAATAATATGAATTCCTCTTCGTCACGCGATATTACATAAATCAGCGAAAAAGAAAATTACATTTACGGTAGCTAATGAATAATTTTCTTTTTCATGTTAATGACTTTCTGATTCCAATCTCGATGTTCAATACGAGGCCTTCTCGTTCATAAAATAATGGTTAGGCGAAAATATTTCGTCCTTGACAAGGAACGGGAAAGAAGATCTATAGGCACGTGCGCGTTCTTGGGGAATTTGGAGGTCACTAGCTGTGAAAATGACCCCTCCCTCTGATACACGTTCACGTTATCTTTGCTCCTCTCCCTACTCGTATACCATTAAAGCTCTCGCCACCCTCTCAGACAATTTTGGCTCTTCGAGTCAAGGCCGATTCTGACTGGTTTTATTCTCATCCTCTCTATCTTTTTCGTCTTATCTTTGTATTATACTTACAAGTGCGATTATTCAAGATGTTGGATGTTAAAAGTTGGAACAAATTATAGTTGCTCGCATTTATGGTTAGATTTGTATAATCTTAGCGTATCTTATACCTTGAAAATTCTACAGGGAAGATCTCGTAGGGTATAATCTTGAAAATTAATGAAAGAACGATAAAAATATGTGACATAGTTTTCCCTCTTAAAGGTGCTAGAACATATCTTCGCATTAGGAGAGATGAGAACGCACGAGATGGAACGAGGGATGAGAGTACTCGCTGTAACCTTTTACCTTTAACCTTTAACCCATTTCCCAGTTGTGACTTGCGCTTCCATCCACAATGACTCCCACTTCCAATCTGGCTCTAGTTAACTGAGTTTCTGGAAAGGTCAAATCGCTGCCCTAACCCAGTAGACATTTCCGGATACTCGTCGGCGCCGACCACTGATTACAATTTAATCAACGGGACCTCATTTTTCCATGTCAAAAATTATTCTGCATCTCCATTCTTTTTCCTCAGATTTTTATGAAAGCATCCGGAAAATAGCTCTGCAATTACTTGCAGCGTATAACAAGTAACGTTTGATTTTTTAGACACGCGGGTCGTTTTAAACGATTCATTTTACAATGTTATAAAGATTTACACGCTACTTATGCTGTTTTAGATTTTTATATGAAACAGATATCTAAAATTTTTTTTTATTTCCGTGAACTTATTTGTTGATACCACTCAATCATAATTTTGATACCGAGAAAATTTCTCTTCTAATGTTCCCGAGAATACGAAATAAAAGATGCTGATTGCGCGGTCATCATTTAATCAGAGAGTGACACGCGCGTAACGGGTTAACCTGGCACGCGTAAATAGCTGCCTGTTGCTATGGATAGGGTGGTGGGATGTGATGGTGGGTCGTTGCTAGCTGGGTTGTGCACCCCGGTGCAAGCTGTATCGATCCGACAACTTACCCGGTGCAACAACCCACGCATACTGACCTCACGCGCCCTTGTTCGTCGCGGAAGAACCTTAAGAGTACATCTTACATTTTTCTTTACGAATGTTGTTAATGTATAATTATATCGGTAAATGGCATTTATAACAACTATTTGAATATTGGCGATTATATTTGTTAATAATGAACACAATAGTAATGACAACAATTATATGATGATTAATACCGAGAATAAGTTTATGTCAGCTTTATTCATATATTGAATATATCAATAAATAAATTTATTTTAGATTATTAATAATATAATTTAGTTAAAAATTCGTAGTATTGAAACATACCACAAGCAATAATTGATCATGATAATTGATTTTTGTTGCCTTTACTTTAATTTTATTTCTGGCCTTCGAACAGGGTTCCCATAATAATAATAATGTCTTTATTCGCAAATAAATTTTCATGTAATAATACTTATTAGTGAAAGAGGATGTAGATTAAGAGAGAAGTTATTATACGTATTATCAGATATCAAAATATAACAAGTGTGTGTGAGATTAACAAGTGCGAGTACAGTAATAATAATAATCACGGATGTAATGCAAAGTCTGATATTATTCTTGGTTGCAAGCCATTTTGACTGAACTGTATCGTGTATGACAAATTTACAAACGATCCCGTGGCCCAATTTGATATGCTGTGCAGATTTAATCGTCATCTAGGTCGCTGCGATGAAATCATTCGGAAGAGTAGTGGAAGTAGGAAGAAGAAATCTTAGTCACTCATCATATTACTCATAGGCATCATTCAGAACGTCGCGAAATGCCAGATCGATGTCAAGCGAGGTCAATATTCAATTTCCGGTAGTTCAAATTAATCAAAGATATCTCTCATGTTAGTTTACTCATGCCCTATTTTTGTATAAAAAAATAATATGAATATATATAGATATTAGGAGGATAGGGAAAGACATTTATACATTTTCTCATAATCTACTGCTAGTTTCGTGAAGGCATGAAATCAAGCATGAATCCGCGGATACAGTTTATCTTTATATTTTTTTTTTACGGCGTAACAAGCATTGAAACAGAATTGTCTATGTCGACATCGCGTGCAACTCTTGTCATATATATGTGTAACATGTATTGCAAGAATCCTTGACACGATTTTTTATTGTCGAGGATATTAACAAGATCGCTGTCCGAGATCGTGATTAATAATTCTTAATCGTTGATAATTTTACATTAATGAAAATATGATGTCGACTAATTAAATTAAACGAATGGAGTAGCTGCATCACGCACATGCTACGTGACTGTTAGCACGAATGGGCGAATACACATCAATGAATTGACCTATCCCAGACCATTGATAATAGCAGATCCCCAAGGAGTAGGGTTTCGTCATCTGTTACAGGCTACGACTAAATTGCATATTATTCGAAACCTTTTTTAACAATAAACGCTATAATCACGTCTTAAAGCCTCGCCCTTTGTCGTCATTCCTAGCTCGCAACCCTGCGATGGTGGAAAGGAAGGACGACACCTGTCTGCGATCGAAGGGGTCGCCTATTGGTCATTTCAGACCATCAATGGGACCAATGGTTCATTTCAACGCGAAGGACGATTTCTCTTTCTCAGTTTGCCTTGAGAACTCAAGATGCAGAAGAGACCTCATGAAAGGGGTCGCACCTGCGTACAATCAGTTTTTAGGAGTATCAGTTTTTATCACTTTTCAGCATTTTCAAATAAATCAAATTTTTTTAATTGCTTAGAAGAAGTTAGTTTATTAATCGACTGCATTTCGTGTATGTATATCGTGAATGAGAATTTATCGAAAATGATAATAAATGAATTGTTCTTTATTTATTTTTCTATTGCCTATAGTTTAGAGTTATTGGTGAGTGTGATTCATGTGCCATTGTGTGTGTCATTATATAAAGCATTATAATTAGTAATCCTTAACCGTTAGACCGGTAAATGAAAGATGTGCGAAAACATCAGTTCCGGCCTTCTTCGGAGCATGTGGTTTGAAGCTACCTCATTTCCTTCTGCACGTGGACGAGCGGACATGTTGCCCCCGAAGTGTGAATGTAATGTGTGTAATACGCTTGATAAAAATGGACAGGTGGTTCAGCTCTTTTGGCAACGGGTGCTTCGTTACTCGTAACACCTGCCGAATAAACCGCATTACGTTATGTCAGGCTCGTGTCCACGGTTATGAAATTTCTTTGTGAAACTTTTCTTTCGGACTGGAACTTTTACTGCATGACTTTATTGACGATTTGTTGATTAGGAGATTTTTTGTCGATTAGCAGAATTTAAAAAACTAAGAACTTTTTTATCTTATTAGTTTTTTCGCAGGATACAATTAGGCCTGAAATAATACAGTTTGCTTTAGATATTAGTTATTTCGTCATCTGTCGGTGAAGAAACTTTGGTTCGGAATTTCCTCAGTATAACCATCTGCCTTGAACAGAAATTGACCGAGAAAAGCGTATTCAAAGCAAAGTTTCATTTCCTTAGACATATCAGATGATATATAACGAAGTAGCCGATAACTGTTTCGGCTCTTACGGCCCTGAATGTTATAACCCCGCGCATAACTTGTGACCTACATAAACGGGGCAAAATATGTTACCGCCAGTCATGTGCCGAACGCACGACTCGGGGTGTCTGTCTGCCAGGACGACCCACAAAATCGGCGTACGCCGTGGAACACCTGGCCCTTGGCGCACCCGCGTTTACGTGTACCCACGACAGACGGTTGCATGTAGTTCGTAGTTGGGGGATCGTTAAAAATCAAACGACCCCGTTTTATCGAGCAAATATCAAAATTATTATATTTTAATATCCCTTTTACTGTTATCTACTTCAAACACGGATCGAAAAATAAATGCGTTATTGTAATTATGTAATTTATTGTCTCAAGTTAACTACTATTTATATTCACGTATAATCTTTGATATAAATTACCGTTTATTGTACAGTTAATATTGACTCAATATATTTGTGACGTATGATTTTCTTTGATATTTTGTTTTCATAAGGGGGAGAGGCTCTCATCTACATTATATCATTCTATATACGGGAATCGTTATCTTTCCATTACTAATGGCCATTAAGATCGAAGCATTATGAAGGGAGGGTGGTGCGTAAGCTCGGCTGTATCAACGGCAGGTGGTACGGCACGGGCGATGGGGTGACCTCGAAAAGGAAGAACCGTATATTCGCCACCTTTGTCCGCGGTCTGCGGTTTGCCGTATCCGATACTTTGTTCAACGAATAAAATTTAAACTAGTAATCAAGCTTGTGCTACGTGGTATTCACGAAATATCATAGATTTTTTGTGGAGAATAGGATTATTTTACCATTCAGAATTAATACGAATTAGGTCGTACTGTTTTCAAGGTAGAAGCACAGCCTTCGATTTTGGGCAGGTGCTCGAAGTATGATTCGCAAAACGAAAAAGAAAAAATTCGTTGGCCATCTTCGTAGTATTGAGTTCGACTCGATCGGAACTGCGCGTGCAGCTTTTTTCTTGGACCACCCGAAAATCGTCCAATAAGATCAAGGTAATTCGACACCATGTGTTGCCCATACTGGTCACCCTATACATCTGTACGTGTCCTTTGTCTTTATAAGAGATGTTATTTTATTCATTGAAGAGGATGTTTTTTCAATGAAGATGTTAGAGCAAAAATATTTATGGGTTCTTTCTTGCAACAACTTTCTTATTTTAAATCTTTTTGTGTAATCTCTTCCTCGTCATCTTCCCTTTTGTTCACTTTGTCTTGATTTCCTGTTTACAGTATTGTTCTATTCTGCTTTAATTATCATTCTGGGCGTGGAATAATCCATGAAACGACATAAATAAAATTTTTAAGAAAAAATGTAACGTGCCTTTGATTGCAATTCGATAATTGTATTAATATTGCGATAAATTTTGCAAATAAAATTAATATGCTTGCTTTGTGATATAGTAACAGTTTACATCATAGTTCTAGACATTTAGTGGCGCTTATATAGCAGTTTTATATACATTCTTATTGTGTTCAATTGTCTAACTCGTTTATTCACGGTCTATTAAAGAAGTCAGAGTGAAGCAGACACTATCGTTAATTGGATTTTATCGGTTCTTCGTTTTCGATGACGCTGACGGGTATAAATCGATACCTGAGAACACACGCTCGTGCCAGGATCACGGTATTTTCCATAATGAGGGATCGAGTTTATTCTCAGCTAGATCAACAGGTTGGACTGACGCGAAGGTGCGTCCACGCCGCAGGTTGGACGAACCGAACGCGGGGTGAAGGGTCGGCCGTTCGTAGCAAGGGTAAGTCTCGGAGCAAATCTCTGGCAGCAATGAAGGGGTTGCTGACTGACGTCAGGATGACGTAATGTCAAAGGCTGCTGTTGCTTTCCCGTCTCCCGGCGCCGCGCCGGTCGCATCTGCCCTACGGCTGACATTGACACTGCTCGACGCATCGATTTGTTCTTCATCGAGGTAAGAGCAAATCGAGGGTCACCGTGACCGTTTTACTGACGCTATTTAATCGGAGGTCGTCTGAATGATTTACCTTCTCTGGTCTCTATTAAGAGAATCACTTTAGAACGATGATCGATCCTAAAATGATATTTACCGGGACATAAAGTGTGCGACCTTAAACCGTAGTTACAGCTCTCATGGTCATGGGTTCGCCGGGTTGACTCTTTAATTAGTCTACATCGTGGCAATTTATGATATAGGAGAAATGTCTAAAATTGGGCGCGCGTAATGTTTAAGCTGAAACTATTCTGCGGCTGATCGATAGTTCGTAACACTGTCCGTTAAAACAACACATAGCTATCATAATATGAGTTTTAAAAGTAGATATAACGCCGCTTACGTTGTCGATTAATGCATTAAGCCTAACAATGCACTAAATTTAGATATGTACAAAGATAATGTGCGAATCTAAAATATATTTTTCGCGGATTTTGTACTTGAAGATAATCGAAAGATAATTTGATGTACCTTCGTGCTCCGCATGCTTTTAGTCGTATATTATGCGCGTAGTTATAGAATCATTGTGTTGTCTTTGGCTTGCTGTCGCGCCAGTATATGCCATAGACAGCATAAAGAGGTACTTTAATTTATTTCTTGATAACCGTTTAAAACCTTGACCTTGTGCGTCATAGCCGACCGTATATTCGGATTATATTTCCAGTGACTCATATCACGAATCATCTCGACAGTCGCGACCGAGCGACGTACGATGTAATGTCTAATATGATAAAATCTCACTTTTAGGACATTTCTCTGTTTAAGATATTCAAATTAGTTCAAAACGACATTTCAGTCCGCGGCGTTCACTCATTGATGCCAGACTATCTAAAATTGAAATTTAATAATTATTTTTAAAATAAAATTTCGCTAATAGAGTATCAAATCGAAACTTGTCAAGGAATTTATAACATATATCTAAAAAGTATCTTTTCGATATCCTCTCGATTGATTTGAATTGTATGGAAGTTAGTGTCTGTTTCATTATCTTGTTAAAAAATTTGGAGCATTTATTTGCGCACTAGCATTGTTAGCGGAATGCACCGACTGTGTGCTCTTTTTCGATATTTTTAGGATCGAGTCGTGACTCGGGATTAACGGTCGGCCATTCCAGAAATCTGCGATCGACGTCGCGTCGCAGGGAAACAATACTGTTCGACCAGAATACACCGTTCTTCGGCTGGCTCGTAATAATTTAGAATGAATCAGAAGCCTTTTGCGTTAGAGACGAAAAGAGACGCGGAGAATTTATCCACGATGGCGATTCATAGATCTCGACAATTCGAGTTAAAAGTTTCGATCGCCGTCTTTTTGTATACTTATTTACGTCGGTAGCGAGTGCATTGTCCTACGGTCGTATCAATAAGGAGGAGATAGCGCGTGCTCGTCTTACACTTAACAGAGCAAAAGGCCATCTGGATCATTGGCCTCTATATTTATGACAGTCTAATACTAAACGTAGTCTTAATGTAATCTTAACTACGATTTATTAGATTTTGAACTCTTAAGTTCAGAATCTAATAAATCTGTAAATATCATTGGAAGATAATTCTCCGTAAATTGTTTGCTGATTGTAAATTTTATTTCTAATTGCAATTAGTTAAAATAGTCTTAATTATTGTCGATAGTACTCGTTACATATAATTCCTAAAATTAATATTAGGAAATTTTTTATTTAACTATTGTCGAGTGAAAATTCTATCAGATTTTCTCTACCGGTATTAGATACCTCAATAACTTATTAATAACTGTAAAAATAATATGAGCGAATTTCTACCACTTTTGTTCTACTAGTTCCTTAATTGGATAAGAGAACATGGTAGGCCGACGTTGGTAAGAAGCGCTGCACGGTTATTCGACAATAAAAATAATTTGGCGATGAATGAGGGTAGACGATAGTCAGGAGAGAGAAAGACTAACATAAGATATTTTTATTGGACGTCTGCAGTCTGGATGCACCGCCGGCCGTTCACCCGATGCACTCGTCGCTTCATGCCAATCCATACGCGATTCCTGCTCTCGATTATTCTTCTCTTCTCCTTCCTCTTCGTTCCTTCCCTACATCGTACGGTGCTTACGATCCAAATTCGCGATTGATAAAACAAGGTTCCTGCATTCGCCAATTCTCAGCCCAGTTTTCAGCTCGTTTATTCTTTTGTGTCTTTGTGAGATTATTATCGAAATAATTTTTTTTTCTCATGAAATCATACACAGATTATGCTTTTTAGATCAGAATTTATTTTTTGCTATGGAAACTTCGAGGATTATTTTGTTACTGAAGTTTCAATAAATAATAATTGTTTTATATACTTAAGAAAAATGTTTACTTGTCTCGCATGATCTGTTCGAACAGATTTCTGTGCTTTGCGCGACTCTGAAGTTGAACAAGATCGGTCGCGTGGGTGCGTTTGTCCCATTGGAGGGGCGCTGGATGCTGAGGGGTTGTCCGAGGGGTGGGGCAGGAGACGGTCAACCAAGAAACGGACGAACCAACAGACAGGGATGCACCGACCTTGGGGGGATTTTTGTGTCTACCGTAGTGCGTTAACCCCGAGAGCTGAGAGCGAGTGTGGCGTGCAACGCGTTAAAGGAATGAGGGCTCTTTCAGTTCTTTGTCTCCCTTCCCTCCTTTTCTCGCAGATCGCGCCGCCCTTTTTCCCGTCCTACTCGTTCTTCGCCCAGTCAAGGTTCGGCCCAGCCAAGCTCGCACCAAGAATCGGTTACCTCAACCCCTTCGTCTTTCGAAACTGCACTCGAAATCTGCCTTGGATCAATAAAGCAGTATTTACTACAGTTTATTTATGCCATATCCTTTCTGTCCTCGAAAATCTATTGTTAATTGCACAAAAAATTGAAATTTACACCATTATAGTTATTTAAATTCTATTATTACAGGAATTGAATTAATGAGATGTTTCTCATCTAGTAAATGATAGTAGCAATTTATTCTGTTCGATAGAGTGCGAGTGGAAATTTCTATTAAAATAAAACTAAAATAAAGATACCGAATTTTTATTTGATTCTTTGTTTTATAATTGGATGAAACAATCTATCGTGATCGATTATTTATTTTGTTCATAATTTCGAAAAAAGTTTGTTCGCCGAAGCAATATTGTCTCTTTCATCGATAGGACCTTGATCCGTTCGTCATTCTCTGTCGCGCGACGTCCAATTATGAAGTGATTCGGTACTTTTGGAGGGCGGGAGGAGCGAAGGGGATACGCGCCAGTAGGCTTATCTGTTCTACCCAACAAGCAATTAATTCAATGACATTGCTCATCGAGCTTCTCATACGAATTAAACCTGACCTTTCGGTTCAGGGAGAAAAAATTTTTTTGATACAATTAGAGCTGCCATACTGCGATAATTGACGGAATAATTTTTTTTATATCACATTGAGTGAAAAAACTTATATTATTATGTGCTACAATTTTTGACAGAATAGAAAATTATACCTATATGATTGTATGCTTCTATAAAAAATAATAAATGTCGATCTGATAATAGAAGATAAGTGACGGTGATTAGTAGGTTAAATAATCATCTAATTGATCTATTCATACAAAGATTGTCGATTCTCAAATTGATTCATCTTTCGTCTCGTTGTTCTCGAGCGCTTGAAACACAAAGAAACTCCGGCCGTGTTGACTTGTCGAAGGAAAAATAAAGATGCGTGTGCGAGAATGGGATGGCATGACCTCGAAGGGCGCGGTCGAGTTCACACTAGACTGAAGCTGCCCTTGTGCCTAACCGGCCTTGAGACGGCTCGACCTGCCCTACCCCGACGATCCGGCATTCTCATAGCACATATGCGATTTCTCGTTCACACAAAGATCAGCGTTTCCTAAATTCACCGTTCGGTGAATAATCTTTGTGCGAAAACACGTCTACCGATGAAATCTCCTGTCCGTGGAAACGCTAATAAATAAAAATTGTATTTTAGTTCAAGTAGACTTTGACAGAATTTTAATTTGAAAAGTTCAAGTCACAGAGGCCATTCAATATTAAAAATTTCGAAAATGAAAAGGTACAAAAGAACATGATTTATTGAATTTACGATCAAGACCATGTTTTATCGTTCGTCTTCTTATAATAGGAGCGAAAAGTTTCGAAGTTTCCGTAGTATAGTGGTTATATCACGTGTGCTTCACACGCGCACAAAGTCCCCGGTTCGATCCCGGGCGGAAACAATGTTTTTTGGAAGTATGAATTTTTGCAAATATAAACAAAAAAAATAATTTATCCTGTTAATAAAAAAAAAAGTTATGCTACTGCAAAAGATGTTTCCGCCCGGGATCGAACCGGGGACCTTGTGCGTGTGAAGCACACGTGATAACCACTACACTACGGAAACGTTGAAACTCTTGGGGTTAATTTAAGAACATGAACATAGACGTTTACTTTTATCTCGTATGACATGTGGATAACATTCGAAAATGTCAAATGTGAAATAAATCGCGTATGTGTATTCATATTCTCACTTGCATAATTTTATCTCATACGCCTTCATATTGTTATGTGAAATATTTATTGATTTATAGCGCGGTTAAAACTTTTAAAATTAAATTAACATTAAAACATTAAAATATTTACATTAAAAAGCTTTTAAATGATTTCTATACTTTATATGATAATTAGTTTAGTCAATTTTTATAGCCAAGTGTAAGAGAAAGCAGCTTGAATAAGTAAAATACTGAACTCATTGAATATGCATTTGTCACTGGCAATATCACAACTCTTACTTTTACTAGAGAGAAAGTCCACATTCATGTTTCTTGAAGCTCTTTAGTTGTTTTGCTAATATATTGTTACATGTCATGGTAACATTATATATTAAATAAAATACAATAATATATGTATATAATTTTTATTACATTTTTGTTAAATTTGGAAATCTTTTATTGAAAAAAATTCGGTAAATTTGTTTAACTTTAATATTAATCACGATTAAAACTTGTAAAACATCTCAACCTTTTAGAATCCGTTGAAATTCCCGTTTCATTATTTATCCGGTCAATCAGCTTTGCCCTTTTCTCGTTGTAAATCGGCATACTCTTTCAGCAGTCACGATCGCGAAAAATTTTCAATTTCACTTCAGTTTATTTCCTGGTTGCAGCAATGAGCGATGTGTTGCGCCACGCCATCATTTATATCGTTTTATGACATTTATTGGAAATTGAATTCTTTCTAGCTTACGAATGTAATAGAAAAAACTATGCAGTTGATTTCTAATTGGCTTTAATTAAAAGAAAACTTACACGAGATTTGACGATAAGAGTAGCAACGAAATCTTAAATTAAATTTCTCTGTCGTATTCGTTAAAATAATATGCACGGCTTCGTGATGATATATATCCCGGAATTATAGTATACCAATCAAATAACTTTTTTTACTATGTCCTATATTTTGATAGAGCTCGAATATAGTCGAGGCGTTGGTGGCCCGTTGACCTGACGATCAACGAGAGAAAGAGCGCAACCCGCGAAACTCTCGGTGATCACTTCATCTTCCTGTATCTCAACGTCAGAATGCCCTTAATCGGCGCAAAAATACCTCGGGGAAAGTGCGCTCTCTGCACGATTCATAGTTCGAACGCTTGCATCAACGTCTATGATAACAAGTTTCGCAAACTATAGCTCCATAGAAAATATTACAATCAGAATAATAAATATATAAATGTGTTTGACGCGCGGATCGCGTAATCGCGTCTGTGTTGGATACACATAAAAATGTTTTTCACAATGAGCGTATAAACTTCAATACTTGAAACTCATGTGTTTAAATTGCAAAATATATTAATATCAGAGAACTCAAAATACCTCCCATCGTATCTCTGCTGTTTTCGTTACGTGCTAGTATCGCTGTAGCATTTTTATCTCGTTATTATTTCAAGTTAAATGTGTTTTCGTTTTAGACGGTACGCTGAACTTGATTATGATATCGCGAATTGCGTTGAAGCTTGAATATTGCGAAATTTTGATATCGCCTAATACCATCCCGCGGCTAAATGATTCAGAATTAATCGCAAGGCCACACTTCGAGGAATTATTTATTTCAAATTAATCGATTCAAGGCTGCACGAGTCGTACACACATAGCCCAAGGTTACGATATATGAATTACAACTCTTATCAATTCCTCGCCCGACAAGGTCAGACCTTTATCTTCCAACTTTATTTGTACCGGCGTCCTATGGATTTCATTGCACGCATTAAATGGAAATGTGACACGCACATTATAGAATAGAATAGATAACGCAATTAGAGTGTAATATAACTAGCAGAGTATAATAAGGTTATACATAATTATGGCTAGGCTTATCACGACAATTCTAAAAATAGCATGAACGTCTTTGATAGTGAATTTTATCTTAAAATAATATTTTATGCTGAAGAGTGGGATGCTGACTGCTGAATATCTTATCTTCGGCACTGGTCAGTGTCAAAATAACTTTGTTCCAAAGTTCTGTAACTCTGGTTCAAAACTTATATAATTCAACAACCGCGTTTACCATCCTAATTTTCCCCTGCGATCATCGATATTTTAAGTCAGGCATTTCAGAGTAGAAGAATTAGAACGCAGACAGGAAGCGTCAAATATGATAAAGTCGTAATCAAAAGAGAAGACTATCCTGTTGGTAACATTTTTTTCTTTTTTTTTTTTCGGCCAACGGACCGCGATCGTGATGTAATCAGGCGGCAGACCGAGGCGAGCAAAAGCGGGAGAAATAGGCGCGACCTACATATTGTTTGGGTTCGCGTTACACAACCTGCATATACGACGACACGTAGGAGGGCAATGACCCGCCATATCGACGCGGAACAGGGCGGCTACACGCTTGTGAAAGCGTGAGACGGCGGCGTACCACGTGGCCCACGTGAATGGCCGCTTTCGAGTTTCACGACGCGTACGGCACGTGGGCGAGGTATAGTCGCGGGTGCTTCTCCCGATCGTCCATGAACGACGCGGAACATTGTAATTATCCCGATACTGAACTGGCGCGAGGGAGCGCGGCACGTGCCAGAGGCCTCAGCCAGAATGCTGCCTGCGTATAGGGTAAGAGTAAGTAAGGCCACACGTGTGACGCGCCATGCCGAACTCTCTTAAAGCTTTAAATCTGGCAATCATAGTATAGTACGTGATACAGGCATGTATATGTATATTGCGTCTTACTAATATTAAAAGAAAAAAATCCATATTTATTAGAAGAAATTATGTATTGCAACATTAGCAATTATATTAAGAGACATAGAAGAGATATATAAGTAAAAAATTCATTACATAGTGATTAATATAGCAAAAAAGGGAATTGAAATTAGAATTTGCGATAAAAATACAAAATTATATGTTTGTTATATTCCCTCGTTCCAAGTGAAAAGAAAATAAGTAGGACGTTCGGGTTGTCGTGTACCAATCGTATGTTTGATGACGATGTTTAATTGTTTAATAAGGTTAAGCGTCCGTCCCAAGCCATTTCGCCACTGTATATTCCCGCTTGTAATTATTCTGGCATTGACTTGCCACGGGTAACCAGAGCACGTGTCAAGGGCGCCGATCGATTAGGGTTCCACGCGCTGTTGTTCAAGATTCTCTCGCTTTAGATTCGGAATCTGTCACCGATCCAATAGAACACGTTCGGAGAAATTGACGAGGCGCAAGTGGCAATAAATCAGAGGCTGATAAAGAGTACCTTTTATCGATGATGTTATACGTTTCAGTTCCTTTGAATTTAGTGATTGATTCAATTCATACCGATTCATTTTAATAATGAAAGTTTTAAGTAAAGCGATACAAAATTCAAGCAAAATTCGTAATATGTGTGTGATGATTGGAATAGATAGTACAATTATTTTTTTTATTGTTATAATGATATTTTTATTTAGTTTTAAATAAAATTTAGTTAAACAGTATTTAAAAAATGGTTATTAGATATAAAAATATCAAATGTAAGATATTAAGAAGTAAAAATGATAGGATTTAAATTTATTCTAAAAAAAGAAGGGAAGAAGTTTGGTTCTCCGAGGTGTAAAATTGTACTGGCGATACAGACAACTCTCTCACTGTCGGAAATACACGTTATCGCGGAGGCTCGGTGAAAGTAAAATAGATTATACTCCGTCTTTCCCCCTCTGTGTGCTACTATATATTGTCCACAACGCAGTTTTGCAACAACAGTTGCAACAGCTGGTGGTCAATTGGCGAAACTTTCTTTCTGGCTATCGCGTGTTATACTATGAATCTAAATCAACAACGAATTTATTGAAAGTTTTTAAGAGTGTAAGCGGATTAATAATTTAATTCTCTGATTATGATCACCTAGATAAAAATTTATAGTTACCAAGATATCATTAAATATATATAAAGGTCATTAACGAAATTAGAATATTTAATTATAATGTTTGTGTAATGTTAATAAATAAGTATCTATACATATACCTAAAGTGTATAAAGTATATAAAGATATATAATTAATAATTTGTATAATTTATAATTATACAAAAATAACATATGCTACATCGTTTATTTTTGCTACATAGATTGGAATTATTATAAATTTTTATTTGCGTAAAAAAAAATAATATCTTCATAAAGCGTGTTTAAGAATCCTAGATTCTTCGTATTCGTTTTTTGCAAAGCAAAGATTAGGTCGTGGCTGTTGCCAAGAATGGTGATCGTAAACTTGCCAGCCGTTAGCTGTCCATACTTTTTGGAAAATTGCGCGCCGAATGCCCGAGTCTAAACGAGACAATATCGTGTTCGCAAAACATGATGCGTCCGCGTTTTTTTTCACCTCTTTCGGCCGTCCCCATCACAGGGGATACCAAAAATATCGCGAAAACACCCGCGCACCCAAAGCTCGAACAATGAGAAAGCCAACGTTTATACTCCTCGCCTTATTATTATGGCCCGATCGACCGTAGAAGCGTACTCTGAAGGGTACGCGTGGGCGAGGACCAGCGAAAATGTACACGACTGAGAGGGCGCTGGGAATAGTGATGGGATCGATTGAAGAAAAGACCCGGTTTGAACGTTTACCTTTGGACTGAACACACTTTTTAGTTAAAGAGTCCTTAATGAAACCTACAATTACCTTATCTCTCGATTTAAAAAGTTTAAAATATTTCTGGAGCTATCTTACACATTTTTTTGCTTTTGCGATGAATCACTGCGATCAAGACAGATCAAGACAATTCGCGATGAGCTTGATCCCGTCACGCGGTGCGTACACGGGCGGTCGAACATGTCTACGTGCAAATGTCAATGACGTCTAAAAATAGCGGTCGAGTCGGACCAAGAAACGTCTCCGTCCCGATATACTGGAACGGCTAACGTTTAACGGCCAAAGATCCTAGAATCCGAGGACACGAAGGTACAAGGATCTCCGAGGTCACCTGCACTCGATCGAAGAGATTAAAACCGGATCTGAGAATACGGAATTGAATCAATGAAATCGGCTGAAAATTGATACTTGTAATTATGCAATAGATTAAGAAAGAGTAGTTTACATTTACCGTGGAGGAAACGAGTTCTCATTTCTTGAAGGCACATACATGATATTAGCACATTCTTGCGGTTAGCCTTGAAGAATCGCCGTCGGAAATCAATGCGAGTCGTATTGTTCGTTTAAACAAACGCGTCACGCGGCCTTGGATCCGCCTTGGTTCTCTAAATTATTGGCGCAACAAATGTCGAACGATCGAATTTAATTGGCTGAATAATGCGATAACGCAATCTCTCGTTTCCACAAGAACGAAACTTTGCCGATTTTCGTTTTGTTTTTGCCAGTTTAATTATCCTAATGGTCATATATGCGCAAAACGCTTAAACAGCTCAAATTTTTCAAATTATTTTTCAAAAAGTACAACACATAGAAACTTTTAACGAAAATTAAGAGAAAACGCACATAGTCCCCTGGCAAATTCTATTCTATCTTCTATTTTACATGAAAAGGTAGAGAAAATAAAATACAAAAGATATAGTTGCAAGTTGGGTCAGTCTACCGTACGTCATTTATAGTCATACTATTCCATGCGCATAGCGCGTTGATTGAAATGTTAATTTCGTTGTATACTAAAACGTCTGATAAGCTACGAGTACCTGAACGGCAATTGTAAACACGTGGCTAAAAGTCAAGCGCTTGTTTGCGGTGCAACCTTGATCCCTCGAACTCTATATTACCCTTCCAAAGCGAGCTTATTCACATAATGTGCAAAAACAAAGTTTGTTATTATTGTTATTTGTTGCTGCAATGTGTTCTTCGGGTATAATCTACTTTGTAGGTGATTAGATTCTATGGTGATTATTATTATTAAAAAAGATCTGACAATATAAGAAAAGCTTCTCTTATAATGATACATTTTTTTCGGTCTCGTTACATTTACGATATTTTATCTTGATTCCTTTTCGGCAATTTAAATTATAACTGGATGGATCAGGAACCATCCAGACAGTTAGTCATCGACGGAAGTGAAGGGGCCAAGACGTGATGACCCTGAAAATGTGTGTGTATGTATGTGTAACAAGTTTCAGAATTTTTAGAATACCACGCTGCTCTATCCACGAGACGCCCCAGAGTCTGCTTTCGAAGAAGATTTTATGCTAGACGTTTAAAAACGCTTTTCTGACAAATAAATCATCCTCGAGGCAAACTAGCACTTTTTTACGGTTAACAGTTGTCCCGTTAATGAGAAAACATTTTTCAAAATACAAATTATGTTTACTTTGTCTCCTATTTCTTTATAAGACGTGTTTCAAGAGACATGTTAAATTTTGAAGGAGTGGTCTCGCGACTATCATAAACTATTGAGTTCGTCTTATGCGTCGGCATTGTTGCTCCAGCCTATTTGAGTCGCAAACGGAACGGCCTCTTTACCCGGGTTACGTCGCTATATAGCTTTTGTGTGTCAAGGATGCAAAGTTTTAGTGAGAATAATGTCGGCTTGTCCCTTCGTGTCCCGAAATGTCCCAAACGACAAATTTGGCCATCTAACCGAAATCATAAATGTAAAATATTATAGACTTGTAGATGTATAACTCAAAACAAACATACATTTTTATACTCGTTTAAAATCGTTGTACATTCCGTTAAATTTTCGCCTAATTTAATTGTTGATAAACAATAATTAACATTATGAACATTTTTTTAAGCATAAACTATACTTCATAAAATTTTATAAATTTTGACTTAATATTTGTCAGTTAGAAGATTCTTATTTTAGCAAGGTCCTTATTTGCGTTATATTCCTGCATCCATATTATGCCAATCATGCGACGTCGCTACAGTTGCGATATAGATGTAATAGTTGGAGCAAACTTTTGCAAGGTTTCGAATCCTTGACTCTTCAACCACAGACATTACTGTCATTGTGACCTCAAGCGATAACCCATTTGTTATGAGTTCGAACTTGCGTAGAGAAACCTTGTTTGTGTGTTTTGTGTGTGTGTGTGTGTGTGTGTTGTGTGTGCATATAGAAAAGTCCCTCCGTTCGTGAACTAGATCGAATTTAGCATTTTAACGTGCGGTGAACTAGTCTTAAGTTAGGATCTAATGTAGGCTGCTGTGAAAAGATACGACACAGTGGCACTTTTGCCAAGAATAAATTCTCTGTAGGCATTCGGCTTTATGTCTCGTCCGACATGACATTATTATTCTTAATTACATTAGAAATCATAAAAGCTATGAGCCAAGATGAGAATTTCTAGCACATTTAGAGCAATGCAAAATTTAAAATTGATTAATTTGCAAAATATAGCCATGAACTATCGGCACTAGCATCTTTTTACAATTTATTTTAACAACCCACAAACAAAATTATTTTTATCAGTCGACAATATTTATAAATCTATCTTTATTATCGTGCTTTACGATGTAACAAGTAGCTTAGTACTGATTGTACATTACAGATGATTACGTTCCAGCAAAGTGATTCTCAATAGTATAATGGTCTTTTACGGTAACACCTATTTGCAGTAAATTGCATTGTCCGGTGATCTATCGTGCGATGACGTGAGATGGAATCGATAAGTCGGCACTCGATTTGCATCAACTGACGTCAAGTGACCGCGAATGTACGAGCGAGGTCGTTCGACAAACAAACCGATGATATCTCACTAGACTCGGCTGGATCGCGCCGGTGCTATTGGAAACAGATTGACAATCCTTAAATCGTGGTGCAACAATTACGATACTAGTTATTTCATAATTTATTTTGAATTGAATCCAAATTTTTAATAACTTGTCGAATTTGCCTCATAATTTACAACGTGCATGTGTAGTATTTCTTATGTAGTTAAGCATAACGCGCGTGGCAAAGTCCAGCTGATTAAAGCGGCGAGCTTGAAATTTAGCGCGGAGCAACCAAGGCCTCATCTAAGGTCGCATTTATAACGAATGTCCGTGATCGAATCGTCAGGCCGGAAGTAATTAACGCGTGTTCCTAATAATGCGTGTTGTTGTATCACGCGAGGTACGACGCGTGTCGACGATATCACCGAAGATAAATTGAAATTGGTCTGACAGATGCCGGAAATTAATAGCAATGACAGAAACGATGTCTTACAATTTTTTTTATATAACACAAATAATGTTGAAGCAAATTTTTTCTAAATATTTATTCTCTATATTCTATAATATATTCTACATAAATATATATTTTTATTTATGGCAATAGGAAAGAGAGGGAGAAAGAGAAGAAAAGAGATCTTACATTGCACACATTTCCTTACATATTGCCACAAAATCATTAACTACCCAAGAAACAATACGAATTGACAAAAACTGAAATTCATTCCTTCATTCCTCGAAATCGATATTTCCGCGGCGACAAAAGATGGTATGCTTCTTTAATTCATCGCAACGAGATTATTCGCTTCTGTCGGACTGAAAAGAAAAATTGGTGCGCGTGTTTGACAGGCGGCGCGTAGACGATCCTTGTCTGCGCAAAAGATGCGCAACGAGTGCGAATGCGGAAGAAAAAGAAAAGAGAGGGAAAACGGAATTATGCCGTCGTGTCTCGCGTCTCGCGTAACATTATGCAATCTTTCGACAGCGCCGCGGAGAGACGTTATTTCCTCGTGCCAAGGTCGAGGGTGCGCATGCCCGTCGGTGTGGATCTTTTCGAGATCATATACCGATTCCCGCACTTTTCTCACATTTCCGTCGAAGCAGCGGTTTAAATCACAAACGAAATGCCAAGTTCTATATAATATCATACTAGCTTATCGCCGTGACGTATTGAAGATTTCGGATTAGAAGATCGACATTAAAAGCCGTCTTTGAAACAATCCTGTCCCTCACTTTCCGACACTGTAATTATATGTAATTTGTATCTGCATTATCACATATCATCGATAATATGTTTGTGTTTTTTTATTATCGTATCATCGATAAGGAGTAATGTAAACCAAGAACTCCAAGAAGTATGTAAACATCTTGAATTTAAAGGATTTTCCGTCTGGTGATTGAAACGGAGTTCGCTGCGCGGGAATATCGTAGCGTCGCCAAGCTGCGCAATATGCTACAAGCGCGATTATAAGTGAAGTTATTGCGCGCGCGATTTACGTGAGGAATCCAAGGATCAAAGCTCAAAAGACGACAATGACGCGTGACACAGTTTTCAAGCGCGACTGAACCGGACTGATCGTCGTAATTGATGCACGCGACGTGATCTAAACCGGGAATACGTGAGAACCAGTTCAGATCCAGTTCCCCTCTCGCTGCACTTGCACCGGCTGATAGTCGCATCGATCGGCCGCCAAGGCCGCGTCTTATTCGGGCAAGGCCAAGGTCGTTGGCTGGCATTGCCAGCCGAGGTGAGATTGCAATTTCCCGCGCGGGGTTGCGCCAGAACTGCAAAAACCTGCGTTTAGTAAACGTTTTACATAATTAGCAAGTAAGATATAGATTCAATAAAAAGGGATCGGAAGAAGTGCATTTCGCGACGTTTGCGAGGGTACAGTTTATTATTTTTTATTCGTTCGACATCGAGAATCTGATAGCTTTTTCTGTTTATAGTTTCAAGTGTCAATACATTTTTAATTTAATCAATAAATTTGACATTTTTAGTCAATCGTATAAAACTTCTCTTATATAATTACACTTACAAAAATATTTTGGAATATAGCTTGCATCATGCGGTTTTTTCCGATTGGGACAGTAATCTTGTAAATATATCATAATCCCCCGTATGACGAAATGTTGCGACACATTGACCTCTTCCACTAGGCGTGTTTCCGAAAGCTGGCCTTGCGATAAGACGAGTCAAGGATAAAAACATGCGTGCCCTGTCTTTTATCGGCCGTTTCCGGGTCTATTCCAACCCAAACTCGACTTCGTATCGCTGATATGAGTTTCCGGTTTTACTGAACTGACAAATAATTAAAAACTTACGCTTCACATCAATATTGAATATGCTTCCATGTGTTACGTCAACAAACGTACGACAGAGATATAATATAGAAACAATCCAAAAACATTACGTAATGTATTTTTCACCTTGTTATTTCTGCATGGCAGCGCTAAGCTGATATTTTAAATTTGAATGAGCTAGCACATCGTAGAAACGCGACGTAGAAACGTTTCTAAAACAATGTATACAATTTTGTGTACCTCGCGCTTGGCAATAAGTCAATAATGTGTATATTTGTCTCTGTTCAATTCGTTGTGAACTCCTCGTATACCGAAATATTTTAGTCTAATTTCTCGTAATTTCTGTTGGCACTATAATATAGCGTGTGGCCTTCTACTATATGTCATGTAAATCTGAAATCTGTTCGCAGATAATTTTTCAATATCTTGTAACCAGATCGCTTTTCATAAAATACATATATTACGCATTACGTAATTTCGTTTGCGTTTAAAGTATGCCAAAGAAACATTTATACACGTAAATCTTGAACGAACTAGATTTGAAACGAAAAATTAGAGTTAAAACTATATTAAAATGCAATATTTTTAGAAATTGCAAGATTTAGGTCAGTGTTATTGCTTTACTCAATCGACTTAGCCTTATAAACGTACGTAATGACTTACGCTAATGGAAGAATCACCTGAAAAATTCTGAGGGTCTCGCGGCAGGGTCTATCGCGCTATCCTCGTTTAGTATTAATAACGACTAAAGGATTGGCAACACATCTCATCCTTTGTTACGCTACCGTGTTGCGTGACCCTGAAAATCCACGAGACCGCGACGTAGGGTCAAACGACGTGCGCGTGGTCGCACACATTGACGGATTGGCGATGTATCGTTCATATTTAGTCGTAATATAGGAATGCCTTCGATGGTAGTGGTGGTGATTGTGGTGGTGGTGGTGGTGGTAAGAGGCAGAGCGATGATGACGATGGATGGTAGGAGGAGGGGGTCACGACTAGTAGTCGATATATATCTATACAACGTGTCCGCTCCGGCCGCCCGTGACCATGTGGCCTTGTCCTTGTACGACGTCGCGCATCGAACAGCACTACGTGCCACCGACACTCGTCGGGCTCCGGTGGAACCTTCCTATAACAAGCACGAGGAAAGGAGAGGAGAGGAGGCGCGAGTAGAGCGTGTGTGCACACGTACGATATACATACACGTGACAATAAATAACGATGAGTTGAAGCGCCACGCCAAACGAATTTGCACGAGTGACTAATGCGGAAAAACTAATTTTTTTTCCACGACTAATGTTTTTCCGATAAAGACAGTGGAAAATCCTGTTGATTTTATGCTGGTAGATATGTACACATCGCTCTGTTATTGAAAAATATGTAATCTTTAGTCTACGATTGTATTATAAATTCATCTGTAACGTTTTGTTGATGCAGAATCTACGTATTAATGCCTCACATAGATACTCCATACAAAGTCTGATCTTATCCTCGGTAGGAGATCTTATCCTTCCTCCCCCTCCTAGTGTGTTGTGTATTACTAAACATTGTTTTTCATATTCTTTAATATTTCTAATATATTTTTCGTTTACAACAAAGTTTATATTTGCTATCACAAGTTATCTCTTTTAACAAAAGAATCTTCTGCGCGATACCTAATGTCACAGCAATTATGTAAAACTTATTAGTGGTTATTAGTGGTCGATATATACTACTAAATTACATCGAACTCATTGCGCGCCTCTGAACGAATGCCTAGCCGAGCAGAAGTTGGAATATATTCGTCTGATTGCGTTTCGCTAACACGAGGAAGGTTATCTTGTCGTGTGTTCATCGTTATCAAGACCGATGATAATGCGCTGAGTGACTCAGCGAGATGAGTTCAAGTACAGATTCGAGTGGTCTTCATCTCGAGCGACGCGTGCGATTGACACTTCTGTAATATTAGCGACTAAATACTGAAGATCCTTAATTTTGATCCAGCAAGTTAGTTTCTTTTTATATCTCTGTTTTATATCACACATTTAATGATTTCTAAACTAATTTTTTTCTGAAAGATTCAAGTGTACAGCGTCGATTGCATCACGTTATCTTCTGGTAGTTTAACAAATACGGTTATGAAAGAAGGTTATACAAGAGCACAGTGCTTTATGTAACAAATATAACAAAACTGTGGAACTAATTTTTAATTAATTTTTTTTTCACTGATTATATAAAATGCTTACCATATATTGTAACAGAACTAAAATTGCGAAATATTTAAACAATATAATTGTCTTCCATAGACATTATCAAGTAATTTCAAAAAGTATAATAGGAATGAGAGAGAACAGATAGCGGAAGACCGATACGAGTTCTTAAATAAACTTTGTACAGTGCTTGCATAATGCTGTTTGCGACGAAACTTTGTCAAACAAGGTTGCGATAATAATGAAACCGAATTTTCATCCTCAATTGTTCCTGATATCCTTCTGATATCAGTACCTATTGTATCACTTACAGTTTTTTAGCTTCCTATTCGCTACTTTATTTCTTTTATGAATTTTGAAGGTCTTGTTCCAGGCTTTAAGTTGAATTTTCTGTTCTATTCCGTCTCATTCTCTATCTCATTCTGCTATCTCCCGTAACTCAAAACTCGTTTCCTCGAAATCGTCGAATTTTATTTAACTTTCGTCTGCGCGCCATATAGCGAATCGTGTACAGATATTATGTCAGCATTATGTATAGATAGCCGGCCGATGTTCGATCTTTTTGACCAGAAATCACGTCGAAGGCCGAGCGGCCGAATACGACGTACACTTTAAAACAGCCCAGCGCCTTTGGTCTACGTCCTTGCGACAGTTTTAGTTTTCGGGGAGTTCGACTCACTGTTGCGAGGGAGGCATGGTTACGTGTTGCGGCTAGTTTACATTAGTTTTACGTATAGCCGGTATAAGGTTACTCCCCGCAAGTTAGCTGTCGTGTGTGAGCATACATAGTCGCTTAAAATTAGAGACATATCAAGTAGGAAGCAAATTGCGAGGCAAGCTGGACGGCGAGATAGCCTAATAGAGATCGCCTCTATTTTCGGGCAAAAGCGTACTCGCTTTCTGCAACATCAGACCGATACTTTAAGTATGCGATTTAAATAAGATATTAAATTTATACAAAAACCTCGACGAAATTTTGGCACGCCTACGATCTGTACTTTTTTGGAAACCGACTCTCCTTTTCGTCGACCTTTTCGATCGACGTTTAAGAGGTAATCATAGGAGGATTTTGGCACATCTAAAAGGCTGTGAGCGCTGACGTACTTCGGAATTCTGGTTGACAGTTTGTTCTTGTTGACAATCTCACGGAGGTGGTGGAGGTGGTGGCGGCGGCGGTGGCGGCGGCAGCGGCAGCGGCGGCGACGACGGCGTCACAAGGACGACGGCGCACACATCAATGTTGTATCGTCACGCATGTGCGCAGCATGTTGCTACGTGCACGCGTATATATCTCCGCCTCGCGGATTTGTCGCAATGTCTCGTGTCGTTTCGGAGGCAGAGCCGGAGCGAACGCGGCGAGACGTGGCGAGGCAAGGAGCGGAGCAGAGCGACGCGACGCGACCTTGTCCTTGAGCATAATCTTTCCTCGTTATCGGACGGCGTCGAGGTTGCGGTCGCATCGGGCCGACTGCAAACGATTAGTGCAGCTCCCGAGACCGTGCGTCAGCCTTCCTTTTATATTTGTGAATAATAATGCGCCCGATATCGCAAAAGTACGAGAGTACGAGCTGCCACGTGATAATGTATATAAAATATAAATGGTTAATCTGGGAAAACTCGTTCGGAGAAAGCTCTATTGTTTGCAACTATAGCATTTTGTTATACTTATTTAAATCGTCGTTAATTTAAAATCGTTAAATTCACATTCGATGTGATAATTGAAAGGAAGAAATTTCTAATCTGTCGCCGCCGCGCCGCACCGCGCCGTCACATTTCCGTTGCAAATATTATTGACTTCATATGTAAAAGCTACTAATCGGTCCAGATCTAAACAGGGACTGTTTTCCCGCGAAGGAAGATAATCCGAGTACCTCGCGCCACGAGTTCGTCATCTCGAGCGAGCGCCATTGGTTATCAGTGATACCCCTCTGATTCTAGGAAGCGAAGTTGCTATCGCTGACCTTGGCTAGCGAAATACTTAACGCAGCGGCACGTGTGCGACGACGTAGAAGCTGACGAGGCAGAAGAGACCGCGGATAACGAACGAGGACGCGCGAAAGAAAAGGAGCCTGCGGTCGCGCGATGTTTAATTAAGATGACATTATCTATTTTGATATACAACGCACAAGCATGTTTAGATCATTATAGCTGGTACGGATTAGAGTGCCATCGATCGGTACGCTAGAACTTAAATCGATAAAAATATATTCTTATTTTATTCTTTTATCTTATCGTGTACGTGAATGTCATTATTCATTTGTTACTTCAACGTAAAATTTCAAAGAGTTAGGAAATAGAGTAAACGTACCAAGTCCAACGCAAGAGGCAAGTTGGATGAGGAAGAACAAAGAGGGCTAAAAGGGAATTCCGACACGCACAACTTAGCGTTTCCGAACGTGAATACGTTTCGCTATATTATTATTAGCCGGATCGTGTTGGAAACACATGCGCAAGGTCAGCTTTCGCGTCTCGTTCCCTTCACCCCCTCTACCTCTTTACCCCTCCGCCGTTCCACCCACCCTCTTAATCATCGTCAAGCTCATAAAGATGAATCTGCCGTAAGTGTGTTTTTTATAGGCATTGACGTCGATGACAAACAATCGCACGTATTTTTTTCGTTCGAGCACGTGTCTCAGCTACGTATCTGTTGCTAAAGAGTGACTCTATTCACTGTTCGGAGATATTCGTTGAAAATTACGTGATATGCGCTTAATTATTAAAAGCACAATCTCGGCTCGTGTACGCACGGCCGTTTATCCTATCGAAATGATAATTAGAGCTATTTAAAGTGAATATTTCGGAGGCCTTGACGCGCCCAACTGGTTTATGTGGCGTGACTTCCGGCGCGCTTTCACGAATGACTCGTCCCTCGAAGGGCTTTTCGAGGTGCCTCACCTCGAAGCGCTTGGCCGCCTGTTTTTGACATGATAATCCACTTGTGCCTCGCGACTCAATCTGCGCAGTTCCTACCGTAAACCGGCATTGAGCGATTAAATTATTTTAAAAGCGAGATTAAAATTAATTTAAAAACTCTTAAAATGATTCTTAACTTTGAGTGATTCCAAACTTATTTCGACATTGAACTTAATAAATTTATATATTACCTATTTTAATATTTTATTGTATTTTTTAATGTCTTAAATATTTAATAAAATTATTCTTTAATCGGGTAAATAAGACCGTCACTCACAAATGGATGACGGGGTCTTTACGGAAATTTGCGCGTCACCCAGATATGGGTGACATGGCAGTCAAAGTCTTATCAAAGTGTAATCTTTAAGTAGAAAGAAATTTTTAGAAATATAAAAAAATTTTTTGCACTGACTGAACGAACTATTTTATATTCTTTATTTCTGACAATTATCAATGACGTAACTATTAGAATAATTAGAGACATATAGTACATAATATTGTGCGTGTGTAGTATTGCAATTGTCATAAAGTAATTAGATATTTCTGCACTAGCATCTTCACGTAAAATGAAAGCTTCATGCAAATCTTTTTTCTTCATTGTTTTTTTAAAATCTTGGCAGCTTCGTGGCTGATAACGAGTGTGAAAAACAAAGATTTCTACTCTTTTTTGCAAAGCGCTGCTTTCTTGCTACCTCGCAATTGCGCAATTACGCAATTATTACGATCGGATACTGATCTTTTGCGGAAGAACTGGAGTTCCGTTACGATGCAACGAACTGTAGCCACGACGAGTAACTGTAAAGGACTTCACAGCGTACTAACCTGTTGCAACAGTCAGCAAGGACGCAAGAAATACCTACACGCTGCAACGAAATATTTTATAAATCTCTTTACTTTTGTGACATTTGTATCAAATCAAGCTTAATTGTCCTGATCAGCTCATGTTTGTGACACGTTCTGATAATCGCTACGAGGGTGAGGGGAGGGGAAAAATTTCTGCTTCTTATAGGTTTGAAAAGATTTCAGCCGATCGATTCGTTACCATATACACTCCCGGCGTAGGCTCCGATCGATAAGGCTAAAAATATCAAACGATAGCGTATGTATGCGTGCACGATCGGATGGTATCAGGATCGTCAGTGTCATGCGGTGTCAGGGGGATGGACGCCCCGTCATGGAATAACAGGAAATTGGATATGCCGGGCGGCGAGACCTGGGTATCGTCGTAGCTGGGACCTTAGTTTGGTAATTGCGACACCCTCGTCGCGATAGTGCCGACGACAGGTGATCGCGCATATCATGTGTCTTTATACATCCGTTATTCGCGGCATAACACTCTTCCCTGCGCTTCCATTCGCGATAAAGCATCGGTCGCTGCGACGCTCGAACGTTTACGATAAACACGCAGCAGTTGATATCTACTCGCGAAGTCCTTGAGAGCAGGAAACGATTTAACATCACAACTGTTCGATCTCTATAGGCGGGTCACTCGCTAATGATTAAAATTATGCGTCATTATCGTTCATGATCAAGATTTAATCGGCTGAATAAATCGGTTTTCGGTAATCGAATCGCGATCATCGTTTACACATACGTTAGTTAAAAATTCGATTATACGTACTTCTACGTAGATCGCATTAATCGCTCGTGAGTATTATCCAAGGACGATGCTCCGCCGTAAAATGAAAACGATATTACGTAATTGACAACGCATTTCGAGGCGTTTATTGCTTCGGGAGGTCATGGTGCAATTTTATTGTTCTCTAAAACTGCCCGGAGTTCTTCGGGATTACACACACAAGATGTACTTCATCTAACAAAAAAGACAATGATTGAGATACGTCTAAAGTCACGCATATTTTTTTTACGCATAATAATCTTCCAAAATGTTAAAACATAGAGTTATAAGGACTTAAAATCATAGGCTACCTCCGAGTGAAGCCAGTATCTATCGAATAGCGGTAGGAACTGGTAAGTGCACCGAAGCATCGACGCTATTTCTGCACGCACACATATACGTACGTAGACAAGTGTCAACGGCCTCGTCACTATTCAGCGCAAGTGCGCTTCACTGGTCAGGCATTGGCGCGGACGTCGAGTCGAGGCGAAAGAGTGCCAGAAGTACGAGCGCCCAATTTCCTTCTCGTTCATGCGCGAGGTCGAGCATGAGATTGTATAAAATATAGGAAGATAGTCACAGTTACATAGGTAAATGTAACAGACTTCTTGAAAATTTAACATTGTTGAATTAGATAGCTTTTCCTCGCGGGACATTTCATCGATGTTATGATTTTAGAGCGATGAAAAGTTTTTGCCTTTGCGATATAAAAAACGTACGAGAGAGGAGGGGGAGAGGAAAAAGACGGATTGATTGTACTGAGATGGTGGTGAACGAACCGTCAACTCGTTTTCGAACGACAGACCGTATAATTATGCATGTTCGTTGTGGTTCAATCGACAAATGGGTCCCGACAGTATCACGTGATGCTTTCAAATTATGTCACAGTCAATCTCCACGCTCGCGCGTTTACTGAACCATATAATATATTCGAGCGCATATAGCAAAACGAACTTACACGTTTGAGATTATTAAAAAATACGAACGCAACTGCTTTTACAACTTACAATTTGCATATCTTACTTATAATTAGATTTTGTTGCAAGTCAAGATAAGTGAGAGTGAAGCTTCAAAATGCTAGCATAGTGCTGGTCATAGCATTTTTATTAGTAAATATTTTTATTCGAAACTTTTGTTATTATGAAAAATTCCTAGCATAAAAGAAAATTTCGGAAACATATCCCTGCGAATTTATTTGATTAATTTCTTATAGATGTCTTGATGTTTCGCTTTTATTAGTATCTATCGTGATATTTCGGACAGGAATATCAAAGCCGCTATTATTCATCAAGATAAAGTTTTATCAATTTTATACATCCCTCAATTACAGAGATTCTCTTCATATGTAACTTGAAAAATGTTAAGATAAACTAATAGCATTACAGTGATGCTTCTTTCAAAACAGACGATACAATCTATGAAAAGTAAATGTGAAAGGAAAATAAGAAAGCAAATGTGATGGATGGGGAAGTGAAAGCTTATAAAGTTGGTTTTTTTGTTAGAAAAATTATTGATTAGGTTCATTGCTCTGAACGTCTTAATTAAAACCACATAATTGTCAATATTTTCGCAAATACTGATAGGGCGAAAATTTTCGATTAATAATTTTCATATATAAATATATTTGCGAACACTTTGCAAAATATTTGTCACAAAATAGTTGTTTATTCTCCTTTTGGCGCATGTGAGTTCTCCATTTGGAGTGCAGGGTTAAATGGCGCGTAGATACTGGTTTGATGGTTTACTATAGCAAGAGGTCAATGATTCCGCGGTCCTGTGAAGGCGGTGTAATTGTCGAGCAAACTAGCGCCAGTTGAAGCGGGCGCAAATGTGACCTAATACGCGCGGGGGCAGTCACCTCTACCCGTTGTTATACCGCTGCAATCGCGAGGGATTCTATTTGTATCTCGTTACTTCCGAGTCTCAACGAGCTCATCCCATCGTTGTACTCTTTCTTGGAACGAACAAAAAAAAAGTAACGAAAATTTATAAATTATAAGTAAATTATAAATACATATTTGAGTTTGAGTAATAATATTTATTAATATGAAAATTGAAAAATGGTTATTTAACTTTACTGTCTAGAATGCTTTCATGGAAGATTAGATGAGATGAAATAAATAATAGATTAATATTTCTATGCACTATAATTAATATTGCAACGTCGCGATCATATTACAGGTTTTCGGGTTGTATAAAGATGATCTAATTGACTATTATTTGTTCTTTCTTTAATTTTGATTCCATGCTTTTATCCTGTAGCGTATATAGACCTAACAACCATGTACAATTCTTGGGCCAACGACCTACTGCTTGTGGTTGCGATTCCAAGCAAGAAACTCCATGAACTTACGCTAAGTCATCTTGTTGCTCTGTATTGTATTAATGTATTTTATGTACCTAGATGTATATGGAGGGGTTAAAGCCATAGTGGTGTAAGTCGAAGTTTTTAAAATATTGACTCGTGTGCATAGATGCAATCTATACAATATATAAATTACATCTATGCACGTGAGTCAATATTTTAGAAAATTTGACTTACACCGCTATGGCTTTTACCCCTCCATATATAGAGAAGAATTGATCTTATAAAAGCCGTAATAAGATGATCATAAGGAATTTTACAGAACATAAAAGAAACATACAGAAATCGGAACATCTTAAATAACGAGATAAATTAAGTATTTTGACATTTTTGTACAAGATAATTGATGGATTTGACGGATTGATATCCTGATAAATTTGATAAAATTGATGGATTTGAAAATAGATATTTTTGTTTAAAAAATCAAATACTTAAGGGAAAATTTGATCGGTTTAACGCCAATCCGAATATCTAAATATAGTATATGTAAATCTCATATGTTTTAAATCTTTTAAATTTCTGTATAAATAATTTATAAAAATTCTTCAAGTAGCGATATGCAAGTCCGATTGTATTGCGCGTGTAGAAACGAGCTCGTTCCGAGATCGATATCGCGCAACGAAACCGATGATCACCTCCCACCAGATAAACTCTCTCCTTGCAACGTTCCCGTAGTTTACGTGTATCAGTCGTCGGTTCAACGGCCGACACGGTTTCGCTCGCGTTCGCGCCACGCTATACGTACGTACATACGTAGCTTTACTCGACCGGCGAAACGTAAAGACCCCGGGACTGGCGAGCGTTTCGGGAAGATGACGAAAATATACCAGTTAAGGAGCACGGTCAATGACCAGCTTGGTTCTTCCCGCCGTGTCGCCGGTGCGACGTAATCCGATGACGAGTTTCCGGGCACCGAAAGCCGTCAATTAAAAGCAACGCGAACTCGTCCCCCCTCTCTATCAAGTAGCTTATAATACGAGTTTTTATCTTGTCCATCAACATGCCTAAATGAGATACTATGGGAGATACTTGATTAATGTTTCATGATGGGAGAAATTGCAAGGAGTAATGTGATGATAGGCCAACAGTACGAGCTAAATAAAAAGATATTTTATTAATAAATAGTTTGTTCACACAAGACAAATATAAAAAGAATAGGGAGAAATAAATGGTAGAAATTGATTAATGTTTCATTATCTCGGTTAAATCGCATATTTTTTTTAGAACCTCAAGTATCATATCATGTAAGAATGTAGACTGTAAAAGAGAATGTAGATAATAAATATGACAATTTTATATCGTGTCATAATGTACACATGATAAAGATGTTGCGTGTAAATGGCTCAAAAGAGAGTTAATATTTTATAAAGAACACAGTTTTGTCTTACGAAACTGCACGTAACGATCTTTTATTTTGTGTGATTTACTTAATTGTCACTTATCTTTTCGTGGATCCGTCAAAATTTATATCTTCTCACTTTTTTTTATACTATTGACCTCGAAGGGAATAGCGACGATGCGTAGTAGGTGAAATCATTTAAGAGAGCGGTCATTCACCCCGACGTTCTTGAACTTTCAGGGCCACTTAGCGCGAAGCGCTCGACATCAGCCTTATCGTTTCAGCAAAATGTCGGCTCGAATTACGGCTAGCTCTTTATCGCATCGCCACGACTATTTCTATCAAGGACTGTGCTTACGTCGAACGTTGGCCGACACGTCGGTGGATGGCTGAGCAACCTAAATAAACAAGATTTAGGGCCAGTTTCATTAACGATGATCAACGTTGACCGTAATTAACTAAATTTCCTTCTCGTGCACGTACGCTACGGTCAAAGCGAATCTAAAACAATACACGAAATCGCTAATTAGGGTTAATAATAGAGGCCATTGGTGCAATTGACTTTTAGTCTCGTATGAATTGGTATTCACTCTTTGTATAGTCTGAACAAAAACTCTCTCGTTACAAGAACTCTCTCGATCTTCTTTGCATTAAAATAAAAATTTATATAAAATTGGCATATATCTATACATAAGTTATACATTTTTACGTATACATAGAAAGAAAACTCTTTATTAAAAAGTGAAAGATAAAATTTTACTGAAATATTGCGAATTTTGCTGATAATTAAAAGAGTAATCGATTACTTTCGAAATCGCGGAGGACATTATAGGAATTCCTCGAGGTATAGCTGGAACTGGAGCAATGACCTTCGAATTTGGTTCGGTCGACAAGGTTCGTGAACCCTGAAGGAAGGAGTTGGCAGGCCTCGGGAAAGATGGTACAGTTATACCCTCCTCCTCCATCTGCTCTTTCCTCGTTCCTCCTTCTCCATCTCCTTCTTCCTCCTTCTCCGGCTGCTTCTTCCTCCTCTCTAACAATAAACGCGCGCTCGCGTTCACTCCCGCGCTCTTGCCCGACCGAAAGGAAATACCGTATGGTCACCTCGGCCTCGTCACCGCAGCGAAGACAAGAGGAAATCCCGCGGCGTTCGTCGACCCTGAAGTCAGATATGACTCGAATCGAAAGGATGACTGCGGATAACAGTAATGAAAGCAGATTTTTTGAAAACATATACGTCGTTCTTCTTTCAATCGAAGTTTCATTGCTTGCGACTTATAATATTTCAATATTGAATATATCGATAACTGAAAAGTGTCATACACAAATTAAAATTTACTTCGTATCAATCACAAAAAATAGTCTAAGCTTTTCTAATGTTTTTTATGTTTTTTATCCTCGTGAGATAACACCCAACACGCAGAAAAACGCGTTCCTTAGCTTTCGATTAAGCAAACGAAAATATCGCGTGGTGACGGTGACGCAAAACCGAGACTCGCGGAGGTCATCGAACCTCGAAAACGTATAAAATATCGCACGTAACAGCACACAAAGTTCTACGGGTATTTCGTGAAATGTGAGACTTACCTAAAGGAAATGCGCGATTTGAGGTAAGTGGGTCATTGAATCGGATTAGTCAGGGCCGCTTCAGAGCCGATATCAACGAGTTTTAACGGGACTGTGAGTAATCGACTCGTACTGTAGAAATGCAGTACCGAAATGAGTTTCAGAGCGGAAGAAATGGAGGAAGTACTACAGAGACTTAAGAATATATATTATTCGATGAGAGTATTAAACTCTTAACCTATAGCCTTAAACCAATAAAAATCCTGAAACCAATCCTAAGAAATGTTTTATATCCAGTTGAATTCATCCTGAATTATTCCGCTTACTAATATTGATTATTTGTGCCACTAATATTGGTTATTAATATCTAGTAATCGCAATAAAGTTAAGCTCTTATTTCTAATAATGTAAAGATTTACAAAGGTTAATGGCCGTTGCAGAAGGGGAAAGAAAGTCATTGAGATAAACTCATTCTACGGTTAATTACGTTTTATCAATGTTGTTTTTCCCGCTCGATTGAAATTTCACCCGACTGCCACGCGAAATCATTAATACAGATAACGAGTACTTGATATGACTGAAGACGCTGTGGATCTTACCGTTGAAAAATTAGTTGTTTTTTTAGTACTAGAGGAAAATAATTAGCGTAACGTTATGTATCATACCATTGTTAAGTTTGGAGAACTTAAATAGATCTGTCTCTGTATTTTCTTTTGGGGGATATGTCTTGTCAATACGTTTCGCAAGTTTACAAGATCGGTTTATATATTCTAGCTACGTAAGTAGCTCCATGGCATCGCGAGATACGCGTGTTTGGAAAAAGTGGCTCACTTGCGAGAGTGAAAGCACTGGAAAAGTGAAAACGCATTCGTTGCATTCATTAAATGCGCGCCTGCACAGCATATTGCAATTAAATTGTCGTTTCAAGAGCTCATATTCGAAAGTATAACTGAGACTCTCGCACGCGAGGCACATCGCGATATGAAATGTCATGCATAACAACTTAAACAGATTTGACATAACGCTATTTTATTTATATATATTTTCAAATCTTTCCCTCATTCCTTGCTTTTTCATCATCTTTTCTGATCCATATTAATCGATAATCATATATTAAGTCATCTCTGGAAACGCAGCAAGTTACATTCCGATCCTCAGGAATGATGGCTTTACTTTTGTACGTATCTCTTTTGATATATCGATGGTGGGAGTGTTCAGAGTGCCACTTCCGCGTTTTTCCCTTAATAACATTTGTTTACATCTATTCCTCAAAATAAGAGTCAAATTCGAGACTTCTTCTACCTTTCCTCCACGGCTCGATCACGAATAATAAATTCTGCAAGTCCGTGAATAACGCGAACCTAAATCATTCATCATCGCCGAATCTTTGGGATCATGTAGGTGAGCAAGATAAATCTCTCGCGAACGTGTTTCGACGTTATGAATTATATTTCGGCCGTTTTTATGCCGAGCTGAAGATTGCTGAAAGATATAATAAATAGTAGTATGTATCTTATGTACTTAAGGAAAGTGACATTTTCTTTGACTCTTGTGCTTTGACGCTAACGAAATGATTCTTTTTTCCATCCACAATTGAATCTGTGCTGCTCGACATACTTACCATATTTTTTTCGTAACCCTGGTTTCGATATCTTATTTCCATTGACCTCAACATTCTATCTGATCGGCATAGATAAGACATGGGTTAGTGTATCCTCGCAGTCATTTCTTCTGTATCACTGTCCTTGTGCATAATTATTGTTGTCAAGCTAGTCTTCAGTCTTATTATTCAAATTTGAATTATTTCTTAAGAACTTGTATGAATACATTAACAATTTTAATATGCATTGTTAATTCTTTGCTAAAACAGCTTCCATAACACATTAATTGAGATAGAACCATTTGTCGTAATATTTCCTTTTTAATACCGAATATCTTGCCAGTTAATGTCTTAACGTGATGATCTGATTATTTATAACATTTATTTATCACATATAATAAATGTCAGGTGTTAAAAATGTACTTACGTATCACAGTATAGAGCGATAATGTTTTTACCAATACCTTCCGTATTGCAAAAGCTTAACAAATTTCGCGATCCACCCGAGAGACAGCGAAAAGTGAGAGGAGAGAAACTCACTTGTCGTTTGACATTGCTCGTGACTGATAATGAGTGTTTGCTCATTGTTGGTTCAAGGCTTTAGCTCCCCCTCGAACTGGTCAACTCTTTATGCGCACCGTCGTCGGGCACAAATATTAATCCACGCCTTGTATGATGGCCAAGGATGGACGTAGGTCAAGGTGTAACTCATTGCTTCCTATATGAAGTTTTAAGCTTTTTTTTTTATCGTATATTATATTTCTATTCTGAGAATAATGTGAGATAAGGTGACGTTGTTTATTTCCCATATCAAAATTGTAAAATTTGAACTTAAAGGAACATATTAATGCAACTTGAAGAAATTTATCGCACGAGAAAACTAAAACGTTTTGTATGATTGTTTGAATTTTAAATTGCCGTTATTTCTACGACTCACGATTATTAGATTTTAAAAGAGTTTATTAGTTATTTATTTTCCAGTTATTTTCAATATTATTTTCAATATTATTAAATACTTAAGACGCGTTGTTTATAAAGGAGATGTTCTAAATGCTACAAGCTATTTGCGTACGTGCACGCACGCACATACATGCACATACACACACACACACGACGCTCACATATACACAATTAATTTAACGAAAGTAAATTTAATCAAAGTGACTTTAGCACGTCTAAAATCTTGCGATGAGACCTATGGTACGTGAATTCGACCCTTAAAGGATTTACTGAAAGGACCCTGGTGAATTGACGGGGGAGAGACTTGCGCGGAGGGTTCTATGAGGCAACGCACGTGCCTCTTAAAGACGGTCGAAGGCCATATCGCTCGTAAATTTTCGGGTCGGTGAGGGGTGAAAAAAACCCCGTGCCAGGGCGAGCTTACTTCGTGCGTAAGCGTGGTGCGTTTTTCGCGAGGGTCGCGACCTTCTGCTACGTGGAAAACTGGAGCGTGGATGGAGCGATGAGGAGGGCGTCGAAGGGCGGAGGTTGACGGGATAAATCATCGAAGGACGAAAGTGCGTTAACCCGGAAGAACGTTTCGAGAGTAATAAAAGAAAGCATCGGTGTTATCATTCTACACACACAGCAATATAGAAGGATCACACTTCGATCTAATGTATTTCGGATGAAATTATATTCTTAGAAACACGCTTTTTGTTGTTCAAAGAGACGGAATCATAAATTTGTAAAAATTTAAAACAAGCCATATCACATACACATTTATCTTGTTTTATAAATAGGTTCTAAAATTAGAGTCATATTATGATTGCAAATCATTCTTTGAGAAGTCCAAAAGTGGCACGAATGCATAATTAAATTTGACATTTTAATTTTGTCCGCAAAATTTTTCGTAGTTTAATTATTGTGCAACGTATACAGCAGGAGTTACGATCGCGAGAGTAAATCCGCTGGGAATCATCCCGATTGCGTTCGCGATTTACGTTTGTGGGCCGACTTTATACTTAGAATCCAATTATCGGAGAGCCACGATGGCGGGCATTGTCTTCGCGATGGAATCCTACCAACGGCGTGTGCGGCTCGAAGGCTACCTTCTACTGGTGTTCGAGAGAATGCGCGCTGTCCCTGGGCAAGCAGAGTACATTCCCAGACTGGGTTTCAGCCTCCAGGACGCCCTCACATTACGAGCCGCGTATCCAGCCCCCGCGTCCCCCGAACTTCCGTCCCCCGCGTCCCCCTGCCACGCATAAAAGCCTTCGCACTCTGCGTCTCTGCTAAGGAGCGCGTTCAAGGTTTCGACCGAGACCGCAGACATATCCGACGAAATTGGCATCCCCTCTTGTGATAGTACTCTCCCCTATGTCAACACAGGAACGGAGACAACAAGACAATACTATATGTACAGTACTTGAAACCTGATTTTTATTCATCTTTTAACGTTAGTAGAGAGTTAAAACAGAAATGAGTTCAGTATTGTTGGAATATTTCATGTTTTCGAGATAACTGAAAATAGAAGCAAATAATGTTATTCACGAGTCAATATTTTGTATAAATACTGTATGCGGTTGTATATTCATAACGCAAGCGCTAGCAGGTAACAAGCGTCACGAGCGACCTTCGAGTTAATCGCATTGCTCTCGACGGTAAGTTCTGGTCAGTGGTTTATTGTTGGTCGACGACTCGTTGTCGATCTCTGCCCGACAGCTTCCTCTTCGTTTTCTTTTTGCCTGCTTAATCCGTAGCCCGACAATACGCTGACCGACGAATGGAGGTAGAAGCGTAGCTCGAAAGAGCTCCCCGACGTCTGAGAATTAACGCGGATTAACGGCTCGTTGCAGCTTTGCGATGCATCGATGTAACGAATGCACGGTAGACAAAACTCGCATCGCGATTTATGCACGATCTCATATATATAAATAATAACAGGTAAGCACCCATTTTAAATTTGAGGCATAGATATGATACAAAGTAGTTCATATTATTGGAGTCGAAGCTAATCGTGCCGTAACACACATCAGACAGATTCAAACGTGGTAGCTAAATCAGAAGGATAATTAGTTTCCCAATCTCGTCGGTATTTTTAGGTAATAGCTCTATTTTCTTGCCCTCTTTATTCGAAAATACAACGCCCTCGCGTGACATAGCAATTATGATGAAGCGCATCGACATGATGATGATGTTGGTGGAGGCGAAGTGCAGAGTTCACGATAGGACAGTTCACGTTAGCGAGAACTAGGTTGCGTGGCAACCGACGCCCACGGGGCGCCACGCGCCTCCAATGTAGGTATTTACGCGAGCGCGAGCGGGGTGGTTACAGTTTCTGTTATGCCGCACCTCGTCGTAGGCGGATTCGGTGGATCAACGAGAGAGAGAGAGATCGTGTATCGGGCTCCACGCGGAAAAAGCTCGGGAAAATACAATTACACAATTAGAGACCACCATTGCTCGCGTTCCTGTCACAATTAACTTTCTGCATATCTGTTGCGATATTAAATTTATGCCTGATCGAATTTTTGTACTCCGAACATATGCACTACATTTTTCTTTTATTATTCTCTTCTGACCGGTAAAACAAGTAATTAGATAAGCCAATAAGGGATAGGAATAAATAAATAACCTTTTTTTCGATCTAATCGATTATTTGAGCAATCGAGAATATAATAATCAATAAGAAAACATTTTGATTCAAGTCTTTAGCTGCAATCGAGTCGGTATCTTCGATAACGTATCCGCATATTCCAATCGTATTCGTATCTAAATATTATACTTACCAAGGCTATGTAAAAGTTCAAGGTAGCGTAAAAAAAAAAAGATTAAACGCCAGGATGTCCTGCTCAAATGAATATATCGCATGATCACGGAATCGCGCAAGTTAAATTAGTATTTTAACCAAGTAATATAAATTGCTTTTTTTGTAAAGATATTTTCTGAAATATTTGACATTCAAGATATTTGATTATTGATATAATTGAATGATTACACATCTAATGACTACAGTAATAATATAAGAGCAATAAATTGTTCAGAGTCGTTTTTTTTATTTTTATGCATAAATATAATATTAATTTTAGAGATGTACATACATTATCATATTAATATTGATTATATTAAATTTGAATTTTACTCCATGCTTATATGAATAAAATAAATAAAAATAAAATTAAATGTGTCGTCGGGTAAGGGTTTGTATATTTTTGGAAGACAGGATAAGATCTCAGATTTTTTGGAAAAATCGGAAGGCTGTGGATTAGAGGTAAATAAGAAGACAAATATTTATTTTATGTATAATTCACCAGACAATGTTTATTCAGACGACCTCACAACTCCCAAGCGTACAAAATGACGTGCTCACTGGGCAATATGCGGGGCTGCATTTCTTGCTTGTAATAGAGTACATTTTATTCATATTTTTCGTTTTTCCACCAGAAACAACAGCTGTGTTTGTATTCTTCTTCTTAATGGATAGGGAAATATATCATACTTTATGTATCGTTTACTATAATAATTATGTGTAGTTTATGCATAACAAGTATTACGAATATCAACGCTAGGTTGTCTGCGGGGGGAAGGGGGGAGGACAAGAATAAGTGTTCGCTCAATGTGCACATATGTCGCTGTCGTGTGTAAATGTGTCCATCTTGTGTGTATATGCGTGTTTTTGTAAGGACAGTCAGAAGGATTCTACGAGGATTCGCTTGGACAAACGGGTGGATGTGGTACACGCGACACGGCGAAGGAAAATGCATTCTCTCTTTAGGTACAATAAATACAGAGGCCTCTAAGCTGGAGGAAAGGGGGTGGGTGTTTAGGGGACACTCTGGCTAGGCTATATTCTAGCCGGAAGATTGAATGTGCTTTTAATGCCCCATTCTTGACGAGTACTAGCTTCCCTTTAATCTGACCGAACTTCATTGCGACTCTATTTAAATCGTTAATCTGAGGACCGAGCCAATACGAAACTCAAGGCGGACTTGTAGGTCGAACCAAGAGGAGGATCTAGTCCGTCTCAAAAGGAGGCATAAGTGTTTCTACAACTGTTTTCAAGATCGGTTTTATCTCGCTCGCAACTCAGCGTATTGTGAATGTAATGCATATTCGATGCGATGTTCATGCTGGAACTGGGATATGCAGGGTGGTTAAAAGGGAGGGGGCGGGGCGGGCGTCTCAACAACACGTCGGCGGTGGCCCGCCGCGTATCTTCTAACTTTTCATCACGATTTTTTTTTCAGAAGCAGAAGAGGTTCACTCGCGCCTACCAGGACATAGCCTTACGAATCTACTATTTACATTGCGTTTCGCCGTTCTAATCGGAACTCCGCTTCGCTCGAGCGCTTCGCGGCTTCTCTCTTTCTTCTTCTTTCCCTTTCTATCTTTCTCTACCTCCTCTCCACTCTCTTTCTTTTTCTCGCTCTCTCTTTCGCAATCCCGTCTCGATCTATCTAATCTGACTTTCATGCATGCACACACGACACATAATATTGTATAACGCGTTTAAGCGGGCCTACGATACCTATCTCGCTATACGACGCGATTAGAGGATATAATTACTTCTCGCGTCGTCTTCCCGACGAAGAGACACGACATGTAATATAAAGGTACGGTAATTGCAAACTGGTGGCCGCGGCGGGCCGATCAGTCTCATAACAAAACGCTTAATTCTTTAAAATCGCGTACGCGATCTTCTCGGTTGCCACCGCGATCAAGAAGCTTTTCGATTTGCCCCGACTCATTTGCACAAGCACGCTCATCCGTCATTCATTCTCTCTCTTTTTTTTCCCCATTCATTCTATGCCTGCCTCTCATCAACGCACGAGTATCATACGCGTCTTTTTTCTACACGTACACGAAATGATAATTTTTTACGGTTATGATACCTTACACATATTACAATAATATTAATTAGTTTCATAATATTTAATAATTATAGTAGAGTAGATGATCAATGAATGAGGTGGAGACTGTACAGGATGCGCGATTTCCATGATTATCACATGTAGATAGATTATTAATTTCTGTAACACTCAACCTTTCTTTTTTTTTCCGTCGCAGATGTTCTATCTTCTAGATGTACACCTAGAGCAGATAGGTTTTTAGGTAGGTAGACAGGTAGATAGGTAGTTTTAGGTGGATAGGTGGCTCTCCTACACGGCACTCTGTTGCTTTCATTGAATCGGCACTTTCGTGCAAGTGTCCGTCCATCGTCATTTCGCGCACTCGGAGAAAACAACTCGCCACTGAACGTCTGTCTTCCTCGTGATTATACACGGAGATGTACCCTGTCCATTTCTCCGTAACCTCCACCTCCTTTCTCGCGCGATTTTAGCGATAAGTAGTTTAAATTAATAAATTATTTGGTTTTTTACGCGCTCAGAGCGTCCTGGCACTTTCATTTCTAGTTAAGGGCCGCGAAAGGTTGTACCGCGTCACGACGACGAGTTTTCGCCGGCTGATGATTAACGGGTTAAACATCCCGGTCTCGCTCGCGCGCACGTCAGTGCTTGTTACGGGAAATCACTCGAGCTCGCGAGAACACTACGCCTCGAGAGAGAGAGCCTTGCAAGGTCCAATGAGCGGTCTGGGTGACGGTGATGGGGATGGCGACTTCTTGGATAGGTTCAATGGTTGCTGACTATCCGCGATATCGACCTGCAGCTCCATCATGTTGCTCGGACAGCCCGCTAACACCAACGTAGCCGCCGTACTCGAGGTCGGCCTCGGACTCGTGCTCGTACTACTAGTTGCCGCCGCGGAGAGGTAACGCGGTGACGAAGCCGGAGAGTTGGCAACAGCGAGATAGTCTGAGGAAGACTGTTGCTGCTGCTGTTGCTGCTGCTGCTGTTGTTGTTGCTGCTGTTGTCGCGCACCTGTCGTCGTCGTAATCACCGAGGTGGCCGGCCATCTGTTCGAGTAACTCGTGGTGGCGCATTGCAGGAGACCCTGAGATCCTTGCGTCGAGCGTGTGGTCACGGTGGTCGTCGATGCGCACTGCTCCGCGGGCGATTGCGATACCGTCGGTGACCTGGGACTGGCTTCGCCACGCATTATATAGTTGTGTATGATGTCCGTACGCTTCAGTTGTTCCGCCGTCATCCGCGGGCCCTCCATCAGGCTTCTCGCGAGGGTGGAATGCGTGCTGCTCAGCAAACTCGCGGTTTGCGGGCACTGAGATTGCGTCGTTTGAGTGGGTGGACTGCGCGCTGGTGGCGAAGTTAGATGCAGATGTAACTGAGACTGCGTGTGCTGAACCACCACGGCCGGCTCGGCCTCGGCGCTATCCTTCTGGCGCAAAGCGCGGAACTTCTTGTGGGGTTTGTAAGCCTCGTCCATCAGCGAGTTGGTATCGTACAGGGGAGGTGCCTGAAGTACGCGCTTCAGCACCGGCATGTCCTCGACTTCCTTGTCCTCCGAGCGTGGACTCGAGCACACAGAAGTGGGAGCGCTGCTGGCACTGCTGCTGGCCGGTTTGTCGGGTTTCTCGGTGCCGGATTCGATTCCGCTGTCGCTCGGTGAATCCAACTTGCGAAAACTGCGACATTGCGGTGGCTGTGGAGTCTTCGACATATTAGAACGATGGAGTTCGTCATCGCCGGAACTAGTACTGCCAGAGTTCGCACGGCGTCTATGTGGACAGAGTCCACCAGCTAGGGTAGCAGCCAGAAGGGGCGCGCTCGATGCATGATGACCACTGGCTGGGGTTACGTGGTGGTATTCCGTCAAAGAGGCAACTTCGCCGCTACAAGTGCTTTCGGTGCTCGACACGCTACCCAGAGGGCTCTTCACCGCTTCGTCTAAAGTTACGTCCGAAGCGGAACCCCAAGAAGCCGGAGGCTCCTCTTCCATTGGCCAATGCGGCTGTTGTTGCGGTGTGATGTGTTGCGTTTGTTGCTGCTGTTGATGCTGCTGCTGGGCCTGCAACTGCTGTTGCTGTTCGGTCATTTTGAAAGCCAGCAGTTTTTCAGAGTGGAGGGTATTCAGAGTTTTTAGGTCGGGTATTTTCTTTAAAAGTTCGCGGAGAATGTCGGGATGCTGGGGATGGTTCTGTGCTAGTACCGTCTGCAGAGCGTTTCGGAGTTTATTGTGCATACGCTCAACCAGTTCGGTATTGCGTAGCCCAGGTCTGTCGGCGGCGATCACCACTACCGAGCAGAACAGTCCCAATTCAGCATCGGACAATCGCAAGGCGTTGACTCTCTCGGCGAAATCGAACATCGAGTCCATTAGGAATCGCGCGTTACTGCTATTATGGATGGACTCTCGTTTGAGCACTTGGCCGTTTAAGCAAATCATACTGTTCGTTTGAGCATCGAACATGCAGGCCAGTCGCACGAGCAGTACCTCGAAAACGCCGGCCTTCAATAGAGTGACCTGGTCGTCCTGTGCCAGCAGATTGAACCCAGGTATGCGTTTCGCGAACTCCACGACACCGCGTATGGCCGGCGAGAACCTTTTGGAGAAGTCTTGAAGTAATTCTTGCTGTCCGGTCAATGGTTGCGGATTAGGATTCAAGGGGCATGCCTGTAACAAAAGGAACCAAATCCCGAGGTCAGGAGGCGACGAATCGTTAAATCATGCTGAAGGTCGCCCAAGTCGCTATCGTTACTCGGAAGAGCATACCAGGCGTCCTCGCGTGGCGAAACGAGGCGCGGGACGAGACGATGCGAGGCGAAACATTTACGCGCTCTCGTCGGGTCTCGCTTCCTCCTTCGCGGCAGCCGAGGTCGCCTGGTTCTCGCGCGATTTCCGCGTAGAACGCTTGAAAGATCAAGACGGCCCAAGGACCGCGTAGTTATTGACGTCAGCGTAGATGCCGACCGTTCAAATCTCAAACGCGGATGGCTTGCATAACCCGCGTCAATGTCAAGAGAAAAGGTCGAGCTTGTTTACCAAGGTTGGTGGACACGCGGTGTAGTTGGGGGTCTCGCGGGCTCTGGCGAGGATCGGGGCCACTTTGTCCCTGGTGAAGTCGCATGTATCGATATGGGCTCGCACAACGGTTTGTAGCAGACGCTGCTCGTCCTCCAGCTCGGCCGCTACCGCCTTTTCCTGAGAACGGCTGTGGGAGCTCTGCTGCATAGCAGCCAGAATCCTGGCTTTCTCACGCTTGGGCACGCGGCCGAATCGTACCGCTGTAATCAGAAACAGGGCAAAATGGGTTAGACGTGTGTGTATGTGTGTGTGTGTGTGTGTCATGAGGCTCGTACGTCGCACGCAAAAGGAAGGACGACGATAAATAGTTAATGCGATCAATGGGTGAATCATGCGACGGATCCGACCGCTATCGCGTGGTTGACCTTCGCGCGAACGAATGTCGGTACTCGCGTGATGTTCGCATCGGGCCGGGCGCGCGCGAGAGAGTCGAAAGAAACGCGACTCTCGATCGCGGTAAAACCAACGACCATTCAAAGCGTGAGTACCGTCACACCAGATATGGTTTCGCGCCAAAGGTGAAAAAAAGTCAGAGGGGAAAGCGCACGACTTTCTCGCGGGAGAGATGAAAGTGCCCGCGCGCTCACGCGCGCACAAGCGCTGCTGTTGCTTCGCGCGTTGCGAATCTTCAATTAGAAAGTGCGCTAAACGTTCGATCGCTATCGCCACCGCTCCGAATGTCAGAATCGTTACCGAAAGGACACCTACGTGCATTGTGATAGTTGACTACTCCGTTGAGGATCCCTTTCAGAATCGGCAACTCGTCTCCCATGACGGTTCAGGGAAACGTGCACCACGTTAAATCACGGATTAATTTTCGATTCTACTCGCACTTTCACGCACGTGGTTGACTTCTCTCTATCGGCACCAGATCACTATCATCTGACACCGCGATTGTCACTCGGCACGCGAGGGCTTCTCGACTCTCTAACGTTGCGCGTTCTTGACTGACAAGCCACGAACGATCCTCTCGGCTGACTCGCGGAGTCGCGGGTCACTCCAAGCAATCGCACGGCGCGAGATAGCGCGTGCTGCGACGGAGAGGTTTGCCGCTCGAGGTTTGAATAACGAGCGCGACCGCGGTACGCGTGCAAACACGAGACAGCATCACCGCCGACTGAGTGATGTTCCGCGGTTGCGTTCAACAGCCCCTCCACTTATTCAACCATCAACGACCCCCACCATCACGCGCGAATGTGGCCTTTGCCGAGCCTTTGGCCTTGAACTTGGTTTCAGCGACAGCCGCACGAGGCGTACCGCCGACCTATATACACTATATAGCGAGCAAATGTACGACGCGTCAAGCCGTAGCACCCGGCGTGAGGAGCGAGAGAGATAGTTGGACTTGTCTATGCGCAGATGCGAACTTCCTTTGTTGGGGGTAACTTACCCTCGGCGACCTTGTGCAACCCCTTGCTAGCTCTACCTGCCCTGTCACCAGCTGTCGATAGCCAGCTTTATCTATTTGCGGACTATCGATCTTTAACGTTGAGGACATGCTCTTATAAGCTAAAACGAACTACTGATTTGGTTTGTTTTCATCTTCATTGATAGAAAGTTTTGTATAATTGCATTTACGATTAGTCTATTCACGAGAGCAAGTAACGGGACCCGCATCTGATATAACTTGAACAAAGTGACTTGATCAGTATTCAAAAGTGCAGTTTTAACATTTTTGTTCTGCCAGTATGGAGTTTGTCAATTCCGCCCTGAGCTTGCTGCAATCGTTTCATCTCAGAGTATAAGCCGGGTTGCGTTTACAAAGGTTTGCGACGTAATTGTGGGTACAACGCGCCCGGTCATGATAACGACGATGACGAGGACAAGTTATCCGTAGCGAGGCGTGAAGCGCTATGACCAGTTAGTCACGTACGGCTCTGGCTAGACGGTAGCCCGCGACGGGAGCATGCGCCTACCAGCCAGGTGAATTCAGACGACGAGGAAAGTGGGGGGGATTCGCGGAGGAGAGGAACGTATTGAGGAAGGGAGAATGTAGTTAGGAAGCAAAGTTCGCGAGGTCTCCGCATGGAGTGTAGCGCCACGCGACGGCGCGCCATCGCCGTCGGTGGGGGATGGCTGCGTTCCACGACCGAAGAAGCCAGGCGAGCGACAACGATCGTTCTCCGAGGTGGGGAACGAGAAGGACGGCGACGAAGCGCGGCGACAGGGAGGTGCGGTGCTGGGAAAGGAGGGTGGAAGAAGGTGGGAGGGTCACCGGGGGACGTAGCGGCGAGTAGCGGTACTCTTTCTACGGACACCAAGTCACCCGCCAGACGAGCAACGGCCGTCTATTGACCCCGCGAATCGCGTTGATATCGATAAGCGCACTTTTTCGCACCGATTTTCAAGACGAAAGATTTTCATGTTACCGCGCGTTGTCGTTTGTGATAGATAAATCGATTATAATTCCTGGCTACACTTGAGTCGTCGTAGCTACAACTACTGAAAAATCGCATCGATGCGAATTAATCCGCAAAAATTGATAAAAATATAAAGTTTTATATCTATTTGGAGAAGCGCGTTCTAATTTCGTCGAAAGAACTAGATACGTATATATATTGGCGCTCGCGCGACATGTCGACGACCTAGGTCAATGATCCGGGCGGGAGATGCTGTGCAGCATCCCGCGCAGCTGCGTTACCGATTATTCGACAAAAGGCGACCGGGAATTTTATCAATTCGTCGGAAAGAAAGCAAGCTCTGATTACGCCAATCGAAAGATAATCGCCGTTGCTTTCTCAAACGGCGAATTGGCAACTTTCGCCCGTTGCGACACTCCATCGTGTCGCGGGGAAAGACGTTACGCAAACGGTCAATGACCCGGCAAACTAAATTTTAGAAACTCTTTTATGAAGAGCATAAACGCGCGAAAGAAGAAAGGAGGATTATGCGGCGCTTTACCTAATTGGTGTGACAACAAATTTTGATCAAAAGAGCTCGCTAATTGTAAATTTGCGAATATGCTTGCAAGATTGGCGATAGCGTTTTTGACGTTTAAATATAAGAGATTTTATTATTACACTTTAAAATTGTTTCAATAATTAAGCTAAAGGCCTCAGATAAAGTTACTCGAGATAACTCGCGACGCATCTTTCAACAATAATCGATTCACCAATTTTATTTAAGGCGACAAAATTTATTCTCATGCATAAAATATTGAAAAGACTTACCATCACGACTCATGCCGACGGCGATGCACTTTTTGAGACGGCAATACTGACAGCGATTCCTGTTGATTCGGAGGATGCTGCACTGTTGATTCTTGGTGCACGGACGATATTGAATCTTTTGCTGGATGCTCCGACGAAAGAAGCCCTGCGAATCACCAACAAAACCCTCGTCAATCTGACCGTCGCTGTCCGACGAAGACCCCGATGAGCAATCGGTCCCCGAACGCGGGGCGGCCAGATCACATTCGCACAAGCACCCCATTAATTCACTCCGGCTGAGATTAAGATTCGCACGGCGTCTGACGAACCGAACGAATACGATAAATCACCGCACCGTTTAGTTCGTGCGGATTAACCAAATGATTATCACTCGCTACGTATCCTTCGGCTTGAAACTAATGGACGCTACCTAGGTGAGAGTATTCTCCGCGAAAACGGGAATTATATCTTTGGTAGCTCGCATCGGTCACTGTCCTCACGTATAATTCGCGTTCACCAAACCCGCGTGGAGTCTCTTCGCGGATACTCGGCTCCACGATGGACGCGCGTACCTCAAGTACAACGCGAGGTTTCGTAGGGGAAAGAAGCGACCGTTTGTATCGAAGCTTGGCTGTGGACTGGCTCTTTCTAGCACAGAGAACATAGAGCCTCGGCACATTGCCTCTGGCGTACCGAGGTGGGGGACACTGTGACCTAATTCCCGGACGTTCACCCGCAGTTCACCGCGTGAAAGTGAGAGTCCCCCTTGCGCGGACTGGCGCTCCTCGGCCGTCTCCCTCTTTGGGTTCTCTCTTTCTCCAGTTCCCAGTTTCTCTCTCTCTCGCGCTGGAGTGAACCCTAGATGATGTCCTCTTCGTCGTATCTACTACGAGCGCTACCATAGAGGCTCGCGGGCGCTCTACTAACGGGTTTCTTCCCTCCCTCCTCCCCACCTACCGACCGGAGGAGCCACCCTCTCCGAACGACCTGCCCTACCTCCACCTCTCGGTTCCTACCCTCGCGTTGATACTCCTATATAATATCCACCCACTCGCAAATAAGTGTGAATATACAAATTCTTTGCTTACTTGTGTATCATTTTTATCTTTACTCCGGAATCTGGTTCGTTAGTTCGCTACGGAGACACGATGAAGAAGACAAGAGGTCGGAATGAATAAAAATTGGGAAAGGGGTAGGTTAGTGTGAAGGTACTTCCCGTTGTGTATCGGTCAGTGACCTCGCGAGACGATTACGTAACGTGCAACGCGTGGGGGACCCTTCGCGAAGCTTCTGTATGTTTCTGTGCTCGTCACGTTGTCGTCGTCGTCGTCGTCGTCGTTGTCGCGTCGACGGCCGCGTCGATGCACGTACGCGTACGAAAAGTTGGCGATGCTCGTCGCCGAGTAACTCTGCCGTGACGTCAGACGCGCGACCTCGCCTACCTCAACTTCGTGCGAAGCCCATCGAGAGAACGATGTACCGTTGCACCTCCGCGCCCGGGCTGTCAATCGGCGCGAGCGTTTGATGCAAGTCAATGAACTGTCAGCGTTGCCAATGTTAAGCCTCGCTACCTTCGATCATTCCAATCGGTTGAGTTCGGTGGCGAATTACGTCTTCGATCTTTCGAACGAGAGAAGGTAGCTCGTTTCAAATGAGATGGCGTAACGATAATTCGTAGCTTGATATTCTACAATTAAGATTCGTTTTGAAATTTAGCTTATTGTAATATATCTCAAATATCGTTTGTTGTTTCGAAATATAACTATAAAAGTACTTTAATATAAAAACATTTTCACACCCTTTCATAGATCCGAAAAATTTCTGATTCGAGATAATTTCTTTTTGCGAAAAATCATTATAATCACAGCGAAATCGGGCCACGAGTTATCATCGTGGATGCCCGGACGAAGCCAGCAACCCCTGTTGAACCTCTCGGTCGGCGGGAATCCGACGAGCGAAGGGTGAAGGAGGAGGTGTGTGGGGGAATGCGGTGCATCGATCTCTCGAACCGTGCATGGCCCGTGACGGGTCAGGGGGCGACCACCTACCTTCGCGCGCTACCTCAAGTTGCGAGTGTTCCTTTTGCGCACGCGTCTTATTCTCAAAATCTTTATGAAAAAGGCTAGAGAATCTATGATCAATATTTTAACTCTGCTCTAAAAATTATACTTCAGATTTCTCGTTAATTTCGGTGCTAATTTGATTTATACGAATTTATATCATTATTAATAATACTATAATTTTAAATACTGATGATAGAAATATTCTTCTTTGCTTAACAATTCGAACAGCGAACACTGAATTCAACAATGGTTTCAGGAAAAATGCATCGAGAGGAGAATCAAAGGAAACTTTCGCCGGGTCGAGAAAGTTCTGTTATTCTCCGTTCTCGATCCAGCAGCGAGAAAAAATCTCATTTCCGCGAGATCTTATTAACTGAAAAATTAATTACTACCCTAGTATCTCTCTAGACTATCATGTTTAAAAGAATTGTAGAAAGAAATCTTTAATTTCTTGAAATTGAAGCTGAGACACGCGATACAGCAGTGTGCGGTAATGCGAGATCGATAAAAACTGACATCATGGATTTTCTCGATTCCAATCTGGGATGGAATCACGCGAGGATTAGCCTCACGATTTAGTGGCATCGTCGTTGTCCGGCCGGCGGCCGTTGAAGTTCCAATTTTATTTTCCGTGGAAGTGCAGCGACGACACTAGTAGCTGGCAGAAGAGACGTCCGCCACGTCGGTCGGTGACGGTGGTACGGGGTTGTATACGCGTTATACGCCTGCATATATGTGCACATATATAGGTGAAGAGAGTGTGGGATATACACACGATGTGGTCGCGGGGCCAACGACCGGAGCGCACGACTGCTGCAACGAACAGGGGGAGGAGGGAAGGGAGAAGAGGGATGGCGATCTGTCTGAGGGACGGTAGGGGAAGGTGAGCGTATCTGCTACCACGCGAGGAGAGTGGGGGCGTGAGGTACCATAGTAAAAGTAGGAGGTTTGATGCCAAAGAGGGAGAGAGGAGGACGCGAAACGGAGTAACGGTGACGTACGTAACGCGCGCGCGTGCGCGTGCGCGCGCCGCTCCAACAGTCGCGACACTCTCCGCTCTGCTTGGGGGCATTAACCGCTCGCTCGTTCGCTAGCTCGTTCTAGCACTCTCCTACGACCCCAAGAATTTGCTGTTCCGTTCTGTTGCCCGGGCATCGATATCGGTAAAGTCGATCGCAGAGGTCAGAGATGGCTGCTCCCGTGCGCGCAGTTTTGTACTATGCTGGTACTGCCGAACGATATAGCGGCGATATGATTTAGTTATAACATCCAGGTACCGATCCTGATTGCTTTTGCATAAATGAGATTCTTACCAAATAATGCCGCGGTCATTTATTGATATTCATGGATCGACCTAATCAAAAGACTTATCGATATTTACATCTCTGAAAAATGATCTACAAAAGATTTATAAATGATTAGGAATTATATTAATTTTTTTTCTGAAAATGTCTTTTTGATTCTTCCATCATCAACAAATTACTGTCAATTTATGCAACGGGATTCACCCTTTTGAATTCTGAATTCTTCCAAAAGTCATTGGGTCGCTAATCGCATCAAGCGAAGTGACGCACGATCTTTGAATGGCAGAAGTGATCTATTATACTTTTCGCTGATGATATCGTGTTTCGCGAGACGAATTTATCGGGTGTAAAAATTACGGCGGTCCGATTTTGCCCCGTGGAGAAGCGTTATCTCGAAGAGCTCCCGCTTCGGTGGACAAATACCACGTCGAGCGAACACCTACCACGATAATAAGCGGCTGACCCGATTCTAAAGTAGATGCACCGGGGTCGGTAACCTCAAGCGAGCACCGAAATACTCGCGCAATCAAATGAAAATGAGATCGCGACTCGTTACGACGTCAAAAATGACGGTTACCCGAGAGAGAGGAGGGGAGAGTGGGGGAAGGCTTCCCTGTGGGAAGGGGGTGTGCGGCGAGGGCAGCGGGATGAGGGAGGAGAAGGAGGAGGCGGAGGAGGAGGTGGAGGAAGAGGGAGAGTGACGTAACTGGCTCGGAGGGTCGACGACCGGAGGGTTAATGCACTGGTCGCCTGATTTCAACCCTCCGGAAAAAGCGCCGACGCCGACGTGCACCTCCACCGATTGTTTTGTATTGCGGAAATTTAAAGAGGAGCTCCACTAACTAAAAAGTCTCATTCTTTTCCGAAATAATAATTTCTAATGCCTTCGAGAAGATTAGCCACGTAAGAGTTCCTTTGCGGCGGTTGATTTTGATGGAGGTTTATATGTATGTCAAACTTTAATTTTATATTTTCTGACTTTGAGATAAAAAATTTTCTAATTAAAAACTCGAGTTTAATGTTAACAGGATGAAAGATGTTTAACGAAATCAAACTGTGTTTTATAAATCAATCGAAGCACGCAATACTAACGAAAAATACTGTGTGAAAATTATATTTATTTCAAATCTAATTCGCTGTGATATGTACCGTTATAATGACAGGAGTAGAGCGATAATAGCGCCATTCGACTATTCTCGAATTGCAATCGATTTAACTCAAATTGATCTAAAATATTTAAAATACTGCATCTATTTTATTCTCCTGCGTGATCCTTTAATGAATTTATTTTTATATTCCTCAGTAAATTTGAGAAGAACGAGATACTCGATATATTGTTATCATAGCTTTTGATGTGATTTATCTCATATTGGAAAAGGTTTCGATATTCCCGATTGCTGAATCTTGACAATTCAAAACTTCGATTTTTTTAAACGGCATTTTTGGTCTATTTTTGAAATATTTCCGAATCTATTGAATAACACAAAGTATTCAAGTATGCAAAAATATCGTATTCGCTTTCTTGACAATCATATGACGTTTTACATGTTACGTCAGCAAGTTTTTTTCTTCTGGCGAAATTAATATTTCAATACTGCAGTCTATGACGCGAGGAGAAAAGTAGCGTTCTACTGATGAGACAGTAGAGCGAAATAGTGCAACTGTGTAGTAGTGTGACCGAGCGACCTAGTCTTAAAGATATCCAACACTCTTCCGCGTTCTCTTCCCTTTCCACACGCCCCTCTTCCAGTACCTTAAGACGCTCTACCGCTAGCGGCTAGGTCACTCGGTGGAGACTCGTTCGGCTTAGTGCCTCTTACGGCGCTGCGGCTATAAGTTACTGACCTAGTCAACCAGTCGGGGGCCATGACTCTGTCCGAGCGATTAGTCTCCTCAGTGAATTTCAGCCGTCGGAACGGCGAACAGAAGCATGAGGATGATCGACGAAGGAGACGGAAAAAGTCCTTAGTCAGGTGTTTTCATACAAAATGCGGTCGATGTAGTTCCTTTTTTCCGTGCCTACAATAGGAGCAATGAAAGCAGAAGTACCTGCTGCTGCGCTATTGATCGAAAGATCTTTTCGATACTTTCGCTTCCCCGCGGTTGTAATCATCATCTTGGTTTTTCGGTAGGCCCAACTCTCTCTTTTATCTCCTCTCTTTTGGGGCTCTCCTCTGGTTTCTCCGCAGCAGGATGTCTATTGGAAGCTCCATTACCTCCGCTCGATTATATCGGTGAGAAAAGCCGCCAAAACAAATTACTTATGTATTGTGAACACTTTGAAAGAGATGCATTTAGTGCCCAGCTATTTATTCAGTCTAATTTCAAAATTTATGTTTCGTGCATTTGTCCATTCATATAATCGTTTGTGCAAAACGAGAATAGATACAAATATAAATAAAGATTAGAAAGATTTACAAATGTTGAAAGATTTTAATCTCTTTTAATAATTTATCATAATTCTGTGCTGTAAACATCTATCACTTATCAACAAGTTTTGTAAAAGGCATATCACATAATCCATGTGACGATTCGAATATAGGAAATATCTTGAGATCATAAATACATATATATTTCGTAAAAAAAATCAAAATAAATAGCGTGAAACACGAGATGAGGAGAAAGACGATGGCACGAAGTTATCGCGCGAGCGGTCTAAGTTGATCTGCGAGCGCGAACGATCCAAGGTACCTGGTAGCATGACCAGACCACCTCCACCACATCGCGTGGTTATGGAGGTGGTAAAGTCGGCGGTGGGTAGTGGCGCCGTTCCTTCACTTCCTAAAACGCGTCGATAGCCGATGCTGACCCTACTATCCGCTTCCGGCCGAGTCGATGCATACAAACGAAACAAAAGATGCCGATCTCGTTGTAATTTAGATAGCTCGGAAAGTTTTTTTGTGACGAAGAAAAATTCTATGTTTCTCAACACGTACAGACGTTGAGGAGACAATTAAAAAATGCAGAGTAACTCTAGCCTGAATAACATTTTCAGAATTCTCTGATCTTCATAAAAAATCTTACTCGACAATTTTGGATGGAACATTAGCCTGACACAGGAACCATTTGAACCATTGGCTTTGAAAAAAGGACTTTGAAAAAAGAATCCGACATGTCTACCTGCTTCGGACCTTTTTCTGAATTTCATTGAAACGGAAATATTGCGGGTGGTAAAAAAATTTGTCGCATTTTTTCCGCCTAGTCATATCCCTCCCATAACATAACGGCGAACATCTTGTAACGAAAATGACGCAGAAACAGGACCGACATTGACTAAAATCTATAAGAAAATGATTGATGATCGATGCTTTTAACTATGATGTATTGATCGCTTTATAGTTAAAAAGTACATGCATAATGATCACGATGACCATGACAATACAGAATAAATCGAAGGAGGCCTTCACGAGATCCTCTGCCGATGCGGAGAAATTGCCGGGTCGTGAAATAACTTCAAGGACCACCTCAAATCTCTTATGATTTCCGCGTGACCAAGGTTAATCCGCGTTTGGCCGCTTGGATAGCTCCTATTTAGCCTTGGTGGTCTCACATCACGCATTTACATTCACTCACATTCACTCTGGTCGCGCCGCACAGCATCGCGCATCCGCGATTTCGATATTCTTAGATAGAAGAAGTTATAACATATCTATAGCCGCGTCTTGAATCTATGGATTCTTTAAGCAATTTGAAGTGAATTTTTACGCAAATATAATCATATTCCTTTTCTTATAATTTCTTAATTTTTTAATAGTGTGCATTTTGTTTTGCAAGTGTATTAAATTTATAAAATCATTCCTAACTTTTATTTCTCTGATTATGAATCAGTCGATGTTTACAGTAAAGCAAGATCGGTTCTCTTGACAAAACTGGGACGAATTTACATATCGAAATCGCTTGGCGCGAAAATACACGGCATTTCCGATCGCTCATGCGAGATTAGATTCCGTCAGCGTCTCCGACGGAAAAATCCGTACAATTGTAATGTAAGAGTTCGAAGAGACGATAGCCAAAGGAATCGGATCGTTGTGTAATAAATAAATGATCTGCTGCGGTACTCACCTTACATCCCTCGCAGGAATGAACTCCATAATGAAAACCGGATGCCTTGTCACCACAGACCCGGCACAACACAGTGGTCCCGTCGAATTCTGAAACAAACGAGAAAAACGCGTTCCGTTAATGCAGGTCGTAACGATATCTTCTCCCGCGGCTTCTTCTCCTCTCGCGCTGCGCGAGAGAAAGGTGGGAGGGAAAGAAGAACACTTTCTCCTCTTTCGCGCGTGTAGCGGGTTACAGCATCGCGCCGCATTACAACTTTCTGCTTTCACCCACTGTCGCGGCATCGCGATCCCAACCCGTTTTACGCTTGCACGCCAGTCGCAAATTTTTGCTATTTGCATCGTCGCTTCGCTGTTATGAAGAAAAAAAACGCGTACCTATGTTGAGCTCAGGCTCGGGTTTAGCGGATGAGACGGTCGAATCCATCGTCGGCATACTGGGACTAAGACGATGATGATCCGCTAACTGCATTACATGATACGGACTAGACATGCCCTGACTGGGTACGCGCGACACGTTGGACGCGCGGGAATCGTGCGAGGATACGCTGGGGATCAGCAATTCGGTTGCGGGTGACGTAGCCAGCGTGTCCTGCGCGCTACTGTCCGGAATAAGGATCATGATTTGTTCAGGAGAGTCTCCGTCGTTAATGCTCTCCTCTCCGACTGATGTAACATCCGTTTATTCACCACACTACACTGAGAAAACGAGTCCACATATTGTCCCGGAGGTTTACGATACTGTTCCACTTGTTCTCATCCCGCTCTCACTGTCACCACGCTCACTGACCAATCACCAATAAATATTGATTCGCACATGCGTATGCGCGCGCGCGCGCGCGCGAGTCCACGTGCAACTGCAACGTTCAAGAACTTTCCGAATATCGAAGGACGCGAACGATCGGCGCGATCTGCGACTGTTGCAAAGGTTACGGACAGACGTTGCAGTGAAGCTCGCGACAGACGACGCGACGGATTGGTAGCAGAGCTGAGCGCGAGCGGATAGTAGCCTGAAGAGAGAGTGAAAGTAAGTCTTCGCTCGAGGGAGGTTCGCGTTGGTCTGACTCTTGTTCGGCGCTGCCGAGTGTTGGTTACCTGGGGGCCGTGCAGCCCTTACTCTGAGTTACTCGGAGGTGGAGGGGAGGGATTGATGTGCCTGCTCGGCTGCCAGGCTATCAGGCTGCCTCGACCATCTACAATGTCTACGCCCTGGCTACCTAGTATGTAGTAGAGGACACTCAACACATTGCTCCGTAAGCTCTCTTACAGGGCCCCCCGAGAGAGTTCATCGTATTTTCAATGCTGGAGGTCACTGACAAGTCGCTGCGGGCCCGTCGCAGTATGCCGTGCTGTCGCGGCCGCGACGGGCCTGACCAATCGGCCGTCAGCTCGGTAGGCCCCGCAGCCGCGCGATTGGTCCGACTCGTCCCTACCACGGCCGGCCGGAGTCTCCTTCCTCCCGTTGGAGGAAGTTCATCGGCCGAAACCTTGACTGAATTACCCCGCAGCAACGGCCAAGGCCATGCGCCCTCTCGCTCGAGCTAACCGCGAATGTAGTGATTGTCGCATTGCTTCTCTTTCTCTCTTTTCCCCTTCCCCCTCACTCTCTCATTCTTTTTCTCTTCCTCTCGCTGTCTTCTTGTCTTTCTTCTTATGTCTCTTTCTACTTCTCTCTGTTTCGCGTCTCTCGCTCGCTCTTTCCTCTCTATATCGCGTTCTTTCCCTCCGCTCTTTCCTTCTTTTCTCTCTTTCTTCTCTGTCAGTATGCTATATAAGTCTCTCTTTTTTTTGTGGCATATGTCGCTTTGTTTCTTCGTAATGTGTCTTATTCTCGCAGAAAATATTGATTCCCGCGCGAAGATTTACGCCCACAACCTTTGTCATTGTCTTACCAACGTAAAGGATTATTCGTAATGATTTTCTATAACATTAATTGCGAAGCGTAAAATTTTATTTAAAAATTTATTATCAAGATACTTCACATATCCATGAACGAAACACACAGTCACGTGCATGTTTGCGCGAAAAAAATGTGATGACGGCTCGACGTATCCGCTGAATTGGCTGATACAAGAGATCAAGTTAGTGTCGGTATTCTACATTATAAATTTACATTTAGTATCCCGATCGCATTCTTGTGACTGTTTATCAGTTTTCTTACGTTGCGTCGAATTACTGCTGATAAGACCGAACCCGATATTAAACTAGTTATCAAATCTCTTGAAATATGCAAAAAGAGTGGAAGAATTTCGTGTAAATATTGAAATAAACAGCAGATGTATTTTTCTTATTGAATTTGTAAATGAACAATCCCTTTGTATCGAACATTAGTATTTTCATCATTAAACCTTAAATCAAATTATTACTAACCAATTATTATTAAATTACTGTTAATCCAAATAAGATTGATTACGAATCATCTTTTCACCGGTACCTAGTATTTTGATTACCCAATAATGTGCGAGAATAAGATATCGAGAAAGAAGAGTAAAGTTAATACTTGTAATGGCACTGTTGGAAAATTATCATAAAAGATAAATTATTGTATCAATAATGAAACATGTTAGCTTGCATACTTGAAAATTCTTATCTGTTTGCACACATACTGGAGAAAGTTAATATTTATAAAGCAATAAAAGTTCATAAAATAAAAACAAACATTGATATTTATGAGGCCATGTTTTACGAAGTGTCTCAGTAGGGTCAACAGTCAAGTCCCAAACGTATGCCTTGGCGTAGGGAAAAAAGTTATATGATATTCCCCTCCATCGATTTTCTTGTACTATGATCGAATCGACATAGTTACTGAAATAATTTTTTTTTTTCAAAATATGTTTGCAGGATTCGAAATTGCCTATTATAAAATTTTTTAAATGTACTTTTGATTGATCTACGATCGAATACGAATATTTAAAAACGTTGAATTACGCGAACGTTTCATAGGCGCGTGCCAACTTTACTTTTATTAATTAGAAATAATTCATAATAATTAACAGTTTATATAATTATAGTTAACGTATGTGTTCGTGTATGTTATATAATTCATAATAATTATAGTACAACATTTGTACACATTTACTACTATTATGTCATGGCACTCGTAAAGTTATATGAAACAAAAATTAAAATATGCAATCTCTAAGTAGCATTGGATATCTATACAACTTCTTTGTTCTGTTATATTTCTCACAAATCGCTGATATATATTCGGAAGGGAGTTCTTCAATTAATCGACGCTTATTAACTATAATAAAACTCCGTCTCTCCGTGAAATAGATTTACGCGTAGTTCGCCAAAATATTTCTTCACGCTCTCTTACTCGGCTACGAACTCGGACAGACTTCGAACGTAATGGCCGCGACGACGGAGGTCAGACGGCGTTTCCTTGAAATCGGGTAGCGACCTGCAGCTATCGCACATTTATATGCAATGAATGACCATGATCCTAGTATCTATTTTTAATGGGTCGCAGTATAAAGCTATCGTGCGTGTCGTTTTTTTTACTTTAAGCATCGTATCAAACGAGATTAATTTTTTGGATGTAAACCGAATTTGGAAATAAACGCAATAGTTTATTTTCACTAATAAATTTCACAGAATGTCGAAATCATAATTTCTTCGGAATATATACGGGTGATCACTGGCGTGTTTATATCGACAACCTTCATGGAAAAAAAAAAACGATTGGCTCGAACGATAAATTGTATTTTACGATGCTGAAGGAATATTAATTGCGTCGCATCCATAAATCTGTAAGCGTGCTGCTTCGCTTTGCCTAATTATCGCCCTTGAATTACATGACTTTCCGTCTTCGCGTACGCTTAATGAGTACGTTTTAGCAATTATGTAAATGGGATCATCGGTGTTTGCATTGTATTGAGGCGGTCCGTGATTCTTTCTTCTCGCTATAATAGAATAGTAACGTGCAACGATGCATGCAGGGATGCAAGGGAGAGAGAGAGAGAGAGAGAGAGAGAGAGAGAGAGAGAGAGAGAGAGAGAGAGAGAGAGAGAGAGAGAGAGAGAGAGAGAGAGAGAGAGAGAGAGAGAGAGAGAGAGAGAGAGAGAGAGAGAGAGAGAGAGAGAGAGAGAGGCGCAGATAAAAATGCAACAAGCGGGAGCATAATTAGAGGTTGCTTCCTCGCGGCAACCAAGACTGCATTGTCTACCGTGTCCTTGGCACTGAGCGACCGGTCGCCGACTTCATCGTCGCTTTACTGCTTTCAAGATTCGCAGCTTCCTACCAGCTTCGTTATTACACGATGCATCAAAAGTTCTAGACGCTATTTACATCCCTACAGATTGTTTAAAAAATTATCTCTATTTCAAAAACAAAAAGATGCATCGTAATAAATTTATAAAGTTATAAAATATATAAAGTTACAGTATTATATCTTGCATAATAAGAAGACATATATTCCCTATAGTACGTTATGTATACGATAATCGGTTCTCATATCGTTGCGCTAGGTTTATATATTCGCGACTACTTATATTTATATATATATATATATAAGTAGTCGCGTTTATATATATTATATATATTATAAATATAAGTAGTCGCGTTTATATATATATAAAGGAGGGAAACAGTTTTCGATCTGGTCGCTGCGCTGGACGATCGCGAATACTCGCGGGTTAACGGCGAGCATAATCGCAGATACATAGGCTTGGTGCATCAGCATGGGCGCCGATCGTCGCGTATATGTCGTACCGCTGAGTAATATGGCGATACTTCCGCAGTGGGCGCTATGGGGCAGGCTATGGGCATAACGGTGCGCACGGCGCGTCACGCATATGCGTGCGTGATGTCACTGAACCTGGAGCAGCAGCAGCAGCATGCAGCAGCAACAGCGGGTGCACGTATGTACAACTCGCAAGAATACCACGCGACTGCTCTATTTCGTCGCTTTATGCGTCGCTTATGCTTCACTGAACTGGATTCTGCGTTGCACGTGCCTCATTAATTTTTGCAACGCGTTCTTAAGATTGTGTAACGGGTAAGATGATTGCAAAACTCGCGGGATAGCAATTGGAGGATTACTATAAATGCACGCTTGCCCGCTTTAAAATATCATCGATTGAAAGAAAAGAGATCCGGGCGCTTCACGTTTGCGAAATTACTTAAAGATTGAGCGCAACCTATCTACGCTGCATTCGGAAATGTTGTAGAATCTATTTAATTAAATGGCATGCTTTCTCGGTACGAACGTCGACGAGTCAGTTGTCTCAAAAAAGAAAAGAAACGGAAGGATCGGTGGGCGTGGAAAAGCAGCTGCGTTGCATCACGTGTGCACTCGCTGCACGTACATTAACATGCGTGTTGTATTTCGCCGGCGTAATCTTTTTAATGCGGCGCGTGTCTTCGATCATATCACGCCCGGGAAGCAGAGTGACTCAGGATATATGTCAACGATGCATCGATGTGTCGAACGGATGCGTATATAGGCACCGAACTCCTCCGTCCACGAAATGTCAACGTAATCATTTCCAAATCATTATATATTTGTTCAGCATACCAATTTTGACTTTAATTAAAATCCATTTATCAGTCTTATTACATTTGCCAATATTGGTAAATTTTTAGTCAATTTGAATTTAAATCTGATAGTAATGAAATTTTTATTTAAAAAATAATGAAAAGGAATGCAATTATTGAATTTGCTTCTATTCTGCGAACACATTCTGTCACATTAAAATGAAATCGGCGCAAACGTGATGTCGCTCGTTCGCAGCGAAAGAAAAATGGAAAAAGTAATTTCTCTGCTGGCGCCTCGCGTCGGCCGATGGACGACTTGTGCCGCGACCTGCAAAGAAATGCAAGGAGGCCGCTTGACCACCTTGTTGCGCTCGCGAGCGAGCACATGTACACAATTGACTCGCGTCTATAAATGGTGACGCGTACAATTCGCTGCCGCGAAAGAAGCATCGCATCGTCCAGGTGGAACCTGAAGGATAAGAAATGAGAGGATGGCACGTAACGATGCGATGCAAGTAATGTAGATGTCTGCGTCGAGTACAGTTGCAACAAACGGCGAAGCGAGATGAGCGATCCGAGACGCGCGTCCGCGATTCGTGCACAGTTCGCGCTAAAGAAAAAAAAAATGCAGTACCGTGCGCCATTCTGATTGTGCGTCCTAGGAAGACTTCGATTTTCAAAGCCTCAGCATCTTGCACCGTTAGATCTTTGATGAACCGAGATGAACAAGTTTATAGTAAAGTTACTGTCAGCCGCAAATCCCGTCGTTTCAGTATAAAGTAAAGGAAGAAATAGAACATCATGATTGAGCATCCTACGTTCATCATTCCGATCGTGGTGTCTACGAAGGTTTCGATTTTCAAAATCTCATTTCCTTAAGTCATTATATATTGTCGACGGGAAAAAATGATCGAGCTATAATAGATTGCCATCTATAAATCGGATCGCGTGGGTTAAGCGAACGCAAGAAGTGGGATGCCGTGTTATCCTAGCTGTATTCTAGGAACCAAGAGTGCTCCAACCTGCGAAGTCTTAGCCTCCTTGAACCGTTAGATCCTGTGCCCCTTGAATATCGCGATCTTTACATACTGAATGGTCAATGCATTCAGCACTTGTACCTTAATATCTTTGGAAATCTAGAAACATCAATTCAAGGATGTTAGAACGCATAGCGAGTGGTCAAACCACTATTTAGGCTTTAGGCTAGATCATCCTGTTAGAGCTATCATCGAAAGTAGTATTTATAACTGCGAAGCAAAAGATAGGCAGATGCGGAAGGAAAGACATTTTCCGCGGAGGAAATAACATGGAACGCGAAGGTAAAAGACATCGGCATCGGTAGAGAAGGAGAGAAAAAGAGAAAGAGAGCGAGAGAGAGAGCAAGGCAGAGAAAAGGAGGAAGAGAAAGAGCAAGGAACGTGTGCCACTAGCCTCAGGCTGGCCTGCTTCGCATTGCTACTTCGAGGTGCAAGTTGATTATAGCGAGTATCTTTACCCTGATCCCGCCTCCTCTCACGGGCTGACGAACGGACGGCCGCGGCCGTGGCAAACTACTTTTTTCTCTCTCAATTGATCGCGAAAAGCGAGGAGAAACGTGGAGGCCGATCGTACGAGTCTCCTAAATCGCTAACTGGACTGCCTGTGAGAACGACGAGACCGTGTTTCTAGGACTTGATTGCGAGAGGTGTAATCGACAGTTAATCGATTAATTTTTCTCTTTCTATTCTCTTTCATCTTTTACTGAATTTATAAAAGTTATACATTTATATAATTATTTACAAATTTTATAAAGATAATAATGTAAATAAAATCTATTATAAATTTAATTTATAAAGTTAAATTTAGTTAATACTGCCTACATGTAAGAATGGATATCTTATTACATATCTCTCCGCTGAGAGAAAAATCCAGGTTTAAATAATCGGACAATCGTTTGATCTATGATATCCAATTATCAATGATATCTGGATATCATTAATCGGACATTGTTTTGGCCTTGATCGACTTTTTATAATTCCGACTGAAAGTTATCGGATTACCCGTTTGTTAATTTTCAAACGATTTATTTCTCTCAGTGTCGATGTTCATCTATTATGGTGCAATCGTGATTTAATTTATAACTTGTACACTATCATTTATTGCGATTAAAGATATTCATTTATCTAATCTTTTAGTCTATGGTAATAGTCATATGTCTTACAATGATATATGACTAAGTAAAGCCATATCTTTCACAAGTACATATTTTTATTTCTGTCAATTCGATAGATATAATACCTATTTATATTTAATAAAGTCTCCTTTAATACCGTTTTATCATTCGCTTATTATTAAAAGAAGTAAAAATATCTATTCTCGGAAATATATATTTGAAATGCACTCTGAGAATGTAAAATGTGTTATAAAAATTTGTCCACCTATTTATCTCTAGATAAATGAGCGACAGTAAATCATACCTGATAGGTAATAACGTGCAACCGACGGAACCAACCAATCAAATTCTCGATTCGCGTACCAAAGGTTAATGCATTTAACATAAACGAGTAATGAGGGGGAAAGGTTATTAAGATCCTGAATTCACGGTCATCGATCTTTAGAACGGCGAGAAGCCCACTTCGCGAGGCGTGGTCTTCAGGAAGACAATGGATAGCAAAGTCGGCGTCCTCGCGGTGCGTTGACCCAGAGAGTAGTCTAGATACGATTAATGGGGCTTTTACATAACCGGCCTTGTCGCTCTCGAATCTCGCGAGGTGATCCCGTCGTGATCGCGCGACGATCTAACTCATCGTCTGGCATCTGCATTGTGAGCTCGACGACAATACGCTGCATGGGAACCGGTTTCGCAAAATGCGGGTATAGCGATGTACAGCGCGGACGCCGCGCCGCGCCGCGCCGGTTGCATCTGTTGCACCGAACGCAAGAGCGCAGAAGGAATACTGTAGGTAATAGTGAGAAAGAACGTTTTAACACATACGATACAAGATACCATCGTCTTTTTGTATAACAGCGCGGTAGAAGGCCGTTTCTTGCAGAATTATATGGAGATTCAAGCGCATTCGATAACTTGGTAACTCGATGTTCTTTTAATGTGCTTTTAATGTGCAATAACGATATGGTTAAAGAACTGATAAATAGAGAGTGAATTCCGTGTAGATATGCGTCTTAATCTTTTATTATCAACTTGCGACTTTCAAACAACGAAAAATCTTTCCGCGGAACATAAAAGAGAGGTAATCGCAAATTATCGATTTAACGTACAGTAAATTTAATTGGAGTAGAGAACCGTGTCGCGCCTCGATTCACTGTCGATGGCGGCTCTCGCCGGGGTCCTTCACCAAGTGGGCCGGAAAGCGAAACCAATCGCGATTGGCGCGGCGCGGGCCGCGGCGCAGCCAACGTGCTCCCGAAGAACGACCGAAAAGCTTAGCGCATGGGAAGATTCAATGACCTCGCGCGGTCGCGTGGCGGAATGCGCGCTTTTCGCCGACGACCGACCGATCGCAGCCACCGTTCTTTGAGATTCCGCCGAGCATAGGAAACGAGGTCCTCCACCTCGACAGTGCAATGTAATTGGGTATGGAGAGAGGTAGGGGAAGGTCGGTCACGGGTGTATCGCCGTATCGCTGCGATACAGTGGTTGCTAAGTCAAAATCAGTCTATCCACGGAGCGAAGCTTCACTCCGGGATGGAGAAGGAGGAGAGAAGGACGAGGAGGAGAAGTAGAGAGGGAGGAGGCAGAGCGGCTTCCGCGAATGTTACGGGACTGCATAGCGACGTGGGAGTGCAGCGACTGCACCAGCGCGCGCGTCTTGCACCGACGTGCACGCACGTGCACACACGTGCACACACGCTGATCTTGGGAGTGCGCCGACCCCTACCAGCTCGCGAAACGGTCACTGACCTCCGTGCCGTTCGTCCCCATCCCACCCCGCGGCTCGTCACCGCGTCGCGTCGAGCCGCGCCGCGCCAGGCCGCGGACGAGCACCTGCGTCGACGCTGACGAAACGACGTGCGACGCCGCACCGGGATTGTATGGGCGTCGCGACGCCCGGCATAAAGCCCGGGATCGCGAGCGAGATACAGTGGCAAATGCTCGAGCATTCTTAGGGGGATCGATTTTTTCAAGCTTTGAAAGAAAATTATCCTTCAGTCACCGGTTTCATCAAAAGTACAGACAGCATTGGTATAAATACGATTTCAATTAATTTTATTTTTACTTTTTTTTAATGAGATAAATAAGTTGACGTCGTACAAAAGTCTGAGTAAATTGGAAAAGAGAACGGAGAGCTAGAATGCAGTTATAGGAGAGAAAATTTGCGTATAACAATTTGCTTTGTCACTTGAGAGTCTTAAATTTTTGCTATTTTCTGCACACTTCTACAGTATTATTTAGCACGGAAAATTAATAAATATCGGCAATTCGCACGGTCCGAGTTTAGATAATCCAGGTGTTGCTCCGAGAGATTGCGAGGTCAATTACATTTAGCTTAGCGCGAGCTTTATGCGGCGCGAACAAAGTCGGAGGAAGAAGGTGAGTTAGTTCTTCGTCCTCTCCCTTCGGCCTCGTTAGATAGATGCGCTTTTGCTTCCCGGTGCTTAGGAACGCTGGATATGCGAACGTGGCAGAGGAGAGGGCCGCTCGAAAAGTGGGAGAGGGACGGGGAGGGAGAGAGAAGCGCAGAAAGAGAAGAAGAGAAGAAAGAAGAAGTGCAAGAGGAACAAGAAGAAAGAGGAGGCAGAAGAAGAGGGGAACGCGCATCCTCGGGGCCGTCCTAACGGTAGGGCGGGTCACTGCACGCGGCTATGCGAATGCAACTCTTTGCAGTTGCACTGTGAGCGCCGGGCAAAGACTTCCACCACTGTCGTGTTGCACCGGTGCAATGCCCTACCTAGGTGTAACGCTCCCAGCTGCCCTTACGTGCATCCTCGCCGTCCACGCAGATACGCGTCCTCTTTCCTCCTCTCCTCTCGTTCTTCGTCCTCTATCTTCCTTCGAGTCCTTGAACTCTCTCGCGAAGGGCCCCGTTGAGAGCACCAAGTGGCAGTATCTCCGGCGATAATAGCCTACGAAGATGTTCGAGGGCGCACCTGACTCTTCGAACGACTCATGTCTCGCGTAAACGATCGATTTAGTCTCGCAAAATCGATTAATAATCTCTCTCTCTCTCTCCATAATTTCAAAAATAACATGTTTACCGTAAGCTCGCATATTATCGGAAATTGATTAAACAGAGCCTCGCTTCACAATTGGTAAATAAAAATTTGTGGAAAGACCCATCTTAAAGAGGATCTGACCGAAAACCACAGATATGATATCTTGAAAATATGAATGTGACCTGTGTCGTCACATGGTCGACGATATGAGATCTCTCTGCTTACAAATAACTCGTTGTCGAGAAAATTCGTCGTGTTTCGTGGGTACGAGACGCGACGCGTAACAGTACTTCTACGTTTCTACGCTTAAGTACGCTCAAGTCCACGCGCTCGTACGTTCGCGTAGCAAGAGGTACGTGCGTGCGTAAGAGCATGAATGACATAACGATTGTAGTGTCGGCCGTCGACCCTGGATCGCCGGTACATTATTGGTATTGCACTAGCTTCTCTGCACGATTTGTATCTTTTTATTTTTTTTAGCTCCTACGCGAGCGAGAAGAGTCGCAGTTGGTGATGTCACGAATGGCCACTAAATTCTGCATTGTATGCAACTCTCTTATTTTCTTTTGTCTTAGACATGTATGCGTTAGAGTACGAATAACACGAACGTGTTCGGTTGTTGACCTTTGGCAAATGCCCTAGCGATGCGTTGCGTTTAAAGAGCTCTCATTAAATACAACATTTTTTTTTACGAGTAGACTTTTTCTACAGCATAGGGTTCATATAATAAGAGTTTTTGATTGTTATAAATAAATATGTGTGTGTGAATTATTTTAAATTTATCAGGAATTTAAGAAAGAAATTTTATATTCACATAAAAGAATATCAGTCTATACATTTAATATAGACAGCAGAAGACGAACTCAAGACATTAAATTAATGCCTTGAAGAACTAATATGAAAACATAACTTTATCTTTTCAGGTTATAAATTTGATTTAATTTAGAGAATATTTAGCGTGATAAATAGTGTGATAATTCTGCTAGTAGTCAGAAATGGGCTTCGTAGCGAAGCGTGCTTGGCGCGCGAAGCCTGTTTTTGTGACCCACATCGTCGAAAGTTCGTTGCCACTATAATACAGACATGGCAGTTACCTGCGCAGTTTTGTTAGTTGAATGATCTTTTGCGTCATTCGGTGTGACCACTGTTTTCGTAACGTCTGTAGTAGTGGAAAGACGCATGACCGCCATTGCGCCACCGATCATGAAACCGGGAATGATTCTTTGTCCGTGTACAACAATCGGTCTTTCTTTTCGGCACATTTTAAATTAATAAATAACGTTAAAAGATAGAAGAAAATTATAATCATTATTACTATCAATAGCGTGTTAAATATTCACGATTAATTTTTATTTTTATAAAAATCGAAGTGTATCGAAGTATATGCAATATATTTTAGAATACGTACACGAGAGTACCGATTATGCTTTCTAAAATACTTCAGGAAAAATATTTGAAAAAGAAAAATATATATCACACATTTAATTTCTTATATTTATAAAAATAACATTTTACAGCGCTGTGTATGTCACTACAGCGTGAGAATTATTCTTGACCACGTGGCAGCTTTCACGACGGGAGCCGCTTTTTCGATTTCCTTTTCCGGCAGCTTTCAATGAAAAAGCGAGTCTCGTTTCGCGACTCGCTCGACCATCGAAGATTCTCGATTTCGGGGCACTGGCGTCGAGAAGGAGGCGATGAACTCGGTCATCGGGCAACAAACTGCAAGCCCCACTAGCTCGCCGTCGTGGCTTCCTCTTTGCCTCTCGCTCGTTCCCTCCCTCGATCTTTTACTTCGCGTTTCTCTTCCTTTCCTGCTCTCTCGTTGCCTTCTCTTTCCGATTACACGGCATATACACGCGTACGTTCGCTCTATACGCGAGGTAACGCTGCTTCAAGGGACGCTTGACCGTGAACTTCTCGACGCTTCTTCGAGGTTTCTCGCACGGAAACTGGGAGGAATCATGCCGACCGCGTGACGCTTCCTTGCGATTTCTTACCGCCGCATCTTGGGAGAAAAGCGATGGAGTGGATACTAAGCGAGTCTTTTGGTTCTGAAATTCGCGAGGACGCGTGTAGTTCTTTCGATTCTTAAAATTTTGAATTATTACAGCACAGCCTCAAATCTTCTATTATCCTTTAATTCTCAGAATTTTGAATTTTGAATCGTCGGATTTTTATATCTTCCTTTAGATAAGTCATGGATTAGATTATTAAACAATGACCTCATTAGTATCAATTATTATTATAACTAAAAAATCGAAAATGTTACGTTATTTTTCCAATAAAATGTAAATATGCTTTCTTCTATCCTAAATCTTTCTTGTCGTATGACGGATAGATTCGTATATACGTACAAAATAGAAATTTCTTCTGCAATCTGGAATATTTCCTTAAATGGATGATAGCAAACAGGTCGATAGCTTATAAATAAATTCCAACTTTGTGACTTACAATTAGAAATAGTAAGAAATAAAGTTTTCATATCGTGAGATTTACGACACTTGTTCTTTTATTTATCTCGCCAATCTCTTCCCAGACCTAACTATAAATTGATAAACCGCGTGGATTCCGCCGTTCCCGGAAGAGGCGAGAGCGGTGTTGACTCGGCATCGAGGTAATTCCCTGACGAAGGATGTACGGGAATATAGGAGGAAAGGACGAGAGAAGGCTGTGGGGACGGGCAGGGGGGGGGGAGGTTAGGCAGAAATCTCATGTGCAATTACTTCAAGGTACACCTAACCAGGGCTATGCACTCCGCGGGCGAGGGCCCCCTGACAAACGGTGAAAAAGCCCGTAGCGTAACCGTTGCTGTTGCTGCTGCATAGCACATTGACGTCGTTGCTAGTGTGGGTTACCTGGTTAGTGACCGGCCAACCGAGTTCACTGGCATCGGCCCTCTTCCAGGTTGGCTAATCTTGCGATGAACGGAGAACGCCTGCTCGCCTCCTTGCCTCGCTCCTCCGCCTTCCTTCTCGGCCACGTTTTCTTCTTCCTTCTGCTTCTTTCTCCTTACTCCTTTTGCTTCTCTTTGAGGGAAATTCCCTTGACGATTTCTACCACGGTTTTCCATTGTTTCCGACACATACCACCGATGAAGTAATCAGCTTAATCGCTTCTTACAATTAGACTTATGTATGAAAGATGAATTTCATTGTATAATTATTTAATGATATGAATTCGTAATTGGAAAAAATTGTATCATACTGAAGAGTCAAGGTAGAGACTGGCTTCCATCTGTTGAAGGTCTTCTACTTTTTTTCGCCAGTCATAATATAATTAGAATGCACGGTTTTCGTTTATCCTTGTTAGTATTTCCTTGAATTAAATTTATCGATAGTATCTCGCGGTAAAGATTTTACATAATTATTAAGCAATAGCAAGAGACCCGGAAGTCCGGTCTGGCAGTAAAGAGGTTTACGTGCGAGGTTTACGTATGAAATTCACCAGTGAATCACGGTCTTTCGTATCAATGTGATTCGTATCCCATGCTAATCTATTCTGTCCGATCTGCTCAGGCCAGTGACGCACCGGGTCATACGTTTCAACATTTATAGCTTCGCACGCTAGCTGTACGCACGTGCGTGCGACTCGTTACAAGCAGGCTGCAGGTGAAATAGGTGTAACGCGTGTCATCAGATTTACCGTACACGTGGACTCACGGAATTGTGGTCCAGCGATCTTTCACGGATGAAAATTTTCTTAATTTTCAAAATGATATACGAAGGCAAGATTAGATAACATTAAATATACGACGAATTTTTAGTACTTCGACGAAAAAGCAAGAAAAAAATAGGATTGCATTCGCAAAATTTGTCAGGGAGTATTGCGTAAAAATTTAACTGACTTGACTCGTGTTAATCGCGCATGAATTAAGCAATTTAACTAGTCGTTCTTCGATTTTTCATCCAGTCGCGACGAGTATTAAATTAAACCGTGAATCTACTTTTTGCGTAGTTTTTTGTTTATCAGTCCTTGAAGTCGTCTACCTTGGGATTCGATGATCGTCTCCACGCAAATTGTCCTCGGCAAGCATGAGAAGGATTCTAAAGAACATCGACTACCAGTTCGCTTTTATCTTTTTTATGAGACTTTTTATGAGAAACTTTGATCCATAGATTTTTATTGAATACGATCAATACTGAGACTGAACAAACTTTTGTCATTTATTTTTAGACTTAGAATTTACCAAAAAATAATAGTGTTCCGCCAATATAGATTAACAATAATAAAAAATTTTATTTCGACTCAATTGGCTAATATATAAAGTTAACACAAACGTTACGACGTTTCGATCCTTGGTTCGGATCCTTATCAAGCAATCTACAAAGCAATTTGGTCTAAGGTCATAATTAAAGTCATATTTTAAAATTAACGGAGTAAAGTTAAGAGCAATGTAATACCTACTACTACAAGAGAACCATCACTTTCACATTAAACCCATGAAGATTTTTGCCGAAAAAATCATATTCAAGTGATGATTCAGATCTTTGATCTCTAAATTTAACATTGCTTTTTGATATCGCTTTTTATGACTTAGAATTTAATTCGCTAAGATTCTATAATTTTCACCAGATGAAATTCTTTTTTACTAAAGCTCCCGTTAAATGTTTGATATCGTAAATAGGTCCGGGTGTCCGTTCTTGTTTTGTGAAGCGAATGCAATAAGTATAAGTTCGGCGCTGGGGCGAGAAATGGCGAGGACAATGCTCGGGCTGAGTCGCTTCGGCGTCGGTCAGTGGCCGTGTGCCTTGGACGGTTACGTATCACGTATTCACAACGCGAACTCTTCTTTGATCGGTCATCGGCACGACCCTCGACCATCATGTGCACACACGCGAAGCGCCGTCAGGGCGGTGGGTTTCAGCAATCCGTACGCATGCACACTAATGCTGCGTACGTTCACCCCGCAGTACTAGTAGGGGGGTAGTTATCATATATCCCCTATTCAATTATTAAACCATAAATTTTATCACAACAAAATGGCAATTTTTTATTTACGATCATAACGCGAATAATTTTATTTTATCGCGAGATACTCCGACAAAGAAAATAATGATAAATGAACTCAAAATTAGACCGCGAATAAAAGTAAAATGTGCAAAAACTTAATCAAATAGAATCGTAATTTCTCCGAATTATAATATATCTAGTACATCTCGACGGCGCGAGATGGAACGGAAATTCTAAACGGTTCACTCATCGGTATTCTTCAGGGAGCGTAATTGTTCGCCTTGTTACGCGCCAATGTATCAAATGTAATCTAGACTGTAACTGAAACGATCATTCTGATAATCGAACGTTTATCGTGGCAACGAAATTTCGATTGTTTCGCGAAAACTTCCGGTAATTCTCAGTTTAAAGATGTTTGCTTAGATTAAATGCGAAAAGACCCTTGAATTTGTGTTGCAATTATCGATTTTACTTTCCGATCTAAAGACGAAAGATTTATTATGAAAAGCAAAACAATTGTTAAAACCACTAGTCACTATTATATATTATATAAGCTTTATTTCTCCAAACAATGTTTGGCATATGCCGATAGGCTGTTGAGTTATACTCGTACTAGTGCAGAAACGTCTCGAGCATCGATTTAACATCCACGACGACGGAGCTATATTGCGAGAACGAGACGGATGGCTGGAGTAAAAATGAGAATTCTCCGTGAGGAGGGGAGGAACAAAGACCGCGTGTGCACGGCTAAACCTGACTGTGCTCCAGATCTGCCGAGCGCTCTAAATTCATAAGTACCGGCGGTGCAATCGAGTCCACTCGGGGCATCGAGTGCTCGCTTATTCGCGTGCTTGGAGTGCTGCGCGACGAGCGCGAGCGCGAAAATGGGAGGAGACCAGCCGTGGCGGTTCGCGGGTGTAGAGGAATGGGAGGAGGGAGGTTAGTGAACGCAACTGGACGTCGGTCAGTCACCTCCAACCATATTGCTCCACATCCACCGAAGATAAAACGCGCGGACGGGGCGGACGGGAGAACGCGGTGGTTGGACTAGATGACAGAGAGAGAACAGGGACAAAGTTATGCGTCGCGGGACAAAAGGATGCGCGAAACTGGCTTGTGTAATCGCGCGAGATTTCGTTCAAATTTCATCCTCGTCCCATCTTCTAAAATAGGTTGCGCGCCGTTGCTATTTTCTCGTGATCCCGCCTTGACGAACGGGAATTAAAGGAAATTAAACGGCCAAGCGCGCGCGTCGACGTTGCTTCATCGACGTATTAAGTTACGCGTCTCAAAGATAGAGCGTTTGTATAATTACACGTTACTTCGTAAGGCGAATGTTCGCTTCACGGCGAGAGTGTCACGAAACAATGTGCGATAGCGTGCCGGAGAAAGTCTCGTGAGAGAGTATATCTGGGAAAGCCAATCGCCGTCGCATGACGAGTACGGCTTGGCGATGCAATACGTATTTTTCGTATACCTACTAGCGAGCGACGAGATAATGCGAGAAACAGAGAGATCTTATCATTTTCTTGTTTTCTTGGATCGGGAATGACTCGAGAGTTATTCAGCAGGTTGCTCGCAGAGTGTACGAGGAATCCGATCAAATAACAAGCCTGTAATATTTTTCTATAGATGCGAGCGCATCGCACGAACTCGCGTAGTGCAATAACTTGAGCTTGAAACAGCTACGAATCCGGTATTTTAAATTTACGAACGGCCTATTCCCGTTTCAACGGGAGGACGACCGCGCGTTCGCGACTTTCTGCTCGCGAACGCGTCCCTTCCGGGCTGTTAGGAGGCCCGCTTGCGGTAACGAGCGGCCGATGGGACGGGCACTGGTCGGTCCCCATGGTGCGTTGGCGTGGTCCCGCATTAGCATCGATATAGCGAGGGTCAGGTCGGGTTCACTGAACCCGATGCACTATGTCGGTGCATCGTGCGAAACACGGCGCGATGTCTGCGCGAGGAATGAAGAGTACTGGACGGAACGTTAGAAGAGGCACAGTTGGTGTCAATTCACCCGAGAAACCACGAGGAACCGCACGATCTAAAGAATGACAGCCATATTGTAAAACATCGATGTAAAGTCGTATTTTTATGGAATAAGTAAACGAAAGGAATATATTATAACAATATTGAAGTTAACAGTAGATAAATTATCATAATTAAATGGTATAGATACTATAATATAGATACATATGTATATTATTATAATTAGTGAAACTGTGAGATCCTGCAGAAATTCCAATGCGACTGAATACTTAATATTTTTCGAATTTTAATGTGAAAAATTGGAAAGTAACACATCTTTCATCCACTTTTCCTTTCATGTTCAGCGTTATGATTATTAATGTTGCATTAATAAAGTCTTCTTATCGACAGTCACGATATATGCGATAGACACAATAGGTGCAACTGGATACCCTTGATTGCAATATAGTTTAAAAATACTTTTGAAATTGTAGTAGAGTTACTCTCGCGTCTCGACGCGAGAGCACGTGGCGCCTTGCAAAGCTGGCCCGTTCCGTGCGCTCATTGGCCCGCGACGCGCGCCGCTGACCGAATAACCAAATTTGCGCTTGCCTACTTTGGTCGTTACGTAATCACGTTGTTTCAACTGATTTCGTATTAGCGGTCCTCGAGGGACCTATTTTAAATAAGTCTCATATTTCATTACTACCTATAGTATATTGCGATTGATCATAGTACGAAAATCATGGATTTATCAAACTCTACGATATTTTTACAACAGCGAGCGTATAAAAGGGAATCTAGAAAAATATATTCTGTTGAATACAAAAAGATTAATATTTTTATATTTATATTTTATTTGAGTTGTGATTTTTAGAGAATTATGGAATCTTATGACAGTAAAAATTGAAATCTTTTTTTAAACTCCAAAAATATAAAAAATAATTTTTTAATTTTATTATTTATTTATATTTTGCCAAGCGATTTTATTCATATCCAATCGAGTTTATACGTGTCTTTGTGCTGGAGAGAAGATTTGCGAATCGGAAAAGTTAAAGGAACGGCAGAAGCTCATCGGCTGAATGCAGCAAGTCTTGCGCGTTCGCGCATATACACGGCGTCATTGCGGTTGCTCCTAACGATGCATCGACCTCTCACCATGTGGCATGTGCACGGCTAGTGCACGGCGGATCTACAGTTAGGCGAACCGAATTCGCGACAATGAACGAGGAAGTTAGCCGCAGCTTGCCGACCTATTTTTAGATCACTAACGGATGATTGCATGCCGATTTAAACGCTCTATTTTCTAATTTCTGTCGCGGTCATTAGACTGCGATTTATTTTTGTTATAAAAATTTAGAATCTTTCTGAGCAAACTAATTTTTTGCAATTCTTTTCTGTTTGATATAATAAATATTTTTAACGTAATTTCTTGTTTAAAAAAATTAGGCGTTATATAAAATTTGTCTACAATGAGTAAATGAAAATTATAATATTTTAATATCGAGATATAGTTCTAGAGCCATAGTGATCGTGGCTATTTTGTTGATTTTAAGTTTTCACATTTGCTGGCAATTTGTTATCGAGTCTCGTCCCCAGATCGATTCTTTTGTTCACGTTGACTCGTGAGACATGATCCCGATTCGGATTGACCCGCTTCTATCGATCCAGCTTCGGAGCGATTAGCATTAGATCTCACCAGCGTACCGCCTACGTGATTCGGCCGACTACGTTGGCAAAAGGGCACCTGCCAACGAGATCCTCGATTCGGATGAAAGCGAGTCTGAGGGATTGTTCAGCGGAAAATTAATCGCGAGATAATAAATAACTGGTGTACGATTGTACGATTGCGGTTATGCAAGAAGGAAATAACGATAAAATGCCACGTGTTTTCGACCATAATAGTTTGAAGTAAACAGTATAACATGATATTTGGTAAGAATTATGTTCAATTAAGCGAGTGAAATACTATCGGCTACGAAGACTGCTTACCAAACGTAATTGTCTCGGCATTTCGACATCGTAATTCGAGACGATTCGAGAACAATAACAACCGTCGAGGCCCTTGACCCCTCGCATGACACACTACACCGAAAGGTAGATTCTGCTTGGTGGCGTAATATGTGTATGTCGAAAGAGTCAGTAGCCCGACGACGAGCCATTGACCTAACAAGGCCGAGCCGGCCTAATATATAAGTAGAAATTTGTGGTAAATTCCGGAACCATTACAGTTGTCTTGATTAGCATATTTCTCTGTAAATGGATTTAACCAATCCGATCGCCCAGACGTGATGTAACATCTTGAAAGATCCATTCCGGCAACATCTCTATCTATTCGCGTGGCTATCTAGTCGGGATGATCTCACCCACATTTGCGCTACGAGAGTGCCCAAACTTCAAATCGGAGTTCTTCCTGTCTGGGGCACCGAGATATTCGCACGTCGAATTCAGCCACGTGACTCGGCGGGATCGTTTCCTTGGTTCGTACACGCGCGCGGCCTCCACACGGAGGACATTGTCGAGGATTTGGCGAGTCTGCTCGAAGCGTGGCGCGAAGAGAGCGGTGGAGAGGGGGAGGGGAGAAAAAAAGAGCGTCCTCATCACGAGGTGTCACTGACTCCCGTACGTAGGTGATCGACCTCCATAGTCTCCCCGCCTCTCTACATTCGTCCCTTGCCGCCTTCTTACTCCGTCGCTGCTTCCCGTTGGCACTCTTGCCCCCCTTTCCTCCTGGCTGTCTGCAAACGCGTACCGCGATGACGTAACGCCGGTTATTCAACCTGGTTGGCCAGTGACGAAATGCCAATGGCCACGATCCGGCTCCGCGAAAGTTCCCTCCGCCTCGCATACCCACCATAAAATGAGACGCGCTCCCATTTCTTTTTCTTTTCTTTCTTCCTTTATTTCCCCTCGAAGGAAGCATGTGCACGCCGTCCCGATGTTAAACATCGATAATTAATCGTGAGCTTGCATTTTCGAAGATCTGCCAGTGGATAAAACGTGCGATAAAACAATACGTTGATCCAGATGGAAAAAAACCGAAAAAAATAAGCTAATCGCAATGTTAAAGTATTTAAATAGAAACAGCGAGAAGAGTTCAGTTAATTTACTGACGATTTGCACGTTAGATCATATTCGTGTCACGCAGCCTAATGTGAATCTAACGTCACGAATTCTGGGGATGAGTCATGCCGCGGGCCTCTACTGTTTGGCTGACCGAAAGTGTTTTGGTGTTTACAAATGTTGCTTTCGTGCGTTTTCAACCGCTTCATCGTGCTCTGATTAAAAGGTGGCGCTAGAACATTCGATTGTTAGCGCGTCCCAAAAGTAGTGGGAGACGCGCGTTTCTTATTACATCAAGATTATTCATCTTCTTCAGAGCGCGAGGACACCTCGCTGATACATAAATTTAATCTAATATAATCTAATATAAAAACAAAAGTAAACATATCCGATAAGGATGACGTTGTGAATCACAGCTTTGATAGATTTAAAGTTTTAAATTTGACTAAAATTGATTCATTATAATTTGAAACTGATTCGCTCTAAATCATATAGATCGCATACCAGATAAACGCACTGATAATAACGTAAATAGCGAAATATAATCGTTACATTAAATATAAATCAACTTCTCGATCGTGATACGTTCATCTCGATCAAAATTAATTCCCCGAGAAAAGCTCTCGCTACCATCGATCGACACGCTCGGACTTTACGAATAGATTCTGGCACGTGTACTAAACGAACTCCGTGATTCCGTTATACGTGGAATCCTGAGACGAACGAGAAGGTAGGTGCACGCGTCAAGGATAACGCGTGGCGGCGACGGCGACGGCGGCGGGTGTTCGCGCGCTAGCTGTACGTAAGTTTAACGCGTGTGGAGAAGAGAGTGAGGGGCGAAGCGCGCGCGATACACGCGGCGGTGAGTGACCTATGGCTCCTCTTGTCCCTGCCCTCCGCGAATATTGCGTGTCAATGTACTTGACTCACGTACGAATGTCGCGCAATGGTGCGCATACGCGGTCACGCTGGACGCACCTTATCGATATGTCCACGGTAGATCTTTATCTTTCTCCTTTCAGCGCGTGGTGAAATGACGTAACCGGAAATTGATTGATTAATCTCTGAATACCCGCGATCACGAAAACTGGAACTTGAACACTGCGCCACAATTTCTTTCGTCGAATAGAGATTTTATCGCAGATCGAAAATAAGGTCGAGCTCGTCAATCAAATAAGAAATTAGGTTACTGTTATAAAATTGTGAGATAATGGGTGAAGATTAATTATTATGTGTAAATAAAATTTCATCACCCTTCCTGAGTATATGCTTGAAGCGAGTTAATCCGAAAACAACACCGATATTATGTTGAATTAAAATAATCGAATACCACAATTATGCGTGGTACCAACTATACAAATCTGCATTGTATAGAATAGACTATAGACTATAGACTATAGACTATAGACTATAGACCATATATATTACAAAATGCTGGACAGAAGAATATAAAAATAAATATCCGTAAAATCATGTAAGTATAAAATATAAAAATAAATATTAGCAAAAGTATCATAGTATGCGGAACTAACACGGATCTTGGGGTGATATTCCACGCAATTTTGTTTTTTGTCGTGCATCGGTTTAACGGTGAATCCTTAGGCGAGATTACGGGGAAGCAAAGTTGCGGTTCACAATGTCATTAGTACGGCGAGATAATAATGGATTTTCTTCGCAGAGATCGTTCTAACAGAGTGTGCGTTTATCACGCAACGGCTGCGCTTAGGGTATGACCGGGAGAGGCGAACGAACCCGACCAAGAAAGAAGGAAGAACGAACGAAGCGAGTATCGCGTTAATGATTTCCAACGTCATTACGTGTAATCGATATAATCTTGCACGTCGGGCAAACGTGTACGAAGAGTCTGCATGATGTCTGAGAAGTTCGATGGCGTTTTATTGCTCTGCGCGCCGCATAATGTGGAAGTTATTATTCTTATCGCGCGTACATAATCGTTTACACGGGTACAATCACAAAGCTATCGCCATTTGTCTCGCCTATGTATTTCTTAATTAATCTGGAGCGCACAATGAGAGTTCGATTACCTCTTCCCTATAAAGTTTTTATTTTCAAAATTTGATATAAAAGACATTATCCGAGCAACGATTATATGTAGATGCTCGATTAAACGTGAGATAAATCCCGTCGATTTCTTTTTATAATTCACCTATTTTTCAAAAGAGGTACAATACATCGCCACGCGGGACACGGGGAACGGCGGGGAAGGGAGGTAGGAAGGAGAGCGAAATAGGGGGAGAGCTTGGCCGCCGAGTTGGCGCGCAAATAGGTCGGGGGCAATGACCAGCTCGGCATTGCTGAACTGAAAATTTATTGAGGACGCTGTCGCCGCACTCTCGCACATTGCGCAAGTCTCGCGTACCGTCCGCAATCGGACACGTTGCCCGCACTCATTAATCGTAATTGAATCCCGGAGAAAAGCAAGAGCGGCGCGCGTCTCTGGTGCGAGGCCTTTCCGCGACAAGTCGCCGCCACGTAAACTACTTTCGATTTTCACTATCTCCGAAAACTTTCTAACCCGATGGCAGAAATATCGCAGACGGACGACAAGTCGGCAAAAGTATTACTACATACGATCGATGCGATGCAAACGCAAGAAACTTTCTACGTAGAAAGGATAGAATCGAGTTAGAACACGGAAACGGCAGTTACACCCGGTCGTACGCCCGGCCCGTTTTAAATCGATTTGCCGAATCTGGCACGTGAAAAGAGATATTTGATAAATATTCAACGCATCAAACGCGTTTCGGACAGTTTCATTTTAGTTTTACGATCATTATTTGAAGACGGTGTCGTCTTTACTGCCGGACGCTTCGGACGTTACTTTCGGTTCGCCATTTTATAAAAGTAGGTGTCGCAAAAGCAAGCAGGATGGACGAAGAGAGGTGCGATCGAAAATAATCGAGCAGGCCGGTTTCGCAAGACGACGCGGTCCAACGCGTAAAGCAAGGCCATCGGGTCGTAGGCATGGCCTGGTTGCGCCTGTTGCTGACACGAGGAGTACAAACCACTGTTTACCGCGGAGTTAACAGAATGCCGGAGGAGAGGTGTTCTCCGGCACCCGCAGTCTCTGCTGACGTAAGCGGAGCTAAGTTATTCGTGTTAGGTGGGTAATAGCCGAGAAACTGGCAGAGACAAAAAGAAGTCTGATGTAAGAGATGATTTCTGATGTCCTAAAATGATTTAACGTCTTTAATATATATATTTTTTTAACGAATCCGTTATTCATAGGTTTAATTTGCCTTAATCGTGATCCCAATATTTTTGATTAAATGTGATTAGAGTTCGATAAAACCACTTGAGACTTTTTCTAATTTCTTCTTTATATTATATATCTGATCTAGGAAATTGCACCATTTTTTATAATACACATGGAATAAGTGTGTAAAATATAATATAATAGAAAGGCCATCGCGTAAATGGTTAGCAGCTAGCATTGATCCACGTTGGTGATCAAGCATTTAGGTTGAGCTGCACGATGACGTTACGTCGTCATCGATACGTGGAGTAGAACAAACGTCGTCTAACGCGTGAAAGTAAGAGCCGACAGCGTCGGTGTATCGCGGCCTTGATTCGGCCGGGGTTACCGGCCGACATCCAGGACGGCCGAGGTCCGTTTGCTGTTGCTCAATACCACGTTGGGCATGCTTGACTGTAAAAACGATCGCCTCACTTGCGAGACGCGTCGCGAGGAAGTTTCGCTCTTGTCTAAGGACGTTCAAAGTTCGTCGAGTTTGAGTCTCAGCAGCTTGACCGCTATTGAGATACTGAGCACGTCTATAAGTAACCGTTAAAAGTATATCGCTATATTTCATTCTCGTTGCAAAAACCATTTACAAAATTATAATATTAAAAAATAAGAAAAATTTATTCTCAATCATCGATACATATTAATATCTGCCGTATGTTTTTTTTAAACGATTAGCCCATATCCATCTATAATTAACATTGAACATAAATATGAGAAATATTTCTGTTTTTGCCTAAAGATTTAATAACTATTTTAATTTAAAAAAAAGGAAATTTTGCAAGACATGTAACCAAATGCGACTGATTAATGCGTCCTTGGTGATTGACTAATCGTTCGCGTTAAGTCAAGAAACATTCGGCTTTACGAGGGACGCGTTTAAGAAGTTTGGCGATCCGTTTATATAAGTGATGAAAAAGGTGTTGCGCACGCGGATAAAGCCTGGCGAAGTTGTACGAGGCTGCGAGACGTGACGCAACTCCATAGGTAGGTCGATAAAATGACAACAAGTACGAGAGGATCTGCGAGAGAGAGAGAGAAAGAGAGAGCAAGGAAGGGAGAGATCGAAGACGAGAAAGAAGAAATGTCGCCGCGAGCGCGAGGTCAGAGCTGCAGCTTTCTCCAAGTGGCAGAGGTAGCGAGCGATCGAGAGTAAAAGCTGTCAAGGGGAGAGAGAAAGAGAAGCGAGAGGGAGGCGAGTCGCACGGCCGAGAAGAGAGACAACGTCAGAGAGAAAGGTGAAAGCACTCTCACCTCGGCTCGCGCCGCCCGTAGAGGATCTTTGGATTTTTATCCATCTAGGGCGTTTGATAAAAGGAGTAGAAGTCATAAATTCGGGCGTTAATAAAGCTTCGATAAGATGGTACCGATAAGATTACTGAAACGGCCACTTTTCTTCAACGACGATACTGAATCAATAAGTAAATTAACAGCAAATGGGTATGTACGATGTATTATCGAAAAGAGCACATTATTGACAGCGGGCGTAGACCTCGCGCTCAGTCAACATAGCCATAGAACAACGGCCATGAGCCTTTGCGAGCAATTGCGAAACCTACGACGACTGGTACACTCTCGTATCTATTATTGCCAGACGGTTTTTTTCTCTCTCTCTCTAGGCGTGCTCAGGCATGTAGCGAACATAATTTTGCATCGAGATTAGATGTCGGATCTCGCTGGAAGGAGAGCATTTGCCGCGAGAGTGGACACTGGTTTGATAAAAATTACGATTATTGGCGCAAAACTAATGCTTGTTGACTTCGCGTGACGATTAAGGAATTTCGATACATCCTTGAAACGAGAAAGTCTGACGTGCGATAGAAGGAGAGAAGCAGAGCACATTTAGATAACACTCATTATTGTAGGTGGTTTCCTAAAAACTGATAAACGAGCGAAACTACTGAACACCTAGGAAGCTGTTGAGTCATTAGATTTTTTTAAAATGATATATTTGAAATCACTGAGTACATTTAGAAAGGAAAACAAGTTTCATCGAGATAAATCTTAGGGTATCGATAACAGTAAGAATATCTTTCCTTATGTATGCAAATAAAAAAACATACTTTGACATAAAGAACGTGTTTTTTTTCCCGGCTTCTGCGAATTTAAAGGGACGATATCTTGAGCGAAGCAACTGCCATCGCGCGGTACACCGTGCAAGTTAATCGTCAGGTGCACGTAAGGTTCGCGGTCGACAGATGGCAGGCCCGCGTCCGTGCAAGCCCGCGAACAATGTCAATGTCAACGAGCACGTGAGCTCCGCTCGAGGTAAAATCGATACGACTCAGTGTCAAAGCTTTTCCCGGAGCAAGTTGCATACTCTAAATAAATCCAATTGCGTATGAGAAGAATGATCCTTCGCTCGAAGAAGCGCACTGATGGGTGCTTCAAGCAAAAGCTAAAATCTATAACGCAATCGTGGGATAACAAGCTTTAATTCTAACACGCCTATGATTGTTGCGATTAACGATAGGGACTTTATTTAGCCGACAAATATCTTTTCGCAATGATAATTAGCATATCAAGTATCCACGTCAGCTAATATCAATGAAAATGTATCTGAGAGTAGGCAGTTTAGTTGTTGCGTAAATGAACAGAGTAATAATTTGTAGTAGCAGTCTCCAGTGTTTTGATGGCTTCACATATAACTGTGATAAAAATGGATGATGCGCAAACATTCACATGTCGGGAAATATGTTTAATATCACATCATATGGTACCGAAAAATCATTAGACTAGTCCAATCCTACATCAGCGACCGATCCTGCGCGGAACGGCGATGTTGAGCAACACATCCTTCTAAAAGAAATGACCTCGCCGAGACAAGAAATTGTAACAATAGGAATAGCAAAGTAATTGTAATAATATATAGAGCTCTCTCCATAATATTGATGAATAGAAGGGATACGAGATTCCGGCAAGATCGGCTAGATGGGACAATACTATGTATGTTTACACTCGCTGAATGAGCACTATTTTTTTCACGCTCGCTCAAAGGATCCCAACTATTTGGAGAGTTTATGAACGTGATATCGCGCCGGAAGCCGGTACACTTAGCATATGATGAGTAGAGGACGAACCTGTAACGTGTTGGTGACGTCTCTCGGCTTTCTGCGTCTCGGTGATTACGATCGCGGTCGTCTCGCTGACGACGATCGGATCCCGGCTGCTGTATCCGACGATCGGTCCGCGAACGGTCGCGTTCTCGCTCGCGTTATCACGCATCACGATTGCCGACATACCCGCGCCGATGACAACGGCGTCAAAACGCTGCTCCGCCGCGACGGAAAGTTAATGCGTACCCGAGGGTTGATATGACCATGAATGATGCAGCAGGGTGAAATGCGGGATGAACGCGGGGCTTTTTGCGCAGGCGTCAGCGTGCCCACGCTATTTGGGGGAAGCTTAACTTGGACGCGGATGTGTGCGAGTGTGTTTTTAATTCCTTTTGGAAAATTGCAGGATTAATGGAATGAGCGAATAAAATTAAAACGGTTCGAATAAATTTGAAATTAAGTTACCGCGCTCTCATACGCGATATAGGATTTTTCATCACGTCACACAAGGATACCTTTTAATTAATAGCTCAACGATTATGAGATTACGACATAGATTATTCTTTTACTTTTCGCAATCTTTAGATTCCGCAAATTATCGATGCACATTTATAACATCCGTTTACGAGCGATATAAACCCAGCGAGAAATAGCGACGGCGGAGGATAAAAATAGAATAGAAGGCTATAAGTGGAAGTCATCAATAACTAACAACAGATTGTTAGTATTAAACGCACGAACAATGATACGTCCAGCGATGTTAATCGATACGATCGTCCAAGATGGTATCTACTAATATATATATAGCTATGTATTAATAAATATCAATGAGAGGGCAACGTTTCAAAGAGAAAAGAAGTATCATCGAATGTTATACTAATTTTATTTTATTAATATAATTTATATAATTATTTTGTTAATATAGTTTATTGTTTGGCAATACATATTAGTATACCTATTAGTATCGCGAGTTTGTTAATCGAAATCGACTTGCTTACAACAAAAAGATCAAGGGCTACTATTAATGTAGAACCATACGAAAGTACGCGATAAAACCCGTTTATTGAAAGCTATAATCGATTTAAAAGTTCATATTATATTTATTTCACGCGCAGGTGATACTTCATATCTCTCGCCATTATCACAAACTTGTATGACCGTATACCGTCGCAAGTGGGACACTCCCGACACGGATCAACTAAAAATAGATACCATATGCAGAAATGCGTTCATCTATAGGTATTGCGTAAGGGTTTAAAGCTTGACGTCAATGTATCGCGCAAGTCAGCGCTCTAATTATTTGCTACATTCACCGACCTTTCGCTACATCTGTCAAGTCACTGCTTTAAGTAATTTTTCCCCCCTTTTTTAATTTTGTTTTCTTATCCTTGATACGTCGCCGTTGCATAAATCAACCAAACGTTCTGTATAACATTAAGTTGCGGTAAAGCTCGCACGTCAATAGAAACTTTGGTGCGAATCAGTGCACCGAAAAAATACCATCGCAGGACGAAACTGGTAAATTAAACAGTTATTCGGAACAATCACACTATTTCTATTCGAAAGGCTCAAGACAAGTCGTAACACAATACAATAATAAAACCTAGTCGTCATAAACCTATATTTTCGGCTGTTCTTTTTATGCTTAAATCTTGTATTTTAGGTAGAAGCACGTTACTTTGACAGGCTAGTCGGAAAAATAAAATCGTGAGTTTTTCGAAAATCAGCCAGGATCGATGGGTCCTTTTTCAACGTTACATTATCTCGCTGTTTTATCGCATCGATACCGACCCGCGAGATGTGAATTCTCTGTTGTACCGACTTTTCCGCGGAGATTCGCGAAAGGCAGTGGCGCCTTCGTACGGATCGCACGCGAACCGTGAGGCCTTTAGCAGGAGATCCTTTCATGCGTGTGCGTAGCGAACGCACACTCGCGCAATTTTATACAGGATGACTCAAAATTCTCGATAGGATTGATATCTTGTTTTTCGTTCTTCGTCTTGTCATCCGATCGTTAAACATAGAATTTACATTTTTTTTCATCGGAGTCTTATGATTTATTACGTCTCGCGCTTAGCATGCACCACCGGAACAAAGTCCAAAAAAGGATGCCTCATAAACTATATATGCATTTCCCCGTTAGTCCCTTCGAAGAAGTAACTCAGTTACTCGGCTATTCGGAACAAATCGGCTTTTTTAATCTCCGGATGTTACACGATACAAGATGGCACTTTTATTTTCGGCTAATTTTGAAACCTTTTTTATTTACGATACGCGGCAGCGACTTTTACATTTAATTTATTGATGCTATATAATATTTTTACAGTCCATTAGCTTACTTTTTGTTAGTAGTCTTTTACGAATGGACCATTTTGACGCAGCGTCTTCCTGGAAGACGTCGCCTGATATAACAGAGATGACGTTGAAAAAGAATATGTAACAAATACATTGCGTAAAAGACGTAACGAAAGTGTCGCGTAAGAAGTTGTTTGAAAAAAATGTGCAACTTTTGGGATTGCAACATTGCAGCATTGGCATAAAAGAGTTAATGATTTCAATAAATCTCAGTATAATCTTCGTCAAGCCAGATTACTCATTCATGAAGATCGCGTAGAAGATTTCTCCTTTTCCTTTCTTCTTGAGCTTATTGTCAGAATGTTAGATGATAAACGTTCGCGTGATTTCGCGCGGAATCGCGATGGGTTTGTAGTTTCGAGGATAAAATTTCGCCGCTGACGTATAATCCTTTTTTGAAACAATCTGTAGCAAAAACGCGACAGAATCGCGAGCGCGCGAACGCTCGCGCATGTAGTGTACCACCTTGGAACACCTACTACATCTACCTACGAGGTCGTTGACCGCGCGCGAAGGAAAGTGGGACGGTGCGAACGCTACCGAACGGCTAATGTGCGAAGGCCTTGAGAGATCACTGACGCATGCCTCCTCATACAGACAAACGCGCGTAACATACACGTGTCCTCTCTCTCTCTCTTTCCTTCTCTCTCCTCTCTCTCCCCCTCTCTCTCTCTCTCTCTTTCTCTCCATTTATCTATCTTTCTCCGTTCATGAAATAGCTTTTTGCTGATGAAATCCGCCCCAGATTGTCGATATCTTTAGAGATTGCAGGGAGATGAGATTAATTTTATGTCGAGCAGAAGTAACTTTGCAAATGCAAATTGAAAATTCTACTGTTACTTGATACTTTCACATTTGCCATGAACATAATTAATTTTGTACTTATTGAGAATTACTTAAATTACGACCAAACAGTTGAGTTTTATTTTTCTCATATCAATGAAATTATATAATCAAAAGACTTCATAGAATAATCAAAAGAATTCATAGAATATATATGTATCAGGAATCGATGGAAATGGTCCAAAACATTGCTAGTGATATCAATCGGCTACTCCAAGAAAGTGAAAGCAAACGAACGTGGGTCTTACGGTTACACGACTCTTCTAGCTACATTCCAATTAAAATTCCTGCGCTTTGTCAGTTAATGTTCACGATATCTCGTGCTCTTTAAGTGCCATCACTCTCGCGATGAAAAAACAAATTGCGCAAACAATGCTTTCATACGAAAGTGATTTTAGCGTAATGAAAGAAGATTCAATGAAAGAATAAACTGTTTTCTATTTCGCATGCATCAAATATAATCCTTTGTCTTTCCATCTTTTTTATAAAAAGTTGTAGAAAGTACCGTTTCTACGTAAAAAGAATTAATTCATGTAAAACATCTATTTTAGATGATTTATTCGCAGCAATATTAATAAGAGTGAAATGTGCAAAATTCACTGTTACATTCGAGATATCAGTCCTTGCTGCCCGTTTCCGGCCTCCCGTTCTCCCGCGGAAATACCACCACGAATCCCGGGGTTGGTGGTATCGGGTCGTTGGGGCAACGATCTCACCACGATTCCTAACCCGGTCAACCGCGACATGGATTCGACGCAGCAACCTCCACCTACCCCCGATTATGTGTTGCTGTAACATCGATTACTCGCAGAATACTCAGAACTATCCTAGGGATAATCGCACGAATTATGCAAATTACGACAATGAATCGCAGCTACGTTTCTTCGTGAGATATATATTTCTCGCGTCAGATGACAGTAAGTATTTAACGAGCTTTATATGACCGTTCTATCAGTTTCCATGAAACAACAAATAACGTAGCTTTTTCTCGTATTGCGTAAGCTCGCGTACGCTTAGATAATTAAGATAATTAAAAAACTTCTGACTGAAAAGAAGTATGACAGTTCTGGAGCAACCTGCATATTATCTTGCGCCCAGCACTTATATATCGATCGTATCGCTTTATCGGCAGGCGGCGGCATTATGCAACGGTTATTATCATATTTATAACTTGCCCAATAGTTGCAATTTGTGTGATTAGCGCCGCGTAAGAGACAAACGGGTATGCAAATTAATAACGCCGATATAGCGACTGATTTGTACGTGAAGTTCGTCGCGGATCGGCGATCTTGTGTCCTTCGGAGCCGGAATCCGCGTCAAGTGGTTCATCGACATCGAACGAGGATAATCGCTCTGTATGCGCGCACCTTCGACGTTCACGCCGCCTCTCTCGATCGTGATTCAATATTTTTCCCCTTCTAAGCTGAATGCGCTCTCGGCGGTTACTTGGTGTGAGTGATTAAGTGTTTACACGTCACGGTTAACCGTCGTGCGATGCATTTTATTAGCCACAGATATGATAATCACTTACAATGTGGAGAAACGTGCATGTTAAAGAGCGTAGAAGCATAGGTACGACGCGATAAATGCGATTGGTATTATTAGACGAAGAGTAAACGCAATTTAGTGAAAGTTGCAATCGAAATCGAATCTTGAGATTTATAACTTTCTCCCTGAGAAACGCGCGTAATTTTGCTGACAACTTGATGTAGTTTTTTTTCATATGTGTCAAACAATTAAATAATAGCATATGAAGCCCGGAGACACTTGATGCATTTTCTCTATTTATTTTATGTGACGCATACTTTACTGATATCCTGATACTGTTATCAATCAAATCGATGCGAGTCGAACGTGTTGCAATGCATATCATATTTTTCAGATCGATAATAACTAAGAGGAATAGTAATCCAGTAAAAATCTAGATACCGAATACGAACCATCTGTTCCGGGAAAAATTACGAAAGGAAATAAAAACTAGGATGGATATATGGTGTTCGTAAATTATTGCGCGTAAAAGTGAAAGGCACGACATTATTTCATATTTTACTTTTTTATGAATATTTACAGGAAAATTTATGACCAAATTCTGCTAACCCTTTCTTAAACCTTTCACAATAGCAAAAAAATCTTTTGGGTAACCTCGTTTGCTCTTAAAAAATTATAACAGGCAGAATATTAGCCCGCGATGCGTGTGGTATTTCTAAAAAAGGGTTAAAATACTCAGAAACCGTCTAAATTCCTAACGGGATTCCCGAAGACCTATTTGGTGAAGTTATTTTCGGTGCACCTAATTTAAAAAGTCTTTCTCTCGATTGCTTTCTCTCGATTGAAACCTTTTGCGTGAGGATTTATTGGATTAAAAAAAGTTTTAAACGAATTTTTTGCATGTGCATGGTTACAAAATATTTTATTTTTTCTTTAGAATGAAAAAGTGAACATTGAGGTATAATTGACTCCAGAATTTTTTCCTATCTTTTTGTGTTCGTTTTGCTTTGACTTTTTATTGATGCCGCAAAACCATTCCCGAAAAAAATTATTTCTACAACTGTTCATTTTTTACGCGACAGAAAGAAAGAAAAAATTTAGGTGAGTAAAGTGATAAAAAATATTGCTAGATAGTGTCATCTTATAAAAAATATTTAATTAAAATTAAAATTAAGAGATATGAAGCAATTATATATTATTTCAATTTAAAGAAGAAACAAATTTTTAAAAATGTGTTTAAATTTAGATTATAACTTCGATACACAATTATGCGTTATTATTAGATAATCATATAGTCTACATATACTCGTGAACTATTATTGTTTCGCAGCTGATTGAGAATGATTGACGAAAGAGGCAGGTGAATAATAGCAGATCTCAAGTATCATCATTATCGTCATAGTAACATGAGATATTTTCGCTTTCAGCGGTAAGAAAAGGATCAAGTCGCGGGATATAAGGGATATAACGGGAGGAAGTGGTAACTTCGTCCTCGCCAAGCAGGGTGGAATGACCCCGATAGCGCAAATTATCCCGCCAAACGTAGGTGGCCCGTGTATATCCGTGTCGAGTGGCCCCGCGAAAATAGCAGAACCATGGAACCCGTCTCCGAGAGGTTGCGTGTCCTGGTGGGGATATGATTATATATATCGGGTGGGAGAAACCGGGAGGGAAGGGCGTATCGAGAGAAAGGGGGATGGCAGAGGGAGAAAGAGAAAGATAGATCTGCTGGCCTAGTTAGGGTGAGTGCCACCCTCGGCGGTCGACGACCTCGCGACCTCGACGCTCGCGAATCTCCCTCTTGCCTCTGAAGCTATAATACATACGACAGTTGGCTAAAAAAGTGTATGTTATTTGAGAGAATCTATCTGCGACGGAATTGTATGGAATTTACTTGATGACGTATGTCCTCTCCTATCGATTAGATATTTATCTCAGATATTCGTTCTATATACTACTTCAATTCTAACGTAAAGTTAATACGTGATATAAATCTGTCTCCTCTCTGTTATATCTTTTAGTTTCTCTCTCCTATTTTTAGAAAAGTTTTATGTGAGATTTAATTTCCTAGAGTGACCGTTTGAAACAGACATTTTACAACGGACAAGAGTATTTTGCATTAAGCTTGGTAGCAAGAAGAGTGGAATTAGCGAGTTTTCGAAGGGATGGCCGAGCTACAGTCAGGAGGTACGGAGGGGGGATGCATAAGTTGGGTTGGATGTAATATCTGTAGCATAGGACGACAGGTTGGTAGAAATGCTATACTTAGCACCGAAGGGAGGGATGAACGATACCGGGGCTGGTTGGTGGGTCATAGTTCATTGGCCTCGAGGTTACCGGCCCTCCCTTCACCCCCACGACCTTTTCCCCCCCACACCACCCTAAGCTCCGAGGGTTGGGGCGCGTGAGTAATCGCTCAGTTTGAATTTCCGTGAAATACTTTAGATCGTAAATGGTTATTCGTTTCACTTCTCGCTGATCTAATCGAACAAAATAAGTGAAGTGTGCAGCTACGTTGAAAACGAGATAGGTGAGGGATGGTGAAGTGGCGACGATATAAGACTTTCGCTCGATCAATTCGCGACCAAAATTTGAGCAAGATGATTCGGCGCAACATGATAGAAAACGTAACGCATTAGAAATTTACTCTTCTTTTTCTTACTGCGAACCGAACGAGACATTCGTTCACCAGAAAGAAAGTAAGAGTGGTCTGGCTAGGAAGTTAAGGCAGCGGCGAAGGTGGCTCGTCCGGATGCCAATGAAAGGGAAATACGCGTACGAGAAATAAGATGACTTCCTTTCTCTTTCTTTCCGTTTCATTCTTTGTCATGTACTTTTCACTCGTTTACTCGTGTTAATTCCGCTGTATTCTGTATGTAATACCGCGTGACAAAAATAGAGATCAAAAGAGACGTAAATACCTTTGATTGATCAACTAAGAGAAATGTTGTCTGCGATCGACTTTTTCTTATTGAAAGAGAAATCTATCTCGCGGTTCTTAAACAGTCATGTTGCTCGTTTTACTTATTATTATTAGCTTTTGAGGTTTACGAGACTGCTAGAAAGCAAGTTTTCTGTTCTAATAGACTGATGTTATCTGCATCGAGCCTCTTGACAAAAGCGTTGATATTTACTGCGACTAGCCAAACTGGGTCGTCGGTTCCTCGAAGTATCACGATGTTCCCACTCCATGCGCTAATACAGGACGAGCGCTCGCATTACGCGGGGTGACCAAGAAAAATTGTCATTTTTGCCAGCGGTTCGGCGAACTCGAACGAACGTACGCTTACTCGATAAGGGTTCCGAGCTCGCGGGCGATAAGAGTGCCGACATGATTCGAGGTTGTTCACCTCGGCGGCAGGAGGGAGCGAGAGAAAGGCTAAATGGAGGAGGGGGTGAGAGGAGAGAGTATATGTGTGTGAGAGAGAGAGAGAGAGAGAAACAGAGAGAGAGAGAGAGAGAGAGAGAGAAGAGAGAGAGAGAGAGAGAGAGAGAGAGAGAGAGAGAGAGAGAGAGAGAGAGAGAGAGAGAGAGAGAGAGAGAGAGAGAGAGAGAGAGAGAGAGAGAGAGAGAGAGAGAGAGAGAGAGAGAGAGAGACTGGGAGAGAGAAAGAGAGAGAGAGACTGGGAGAGAGGGAGAGTGAGAAAAAGAAAGAAAAGATGCGTGTGCATATATGTGGAAAGAGGATGAGGGAGATCGTACTCTTATCGGGCTTCTCGTCAGTTTGGCGTAGGGACGTTGCGAGATTAGAACGACCCCGAGAGAGCAGCCCGGAGAGTCGACGAACCGGCTTCTGATTGGGCGATGTCGAGTCAACGCTCCGCTTAGAGGGTGTAGGGTGGGAGAAGAGGGGAGGGAGAAGGTGGACTGGGAGAGGACACCGCGCATCAATCGAGGTCACTGGGGACCGGGAGGAGGCCAGGCCATTGCCCGCACGTCTTGCTTTTGAGGTTAGCCAACAGTCGGCACAAGCGCAATTAGAAAATATCCAGCCGAGGATGGATACGATTTTATTATGACATAGGCTTTCTTTCGTCAAATTTAGGCGTCGTTCTCTTCTTTTTCTTAAAAACGCTTTTTCTTAACGCGCGCTGACATAACAGCCTGGAATAGCTATTCTTGGCGGCAGCTTTCGCTTCATCTCTAATAATGCCAATTTTCGAATTAAATTTTTGAATGTTAAATAATGTTGATTCAGAGGGATTCTGAAATACTTTTCGTCCTGAAATACTGTCTTTGGACAGTAAAGTTCAGAAGTCATTTGAAATAAAAAAAATTCGAAATTAAAGTGTACATGCATTAAGCATCGGAAGACATGTAAAGCAAATATGGCTTCATATCCAAATCCAAAGAAATTTTTAAGGCTGGTAGCATATAATTTTTGTGGACGTAAACTATTTCGTGTTATAAATAGAGCGTTCGTAGCGCGTGCATCTAGCAGTCCCCATAATCAACGATCCGCCCCTTGTACGCGCAGCACACGGTAGGTCAGTGCTCCGGAGATGATAATAATGATGCACCGTGCGGTGAGAGGACAACTCGCGAAGAAACGGTGAAAGCATTCTAGCAGCGAGAGTGATCACGGTCCAGCGATGCAGCTAGCTAGTACTTTCTCCATGTATAGCGAAGACAGTCGAGCCGAGGAGCGAGGATGAGAAAGGAGGGACGAAGAGAGAGAGAGAAAAGAGAGATTGCGGCGAGAGGGACTCGTGAGTAGGTAGTTTACTGCCGTAATTCACTATCGTGTACGGTTACGTAATGAAACCCATGCCGACGAGAATTCCCAGCCGATGATAGGCCAATGGTGGCGCGTACGCTCGTACGTACATACGTACGTCACCAAAGTACCACCGCCACCGTTGCCGTCGTCGCCGTCGCCGTCGCCGTCGCCGTCGCCGCCGTGCGCTCGCTCTCTCGCGAAGTCACGCGTCACGCACGTCTCACTTGTGTGTACGCGTATATGCAAGCAGTTCGGCCAATCTTCAACACGCCGACGGGACAGTCGTCGGCAGTGTTGGTGACCTTCGCTAGTGGATGTAGGTGGGGAGGTTTAGTCGTCGAATAGCTAAACTGAGGTGGGAGAGCTACCGGGTAGTGGGGCAGGTGGGGAGACCCAGTTGGAGTTCGTTGAACCGGCCCGACAGCGATTGGCCACACGAGTCGCGGAGTTCACCAACAGCTCTACTTGGCGAACGGTGGGACAGGGAGAGGGACGCGGAGGGTCGGACTGCTCGGTTAATTTCATCTTGCCCCAGTTACGGGGCAGGCAGGGTGAACGAACTAGCCTCGCGCCAAGGCCCCGTCGACCCACTTTCCTGTCGGTGTCGGGAGAGAACGAGACGGTAGATCGCGAGCGCGCGATTCGCCAAGAGGAGGAGAAGCGAGACAGAGCGAGAGAAATAAATGGAAGGGGGGGAACCGCGGGGGGGAGAGAGAGAGAGAGAGAGAGAGAGAGAGAGAGAGAGAGAGAGAGAGAGAGAGAGAGAGAGAGAGAGAGAGAGAGAGAGAGAGAGAGAGAGAAAGAGAGATAAAGAGAGAATAGCGAGAGGAGGAAACGCCCGCGCGTGTGTATGCGTGAAAGAGGGTGGGAGACCCTAGAGAGGTTCTCGCACTATCTAGGCTAGTGCCGACACCGCGAACAAGAGGCGCGCGCGTGTGTGAGTATAGTCGAGCGGGGGAGGGGGAAAACGAGAGAAGAGGGAGATAAAAAGAGACGGAGAAAAATTGCCGGAGCGCCGAGTGGAAGGCCGCCGACCGAGGGCAACGAACTCGGCCTCGTCCCGGGCCCCGCGACCTACATTCCTGCCCGCGCTGGAAAGTGAAAACGCCTCTTTCTCCATTCCTTCCTATATGAATAGAGCGATCCGTGTGTGTTACGTTAGGAATGTTTCCGCGAGTCCGTTAGGTGTACTAACGGCTAAGGCCTAATGGACGGGCGCGTATTGTAGCGTGTTTGGAGGATCGCCCGGGGGCGAACTCTCCCTTTCGTCGGGTCTTTCACTCACCGGCCAAGACGCATCCCAGGAGATTCTCGCTGTCCTGTGGACCGGTCCCGCGATAGCAATTTCGCGCCGATTGTTGCTCCTTGTCATTCTCGTGGGGTTCGCCCGACGGTGAGAGGATGTCCGACGCCGAGGGTTGTTGCTCCTCCGCCGCGGTACCGCGCGGTTTGACCTTCTGCACAGTCATCGCCCAGCCACCGGAAAACGTTGCGAGTTGCACCCTTGATGATAGTCGCGCTATATCTCCCCGACGCGCGTCTTCCTCTGACGCATCCACCCGAACGTAAACAACGAACAGTTAAAGCACATGCCACGCCGCGGGGACATGCGAGAGTAACTCGAGACTGTCCCGTTCTCACTGACAGCGACTGTGACAAGTCAAGTCTCACTTGAAACGAACCCGTTAACGGTGTAGCCACGCACTTGTCCGCCGATCACTGTCCGATCGGCGATCGTGATCCAGAAATCGGTAGTCCGATCACTGTTCTTTCCTCTCGGTACACCGATTCTCAATCGGTGGGCCTCGCGTTCTCGTGTTGTGTCGCTGCCACACCGCAGCTGTCGGCGCGACCGCGTGGCTGTACCTACAAATCGGCGCTGATCCGCGCTCGTGGGTTCGTTGATTAGTTGGTGTGCTGTGTGTGCCGTGCGATGCAGTACGCGAGTGAGTTCTTCGCGGCGTGGTGTGCCGTCGCACCGTGGCGCCTGCGCGCCGAGCCGCCGGGATCACCGAAGTGCCACCGCCGCGCGTCCACCCTGCGCGCTTGGTCGCTCGCTCTCAAGAATTAGCTTTTAGTCCGAGGGATCTAAATTCTAGTTTCAGAAAATCGGCGGAATCAGCCAATTCATCGGCCTTAGGTTTTGGACAAGTTCATTTTCCTGTCCGCGCAAAATAATCTTTTTATTTTCGGAGATTGAAAGTCGCTCTATATATTTTTATGCATTAAAACATAATATCGTGAATTCTAATATATATATATATATATATTTTTGTCTGATGTATATAAATATCTGCAGATGATAGTTTCAAAAGATATATATTAATCGTAATCTTCAATAATTTTTAATTAATCTTAATCGTTTGAAGGAATATTAATCATTTTTAATGAATCTACAGCATGCAGATATTGATGCGCGTCGTTCTCAGGGCAACTAGTAGTCTGAGTCGATCTTATCGGATTGAAATTAAACCACAATCATATCCTCGGGACAGAACCGCTTTATTCGTACGGCCAATTGGCACGGTTGACCCGTCATTAGGATCAAGGATCTAAGTCGGCAAACACTCGACCTAGGTTTCATTGTACTTTGACGATTCACCAAATTCACTACATTGTCCACTTAAATGATATAATGCTGAAAACCTGTTTTAAACCTCACTAATGATATTAAAACGATTGAATTCTTCAATCAGTCAGTTTGTCATGCACGATTCTTCGAAATTTATAAGAGTTCTTGTAAAATATTATATTTGTATGCGTACATTTAAGCCAACTTCGAAAATCTGTAATTGATATTAATTCAAAGAGTTGACGAAGGAAAAACGATTATGTTTCTTTAAATATAAGTGATTATTCAGATCATTGTTTCGCCCTAAAAAAGTATGCATTTATCTCCTTAAAAATTAAGAGCTCTGATTTAAATCTCTAATTTAAAAAAATGCGTCGGAGGGTCTTATTACGGCCCTGTGGATGTGGTATACAATCGGGGAATATAGCGTGTTCCCCTGCCAAGTTGTCGTTGACTCACCAACACTCAGAGAGTGAAAGCCGTTTAAACCCTTGCACTGACGGATACGCGTGTGTGCGCGCAGCGTGAACACGTGGGTTACATCTACGGAAAATACAAGTTGGATCAGGTGAGTGGTGGGACCGAAGCGAACAACGGTGTACGGATGCCAGCGTAATCTAAACGCAATCGTGGCCTAACCTACCCCAACTATGGCCTGTAAATATAATTACGTCGTGCTCTCTTCGGAATATATATAATAGGAATATTCTTCATTACATCATCAAGAGAACTCGCGCTTTTAAAGTGAACCGTATAAACATTCCATCGACAAATCGAGAAATATAATTCCTTATGTCTAGAACGCAGAGTTTACATACTTCTTTTAAAGGCTATTGAATAAATCACTCCATGCATTTAACTGGAGATTCGTCATAATCTTAAGATTGTATTATGCAAAATTGATCCTTCCTGTTTCCCGATTTCTTGAAAGAGCTATTTGATACAACGCCCAAGAATATAAGAATTAAACATCACGAAACTAAACTAAACACGTTTAGCAATTTTTCATGTACAATTTAAAGCTATGGTTAGAATTAACAAATACATGTGATTCATAAAAAAAAGGGAGTTAATATTCAATATTCTATGCGATTAACTGCTCAAAAGGGACTATTGTCTATATCAGACGTTATACACATCATTATCTAGTATTACAGTTTCTTAAAAGGAATTAAGACTTTCTATGCGCTTAATTAAGCCATACGAATATAAAGCTTCGAGCATTAGTAAATAATAAAGTATAAAAACAATTCTTCGCGAAACTGCAGTTTGTTTAGCTGAAATGAGTAAATTCATCTTGTAAGCGTCATATCGGCGACAAGAGACGATTTTATTGCATTCTACTATGCAGGCCTACTTGCATGTGCAGACAATGGACAGGCTGAGATATGCAGCCGGTCAGAATAGATGTCTATGCAATGTCAGCTGCCTAGCGCGGAGTTCGCGTGGGACACTTTCCGCGTTGCAATAACTGCCCACTGTCCGCAAGAATTTTTCAGGTGCAGTTTGCACCGCTTGATTCGCACGCGAGATAATGTCCTAGAAGTAAACCTGTAATTACGAAACTCGCAGTTCACTCCCACGTGCGATGCTTATTGAGAAAGTGCATAGATGTTTGAATATCTCGCGCCGATTACCGATTCGAAACTAGCTTCCATTCTATTCATTTTTCACCGAAGCTCCGAACGGGCAAACCGGAGTACCATGGCGGGCATTTTTATCATCTCTATCACCCACAAATTGTCCCACGCTTTGCATATGCAATGTGTGTTGCAGACACATATGTACCGCGAGTATGGCTTGTACTGTTCCCGAGAAAGAACGAGAAATAGATAATAGATAAACACATGATTTGTGAATTTAAGCATATATTTGGATTTCTAAACGAGCAAATTCAATAAACATATGAATGCAAATGTTCTTTTCACGTAAAAAAATGTACGAATTGATAGAGCTATTTAAAAAAAAACTCATTTTTTTTTACCACTATCATAATCCAAATTTTTCTGTAGAATCTTTCTTGTGTGCCATTCGCGTTATAATGTCTCGGAAATCTCGAAATAAGAACGCTGAATCGTCTATTGTTTAATTAGCAGCCGATATGTGGCACAGAATGTGGGTAACTGGGACTCGTACTTCTTTCGCAATGTAACTATAAGAGTGTAGGCTACCGAGGTAGGTTGACTGGAACGATTAGGTCGAGGGAAAAGTCTATCCTACATCCAAACTTGAAAACGAGGCGAGATGGAAATGCACACTGACGAGCAATTTTGCGTGGATTTCGTGCGATAAGAAAATAACTTTTTTTTAAGCAATAATAAGGTGAACTTCAGTCGCACGCAATATAATTCAACCGATTCAAAAATCAATTCTTTATGCATACATATGTGAATGCAGATACTCTTTCTGTACCAAAATACATTTACTGTTTCTATAAATATATAACATCTGTAGCTATCTGTGGACTATTTCATAACTTTTATGTTTCTCAAAGAATATTTCTATCACCTTCCCTCTCCTTTTCGCGTTCTTCACGATCAACATTTTCCATTGCACAATCAGCGCTATTCTCGATCAACAATGCGACATATACAAACGTATGAGCGCACACAAACACATAGCCGCTCCGGATGCCGTAGCGCAAACAACAGTTTGACCAAGTAAGCGAAGCTCTCGGCATGTGAATCTGCAGACGTTGGGAAGAGCTGACCAATGCACATTCCATCATTGGTTTGTTAGTCTATTACATACACGTACACAGTGTTAAATAACATTCTGGAAACTGCAGATTCACAAGTTCAATCTATCCTACGCGATGTACTTTCGATCTGTTCTACTTAATTGATAGAAGAAGAATCGCTTTCGCCGATAAAAATGTTCGTCAAATTGTACAAAATCAATCTAATGTTATAAATAAAATATAAATAAATGTTATTTGAAGCAGCCATTAAATGAGTGAAAAATACATTTCGCAGAGAGATAACGTCCCAATAATTTACAAAGTAAATCCGTAATCATAACGTCGCCTTTACATTCTATATTGCGTTTCATTGGATTTCCATTGAAATTCTATTCGGCTTTAAATAGCGCGCGTTCCTGAGCTTCAAATAGATCGAGTGTGGCATAAGCTTGTTGCATGGTCAAACTACTCTTGTTGCCGGACGCGAAAAGGCGGCGACAGAATTCAGAGAACTGGCTCTGCCAGGGAAAAACAGAAGAAGCAAAGAAATTCTCAGAGCGATAGGATATGTCGCTGCCTAAACTAGGCCGAAAGTGCAGAAAGCCAGACGTCGTAACTTCTCTACGTAATGCGTTAGCAGGCGTTACGTTATACCAGACGTTACGCTGCCGGATAGTCGCCAGTTAGATAAAGTTCCTTCACCCTGGCTGTCAACGGCGCGCTGCCGCGCTGTCGTAAGTGCGTTTTCACCGCCTCGTAACGTGCCGACCGTGCCGCGCCGCGCCGTTTATCGATCGATCGAACCACGGATTTATGCGACTGTCGAAATGCTGTACCAGCCAGTTTCGGTTGCACGACGGTAGTAGCACTATCATTATGCCTGCCAATCTGTTCCGCTGATAAAAAGCGGCCGCCTTAGGTGGCCCGGATGATGTAGTAACGCTGTTAATTGTGATACAGACGAAGATAAGATACATTTTGCGAAAGTCCGATCGAACTGTTCGACTAATACGAACTGATACAATGATTAATAAAAGTTCAACGTTCCTTGAAGAATATTATTTACGAGATTGTCATTACGAAAATACTATTACGGGAATAACTTCTCAGGATCAAAACAACTGTAGTTTCTCTCTCAATTTTGTCTCTAATAAAAGTTTCATATAACAATTCCATTTGATACGCACCATTATTATTTTCATCGTCGTACACAAATATGAAATTTCTATCCTACTTTTTTAATTGTATTTTGTTATTTTATTCTTGTTATTTCGTTGTTCGTTATCCCGTTTTTGTTTTATCCTCGGGTTTGCTTCGGTTATTTAATCCTGGCTACTATCAGTAGTGTAGAGTTGTCATTAAAAAGCGAATAGTAACGCGACATTATTACCTCGTAATACTTATAACGTTACACTTAATTTCAAACGCATGAAGTCCTTTCACTGCGCGCATAACGGTCTTCACGCGGTTGCAATCGTCACGCGCACGCCTGCGCAAGAATAATGTAATAGCTATTTAAACCTATCCTAGAATTATTCATGCAAACGATACATAAGGTACTTTTCGAAAATATGCCAGATTCTTTTGAAAAGGCAGCAGAAAATATATCAGAGTGTCTTTAAAAAGCTAAATTTATTTATATTTCATTTAAAACTTTATTAGATAGGCAATAAAAGTAAAGTCTAATTCCGAATTATCCCGATGGTATTATTTTAATAGAAAAGGTAAAAAAATGTTTGTATAAAACATTAAATCCAGCTGCTAAGTCTATACGGATCTTTTTCAGGTAAGTATGAGAGCGTCGACGAAAATGCAGCGATACGCTAATGATTTCGTCAACCCTATTAGTCGCCGTATTTATACTCGCGTGCAGTGTCTTATATTAGATACGGTCAAAGTGCAACGTCCTCCGTTCTCCGTCGTCGAGGTCGATCGCGCCAGCCGAGAGCGCGGCGTTGGAATATTCAGAGGCGGGTCACAGCATATCTTTACTCGGTGCGAAATACAATAAAATCTAAATATAAGGCACAAGGATTACGTTGCCGCAACAAAATAATTGTAATAAATTTAAGTATAATTGTGCGAAGGCCTTGGAACGAGAAGTGAGTCAAGTGCATTTTTTTTTTGCTTATACAATAGTCTATCCGATCAGTATAAGAAGTCTTACAAGTAACGTTAAGCGCGGGGAGAAAGGTGACGTTAGTTTCGTTAGACGCGTTTTGATTATCGCGACAATTGTGCAGCCCATTATATAGTTGAACGCGATAATTTCTACGCCGCCGTCGAGAGGAGTGCACGAGAAAAACTCTAAATCTAGATTAAAAAAATTTCGCAATATGCAATCAAGTATCCGGCCAATTCCTCAGAAGCCTCGCGAAGCCTCGCCTCTGATCGGCGATCTTCGACTCGCGGGGGTGAATGTCCGCCCACTAGGACAAGCTGCATCGAAATTGCATACGCGGTTCATTCGTCACGGAACGCAGTCGTGCGCAGGTAAACATGATCTGCCCGAGCAATTGATCGCCCACCTCTTCTCGGCGAGATTCACACGTTGGGCCGGTGACCCTTTGCTATTTTTGCGCGCGCAGACTTCGCTAATATGCACCGTTTGATTCCGTTTTATATCCCCGTTGCCTTTCATACAGAGCAAATATTGATGGACATTATGTGATGATTGAATATAATGAAGCACGATTAAATTCATCGGTCCATTGACAGTTAACGCGATATCTGAAACAAAATTCGCTGAAATTTATAGCAAACACAATTTTTGCGAGAGAAATATAAGTTTATTTATCTTTTCTCGATTATTTTTCCGACTAAAAGTAATGCTATTCAACCGTTTCTAAATTCATCACCGAAAATGGCGGAAAATTTAAAGCATTAGCGTACGGAAAAAAGCTCGTTCTGATAATACATCAGTAGTTGCGACACGTCGCGACGGTCTGCCAGGGATTGTTGGAGCGGATTAAGGTATGCCGAGGACCAATATAAGCGTAACCCATTCGCTTGACGGTGATACGGCGCGCAAGCCGCCGCCTAACTCATCGATTTCACCATAGGCGATATTTCTCCATAGATCATATACTAGATTGCAGTTAGTATAATATTTTACTATCGAGATATCGGTAGATTTATGGCGGCTCATTTATTAATTTACAAATTGTTACGTGACTTTTATGTATATATATATATATATATATTCGACTTTGCATTTTGCATCAAACAAATAAATTATTCAATTATACAACTCTAAACATTTTAAATGATTTTTTTAGTCTGTGCACAATGCGTGGAGATTAAGGTGCCAATTCATGAGACGCTGAAAATGAGCGTCAACAAGGTGAACGTGGTGGTTTCGCTTTGACGCTAGCGTCAAAGAAATGAAGTTGAATTTGTTTAATATTCAGCGTCGTCGCTGAATCGTCGTTAATCGTCCCAGTACAATCAAACATACACTTCGAACTACGTAAAATATTAATTATTTTCAAGTAATATCTTCAAGTAATAATATTTTATGGATACATATATAAATAAAAGATATTATTTCTGAAGATTTTTGCTTGCTGAAAATGAGCGTCGAGCGTCAACGTGAAAAGGCACCTTTAAATGTTTCATAACGGTAAAATTATGAAGACAAAATATTTTGCACTTCGAACAAATGCCATGCATTTAATGAGAATGAATATGAAGAGAATGAGATTAAGCAAGACGGGTTTCGCTTGGACGAAGGAGTTAATCCGAGCGTTTATCCGCAACGTATGTAGAGCATAGTAGGAAAAAGGGACGGCTGGTTTCTATATTGAAAATTGCCAAAGCGTTCATAAATCAAATGCCACGTGTGCGAGAATTGTGATTGCCAACCGCAGGAATTTAGCTTGCAAAAATCGCGCTTTACTCGTCCATCGCGCGCGCGCGCTCTTAAAATCATATCTGTTAAAAGAGCATTATACTCTTGATGAAATTGATTCGTTCATGTTCAAGATATCACCCATCGTGGAAATTTTAATCAAGTTTAGAGGGGATCGTGTGTGTTGAACTCCGGCTCGAGAGCAAAATCGGAGAAAGGATACGATCGCTCGCAACAATCGCCTCGTGATTCTAAGAGTTTCCAAATGACAAATGGTTGCACTTTGTACGCCGCCACACCCGCTCAAGGGATTATACTGACGCTAATGCGACCGATGTATAAGCTTGAGACACGCGCGCGCGCGGAGATACACAAGCAAATACTCGGCGGCGCCCGCTCTCCGGGAAAATTATACGTCAAGCATAAGTGACGCGTAAATTCTAGTGTAACTTCAGTAGAGAAAAAAAAGGATATCTCATTACGTTTCGTCACGATCTCCTTCCTCTCCCGCGCGTTGCACGTTCCGATAATTATATGTCAAACTAGATAAATAGAATTCTATCATCGCTTGCGCGCTCATTATGAAAATTAGAGCCTTTCGAATTTCAATTTACAGGATTTCACGGTAACATAATCGTGCTGTGCTATTAATGAACTTCCAGCCATTATAACGTAAGATACAATTTATTTGTTCTATTTCTTCACCCAGTACAATTTATAAATAAAGAGCAAGGAGTGTAGATAGCATTGATTTAAGTCGTTTAATCTCTTTACTAAATCAACAGACAGATTTTCCTATCTGATTCCTCTATTTTAAATATGTGAACAAGCGCAACGATTGTTCGCCAATCCGTAAACGCAAACGCGGGCAGATCGCGGCGATCTATGTTGAAGATTCTCTCGGGACGAGCATGCCCGCGTGCGAGCATCTGCAGTGAATGCATCTTTGCACTTGACGTACATGACACGCGATTCCGCGGTGGCACAGAGACGCCGAGAGTTCACGGCGGTACATTGTTCCACTGGCAGAAGGTTCTCTTCACCCTTCACCGCGGTTCCACGATCAAACGATCGTGCGCGACGATCGTCTCCGCGAGGGCGATTCTTTTTATTAAATATACGGACGTGTACATACGCAATCTATGACAAGGACTGCTCGACCGCGATAAATGAGAAATTAGGTGACGTTTAATCTTTCGAAAACTAAATTTTTTTTGTAAGAATCTTTAATTAAAATCTCCAAATCTTTAATGGCTCGAGTTCTCGGATCCGCGAGATTTACTTGCTCTTTCGAATTCCTCACAAAGTCCTCTCCTAGTAAATCGTAGGATATCTCAGAGGGTCGCGGGTTTCTTAGAGCTCCGTAGAATCTTCGTATATTTAGAAAATTTCAAATTCAAGGATAATTATTGCTATCTTCAACAAGAGAGAGCAGAACGATCACTTCTTGATCTCTTTGTGATCAAGATGGCCGCTTCTCGCAGTACCTGGATGACCTAGAGCATTATACATAAGATGATATATCGGATTTCCGAGGCTGCACTCGGCGGCCTCCCACGTTCTGGAGACGTAACCCAACCTAGCCTAGAAACGGCTAGACGAAAAGCGTACTCGGCGCGGAGAGACCGAGGGTACGACCTCGGCGGGCCATCGGCCTGGCACACGGTGACCTCCCTCGATCTAGGGCGCTGCAACCGTGCTCTGACGTCATCTTCGCTCACTCACTCAACCAGCCGAGTCAACCTGTGCATTCAGCTGCACGATGCATGCTTTCTCGAGTATCACCATATAGCTGTGTACAGCAAATCGACTGATTAGAGATGAGGAAAAGGACAATGGGAAAAAATGACGTCGCCTGACAGTTACCTTCTAACTCTCTCGAATCATCTACATTTCATATTAAATATCCATTAAATACTCAGAAATAAACAAGTGCTTTTATATATCTACAGATATAATATACATATATTTAATATTTTAATAAAAAAAACTTATTTAATGAATGCAAAATATTTATTTTACGTTAAGTAGATAAATGAAGCTTGTACTTTTTTGGTAGATAAAAGATAAATAAAAGCTTTAATCAAGCTATATAATTATAAAATATATTATCCTTATTTTTATAATTATTAATATAATTATAAAAATAAGGATAACTATCAACTCAGATACGTAGAGAAGGCCAATAAGAAGAAAACGATTTGGTGTGAGAGAGCCTTAAGAACGACGGTTAGAACAGATCATTCCGTTGACCGACACTCAGTGCGTTGCCCGATCGGCCTTCGAAATCGGGGGCGCATATTCCATTTGCGATTAAGGGGTTTGAAAGGACATCGGACACACAGACACACACACGGACGGACGTCATCGACAATGATAACGCGAAGGCGAAAGACAACTTTCGCGTCGTGGCGGCTCGCGTTACCGCAACCGTGACTCGCGGGGAAAAAAATGCAAACTTCTTTCTTTCCGCACAGCTTTTCAGCCCTACTTTTTCAGTTCTCGGCCTCGGTGTCGCCATTGATTTATTCGGACACCCGCGTCCCTGTCGAGTCGTTACTCTGTCACGACATATTTGTCGCGTAATATATTTACGCCATCCAGCGACGTTGTGTATTTATGAGAACTATTCGTAGCGCCGAGTTATTGTGGAAGAGGAGAAGTGGAGTGCAAAGAAGGGATGGAAGGAGGAAGGGCGAGAAGGACAAATATCATTTGACCTGCGTGCTCGTCGCGCAATTAATGCTCAGCACCTACATCTCCTTTTAGATGATTTAATTGCTGGTTTCAGAATCCGTTCAACATGGCTTCGCTCGTGTCGTATTTCGCTCTCCCCGCGGATTGTATAAAACGGCAAGTTAGATTGCACGCGATGCGTAACTCATAATGTCGCCGACACTCCGGCTTCGGAACAGCGCAGCGTAAACCGTTGAAAGCCACTGGCCAGGACAAGGTCTTGCCGAGAGTGCATTGCGCCCCGATGGCAAGGCGGGCAGAGCTCTGCTCCGTAGAAGGAGAAACGGATATGTGTATATACATATACATGTGTTAAATTGATTCCATCCTGTCTTCCCCGCCTCCTTTCTTTCTTTCTTTCTTTCGGGTGGTTTTTCGCGAATGGTCGAACGAAGCGCCGAGTGAAAATTGTGCCCTTGTGCGAAGATATTCTCTCCCAGCGGAACCTTCCTTTTTTTCCCCCTTCTCGTCTTTATCTCACATCTCCTTGCCTATCTTTCTCTTTCACTCTTGCTATCTCCCGCTCGTTCTGTCTGACTCGCAGTGTCGCTGTCGCCGTTCCTCTTTCGGATTCACGAGACTGCTAGCGAACGTCCCCATTTCCGAAGGCCGTGTGCGGACGTCGAACCACCGCCGTCGAGGACGGGGTGAGCGGCTTGGCCGCGCAGCTCGCTTTTGCGCCTTAGGGTGCTTTCACAGTCTCGCTGCACCGATAGACGGCGAATGTGTTTTTCCTCTCAAAACTCGCGCTACTCAAAACTATTTCTTTATTATTCTGCAAAAGTACGAGATATCCTTGAATTCATAAATTTTCAAAACTTACTGATGCTGAGATTTTCGAATGTTCAGAATTTGAAATCTTGAAGCATCTTAAAGCATCCGCTTTAATCATATTCTTAAATTACTAGTATTTTATTGTTAAAAGAATAATAATCTTAAACTTCGAAAGAAAATGATCTGTTGTAATGTATGCCGATATCTAGGAAATATATAAAAGTTTACTTTACAAAACACGAAAGCGCATCACGAAGAAGACTATCTGTAACATATATGCATGTGTGCGTTATTACGATGTCAGATAAAGAATTATATGTTAGCCAGTTAACGAATGATTTATTGGGTGCAGATACTTTCATGTGTCGGAGTTTGAAAGCTCAATTATAGTGATAAAAATATTGAAATCAATAAAATATACTTGTGCCATTCTAGTACTTGAATAACTCCAGAGCATTCGGCGTAATAATCTGTTATTATAAGATATTTGCGTTGTGCCGTAAAGTGGAAGCAACGACCGATAACGAGAACAATAAACGATATCTGTAGTATTGTAACTCGAGAAAACTGGCATTCACACAAGACCCAGAGTGAAATTTAATAGTGAAATTTCTCAATCCTCGATTTTTCTAGCGAAAATATATTGGCATTTCTTACAATAGAGAAGGTGATTCAACAGCTTAATGAGTTATACTCAATAAATTCAAAATATTTAGACATCTCGTTTGCTCTACACAGAGCAAAGATATCGCAAAACGAACGTGGTTTTCTCATCGAGTCAGTATTGTATAAATTTTTGCTTCTATATCTCCGGATTTATGCGTGGCTGCGTGAATGCGTAAAGCGAACAACATTTAATGAGTTGTCCCATGTGATATTCATTTCTTCGTGCGCTAAGTAGCAGTTTTAGCAATAAGATTGGACTCTCGCGCGCGATCAGGTCTGCGTGCCTGCATTCAGCTGCTAATGAATTTCACAACACTGCCGTTTCGCGACTACGAACCGCTTCGCCTGTCCGTGGGCGGATTTATCCTTGGTGCTTTCTAGCGCAGATGGAGCTCAAACGATGCACTGAACAGAATCCGTTCACATAAAACGCTTCAGAAGCGATAAATGTTTCCAGTATTCATTTTCTCATTTGACGTCTGAGAAATCGGAGCATTTGAGGCTCGGGGGACTCGGAAAATCAAAGAAGAACCTCAAAGATGCGAGATCTGGAAATTCGATCAAAGAACGAGGTGATCTATATTACGCTGATAGCGACGACGCTGATGTCGCGATAATTGCAGCGGCGCTGCAAAATTAATAATTCTATCTCGTCACTTTGAGATTACATTCTTAGAAATTCAGTGTGGTGTAACAAACGCACACGCGGACTCGAAAGTTCCTGATTTCGTAACGCCGTGAACGGACTCGAGTTCGATGTCCGCGCTACGCTCCGGCATGAATTCGCCGTTTCATAATAGTCGATCGAACACCACGAATCTATCCTCCGCCAACTGAGAAAGCCGGTATGAGCATTTCTAAGCTCGAACCGCGGCCTACGATCGCGACGCCAATCAAACTTTTTTTTGACGAACGACTTCCGCTTGCCTTGACGATAAAAATAGCGACTCGTTCGATAAGTGCTTTAGTAAAGGAAATAGAAGCTTTCGGAGCCTTTTCACAGAGATTAATAGGATATTGATCCGAAAAAAGAGCAGTGCCAATCAGTATAGAAGCAAACCGTTGTATCTCGATTTTATTGTACGTTTTTTTTTTAATTAAAGAAAAATAATTTTGTTTAAATTTGTTGGTCCCTAGATCCCTAAATTGATTTTCAGAGCTCCGCCTTTTTCGTTCTTCGATAATCATATTCGCTCATGTATTTGCATACAGATATCAACGAGTTCCGTTTGTGTGACCTACCATTGTAATGAAAGTGCTCGCAAAACCGAGCGCGGAGCGAAATTCTCCGCTAATTCTCGCGAGCGAAACGGGTCGGGCTTGTATCGAGCCGAGCGACAACGACAGTGCGTTATTAGAGGCGTTTGATGACGCAAAGTGCGGAGGACGGAGAGGATGGGCGGGGTATGAGGAGAGGAGAGCGGGGACAGCGAGAGAGAGAAAGAGAGAGAGAGAGAGAGACTTGCCAGGTCGTTGTTCTCTCGCGTTAGTGGGACACTTTCGGCGTTACTGGCACGCATCGCGCATACGTACGTACGCTGCTTCTCGTACTTTCGTTCGGCCTGTGCCGAACCGACTAGCTCACGATGCAACTGACGATTAATCTCAATTATCGAGCCATAACAATTAAATGACTCGGCCTTGATTTAATATACAGGTTGCAAGTGACCGAACATCCGGGGGAGGGGGGGGGGTGAGGGGGGCTTTTCGTCCGAGTATCTCGGATAATTTGAGAGGAAACAGCGATAGATTCGAGAACGGTAGCAGATATCCGTCTAAAATTTTTGCAACTAAATCAAAGTTTACCCGCTTGAAAATCCCTGACGATTCTCAATACATCCATTTGTTCGTGCTTGCATGCACATACACACGGCACCGGGCTGATACATACGGATCGACTCGCATGTGTTAATACGCTCGCCTTTCGTATACGCGGTGTGTCAGTGCGCCGGCCTAGATTCTCCCGGGTTCAACACTCGCTATCGAGGTGACTGCTGCTCGCTCTCGGCTTGCTCAACGCAACCCAACGACCGAATAAGCTCCCACCGAGCGCAGCCACTGTTCGTGAAACGGTGTCCAACAGGACCTCCTCGCTGTGAACGAGGCGATCACTCAAGGTATCGTCAGAAAGTAAATGTTTCAAGGCTTGGGAGATTTCAGAGAGAGTGTGCGAAAGTGTGTAAGAGAGAGAGAGGGGGGATGGGAGAGAGGGAGAACCAGAAATTCAATTTAAATGAAATTTTAGAAACATAATTAGTTACAATTTATATCACTTTGCTCAATTTTAGTGTAAATTAATGCGGAACTTCTTGGTAAGTAGCTAAACTCTCGTTTCTTAATGAAAATTTAATATATTGAAAGCGTTTCAATAAATAGCTATGAGAAAGAATTAAACTTTCGATCCAAGCCTGCACTAGTCTTAGTGTGTGAGATGTAACGTAACGAAGTGTCGTCGTGGAATGAAGTTTTTTGGGATATATATCTCGAAGCATTCGAGAAATTTCTGAGAGCGAAACTGAACTACAGTTACCGGACTGATTGCTCAACACGGAGGCCGGGGTAACTCCTCGTGGTGCAGCGACCGTTCGAGGACGCGTTTCAAGCAGTTCAACGCGTGCTCTCTCTCTCTCTCTCTCTCTCTCTCTCTCTCTCTCTCTCTCTCTCTCTCTCTCTCTCTCTCTCTCTCTCTCTCTCTCTCTGCCCGCCTACTTTTACTTTCGCGCGCCGGCACCGCGTTCCGACCGTCGTAACGGGGCTGTAGGGAGCTATCGATCCTTGATCAGATCGATAAAAGGTGGGGAAGCATGATGAATTTTAAGTTCTTCCGATAATGAGTGCGAGCAGACGTGATTTTACTCGAACGTGACGGCGACGAGGGCAACGTTAAAACGTTCGTAGACCTGAACATTGCCTAAATTATACTTAGGCGGCTTCTGCATATGAAGAAACGTGAATCATCGGAGATTTCTATACTTGTCTCCCTGTTTCTTAGGATAAAGGTTTCGTAGGAAGAAATAGATATCAATGAAACTTGTTTTCTTCAGTTTTCTTAGTACCACCGCTTATATCAATTTAAAATCTCTATAAACTACGAATAAAAAAATAATAAATCATCGAATGCCGGTCAACTTGCTCAGTTATGTCACTCTACATATCGTTCCTTATGCAATTGCAAGTGACGAAATTGGGAAGTAAAGTTTTATTACCTAACAAGACAACGAACAACGCGAGAGAGTAGTCGACTGTGATTGCAGTAGTTGCACAATTTCCGGGATAGAATCCCGTAAGATTAGGCCACGTTATAGATTTACGCGGAGCGCGATTTGAATACATATCTATTACATGTCTCGGTAGTTCGGTAGCTCGCGGTACGTTTCGCCATCGGCCGTGTGCCACCGATTCGTGTTTATTTTCCAAGTGTTTCCGCGCTTATTTCCTCGCACTGAAGTAACGCGTTCCACATGCGATCGCATTTACGTTCGATCGCATGTGCAATTAGGCACGACGGTAATTTGTTTTCCCCATAACATCGATCTCGGCCATTAAAATCACTTCGATATACATCACGAGTTAGATTAATGAGAATGTTCCTCGTGACGTGATAGAACTTTAACCGTATCTATAGTTAGATTGTCTGAGCCTCGGATATTCGATTATATGCAGATGCAGAGGCTAATGATCATTAGAGCATCTTAACTGCTCAGAATGTTGCAAGTAATTGTTCCGCGCTACGTGATACACGCCGTGTTCTGCAACATACATTCATCCGTTATGTCTTGCGGCTTAAATCGGGCCGCACGGTCGCTTACGTTCTACTGTTTTCACCGCGAAAGCGAAAGAGAGTGAAAGCGTTTCGTGAAGTACATTAACCTAATGAGGGAGTGGCATCTTCGAGAAATTGCGCGACTCGATTGCAACTCGGAGTAAAATTTCGGCCGCCCGGTAACGTAATAAATCCGCGACTGGAAGAAGTAACGGCACTTGCGCGACACTTTGTTAGCTTTGTTTACGCGCGCCGTTTCAACCATCGGGAACGGGAGCGTGATAAAAATCTCTCTCATATGTAATAAACACCGCGCACGTGTGAAAGATATTTCGGGAATACACGCCTCACTCGAGTCGCATCAGATTAATAAAGTGTTGCGACGGTAAAAGCGTTTGATGATTGCTGATACGATATTGCGAAGCTTTAACGAGAATGAAAGTAAAAAAAAAAAAATTATCTGGCCGGTTGAGAGTCGCTGGCTAGTGTGTAATAGTTTCGATCGAAAGGAGGTTACGGAGTGACTGAACTTTGACTTCGCTCGTGTGCGAGAATCGGTTACTTGCACGCATACGTACGCAGGCACGTTTAGCAAATACCATCGCAAGCCTGAACAAACCAGCCGGCATATACTGACATCGTATATGCACACCAGTGCATCGGAATCTATATACAGTTGATCAACGAACCACTCGAGTCGCCACGTGTCGTGAGTAATTGCACGTATTGCATTACGCGTAAGATTCGCAGATGCATCCTGCAAATCGAGTCTGCCAGGTCTAGCTTTAGACCGTCTGAGATTTATTTGTCGCGGAGATTAAGTTGATGTCAATACGAGATGAGCGCCAAGCACACATAACATATTAACGATACGACAAAGTCTTAATAATGTAATGTAAAGCTAAATATATGTAACTGGTTCTAAATGTGAGACAAATAAGTTAATAGGTAGGAATTAGATAAGGATGTTAAAGAATTGTTACATGTAAATGTTTATAATTCAGATAGTTACGATTTTTATGTTTAATATTTAAATATTCCTTTGACCATGTATACATTATTTAAAAATTTTACTTAATGTTACAAAAATAAAACTGCTTAATAATAATAAACATCAGAATAGCTTACTTAAATAAGGATCACTTTTTTATAATACTTTTAGGAATTAGTATGCTCTTCTAATAACGTTCGAATAAGCAGTATTTATAAAAATTAATTTATTAATTTTTTTAAGTTAAATGATGCATTTTATTGTTATTTAGGCCAAAGCTTTTTGGCCTTTTCCAAAAGATTCAAAGCGGAAGACGGGAAAAGATTTAAAAATAGATCCAATAAAACTCAAAAAAGTGTCACTTGCACTTGAAAACTAAAAAGGAGAGAGAGAGAGAGAGAGAGGACAAAAAGAAATTGTGCAAAGTGAAAATTCTATCGCGCTTCGCATCAACTTTCACGTTATTAACTAGTGGGTGCCGTTTGGAGAAGTTGCATTAGTAGTGCCTATAAGAATGTGAGTATCAATGATTGAAAGAAAGGGAAACTTCACACTAAGACTTGTAGTATGTCATTCATTCGGTCTAATTTTAACACAAACTAGTTCTAAACGTGAGACAAAAAATTAATAAGTAGGAATTAGATAAGTATATTAAATTACATTTAATCACATGTATAATAATTACATGTAATTTAATTTACTTATCTATAATTTACTTATTTAATTCCTATACCTATTAATTTTTTATTATTACATGCAAATGTTTATAATTCGTAAACAGATAGTAAACAGATAGTTACGGTTTTTATACGTAATAATTAAATTAAATTTCTTTAAGACTACATTATTTAAAAAATTTTAAAATCCATCCTCTTTATATATGTATAAGTATACCCGCGCATACACGTACAAACATACACAAGCAAGGTTTTAATTATTAAAACTGTCTAGTATACTTCAGTTTTATAAATGTTAAAGTCAAGACTCAATATCCCGCTCTTTAATTATCATTAAAGTTATATTATGCCTGTCATAAAATCATTTGATGTGATTTGAATAATTGGCCGCGCATTCTACGCGTTACAACTTGCCTCGTGATTGTGGATAGCAGGTCTATTAAGGGCCGTACGCTAGCTAAAATGAGACTCGCACACGCGCAGAACATACTATGCCGTTACCACGCAATTTGCAGCAATGCAATTGCGTAACATGCTTTTGCGGTAAGGATACTTAATCTGACTGTCTATCCTCTCACTTCGTCAACAATACGGAAAGAGTGCGGCGTGAGGGTGCGTTGACCTGGCGTGAAAGAAATTATCGTAGTTTATTTGTAATGCTCCTGGAGAGAACTATAGAGCGTAATTATGTAGAACCAATAGACACGATGCTGATAAAACTAAATTGAACTTTTTGGAGAAGCTTTGATGGATGGACTCCATTTTCGAAATAATGGTATCTTCAATCTTTTCTACGTGAGGTAATTCGACCTAAAGAAAATTCTGATAAAGAAAATTAATACATAAAATAAATAAAATGTAGTAAATACTAATCTGCTACTATTTGCCAAAAGAATTACATGATACAGCGAATTCCCTGTTTATAATTAAAAATACATAAATTTTGATATAGTCTTACAATGCGAGGATTCAAATAAATCAAAGAAGTAGTCGTATTTTTCATTTTTACTCGCTGGCTTTACATCCGTAAACAAAACAGTGACATATTCATTTAAACAGTTCTCACTTTGCGTGTGAGAATTGTTCGCGCGACTGGTAAGAACATCAAAGACGCGTGTAATCAGACTGACCGAAGTCAGTCAAGTAGGTAACTTCTGTATCGGGCAGATCACTCTCCCTCAACGGGTCGGTCAAACTAGTAGGTGGCAGTACAGTTCAGACCGCAAAGAGAGGAGAAAACGCGTGAGAGGCTTGCCAGATCATTCTGCTTTACAATACGTCCGATAGAGTCTGCTAGCGTCGTATCGCTGGGCGACATCTGCTTTTCAGCATGTATACTACTGTTCAAACACTGTTCATTTCATGCAGCAACAGGTTTCACGTGTACGCGCGCACGTAAGCGGCCACGTGGTTTTCTGACACTCGTTTTCGGCATAAGCGCGACATTAACGCGAGATAATTTTATATTGTAACAATGACTTTTTTTAACAGTCCAGAGAGTACGCACGTCCAAAAGACGTCGTAATAATGTCTTTAAGATGTCTTTTAGACACGTATGTCTAAAAGATGTCTTAAAAACGTCATTACGACGTCTTTTAGACATGCGTACTGCCTAATAGATTAAATCAAACACGATACGAGCGTGTCAACCTGATCTCCGATAACGCGATAATTATCGATGTTTTGTAGATATTGATTATTTAAAAAATGTAATTTTTTTAAATCGATTTTTTGGATGTCGGTTTATTTTTTCAACATCGTTTATCTTTATCCGATCTGTACCGATCGGGCACAGTGGATTACAAATATCATAGCAGAATATTATACAAGAACATAACACTATTTTATCAATGTGATTAATATATTTATTATAAATAATTATTATATAAGAACTTACTATCATAGTTTGATATAGAATCGTTAGGCACCAAACAGTCATCACGAACTTACCTGAAACAAAAAAAAAGTCATATGAGAAAATTATTGCTCGATCGATCGTATAGAAATGCTTTATTTTGTTATTTTAAATCGAGATAGTTATAAAATATGGCTAATATCGCAAGGGATGTAATATTTCTATTGCCGTAAGGGTTATTGACCCGAGCATCCCTTGAGTTTATATATGCTTGCAGTCGCAGGCGTGTGTGTCCGCGTGTAAAGCACGAGAGGGCAAAAGTGGGAATGACAGGAGGGCGGATAACTACTACGACAGAGAGAGGGAAGCGTATAGTTTCCTACAAATACATTGCTAAAGCCATGCAACGTTACCATCTTGTGACAAGCGTTTGACGCTACAGAGGGGGAACGTATATCTACATGCGATTGACACTATGATACCGCTTGCTGTAGGTTAGGGATATCTTTATAAAGCCTGATTCGCACTATGGAATTAGTATTCGCAATCAGCAGTCATTCTTTCAAGTAATTTAATACTTTGATGCTGAAAATAGGATCAAACGAGCTGTCGCTTTTTTTTATGGGAAGACATTACCGTTTGCTATTCGAGAGCTATATATTTCAAATTTATTTTAACATTTATACTATCACACAAATATCTATTTTAAATATATTACGATTCTTTTATGTGCTGTAAATCGTATCTCCCGATATGGGTCGCACGTCATGCGGGTATGATACGGTGGTGAGAGATAGCAAAGTCGGAAACAGGGGACTACGTTTTCGTAAATAGATGTAGGATCCGGAAACGAGCTGCGAGCTTGAAGCTTAGAGTTCGAGGACGCGCCGTTACCACCCCCCGACCCTTCTCGGCCAAGTTCGATCTTCCTCTCCACTAACCGCCCCTAAAGTCCCGGCACGATTCCCAACCCCGGAGACCTTCACCCCATTTAGCCTTCACCGAGCTCCGCCGGATTCAGGGCTTTCGAACGGCTATACATCAACGAGGACCTCTTTGTCCGCGAAACCCGTCGCTGCCCCCACGAGCGAAATATTGCGCGACACGTGGAGCCAACAAAGACAAAGAAAAAAGATTGACTACAACCCCACAAGCTATTCCGGGGAGGGTGTTCTCACTTCGCATTCCGCTCGACAACGCTGATTTCGCTCTCTTTCGGCGAGGACAGTCTTTGTTTTCTTTTTTCTGACTCTCGACACGTCTTTCGATCGGATTTTCTTCCCAGGGTTTCATCGCGTATATTATTTTCTTCTCAATATAGCACGCTAACTGTATTTATAGACTGCGTTACATTGAAAGGGAAGATATTTTTATTTTATTTGAATACATCAAGTAAATAATACAAGGGGGCGTTACTCAGCTATATTTCTCTTCATAACTGTTTGATCGATTACACGAGCCATCGTTCCATTATCATCGACCTTCAGCGAACGAATCCCTTTCTTAAGTCTATCTCTCCAATTTTCATCTGGTTGAGTGTATATGAATTAATATCTTATGATTACAGGAACGGAGCTGGATTTTTTTTCCGTATGCCTCCGGCGCGATATTACGCCGGAATCGCTCCCGCGTCGCCACGACAATAACAATAAATCCGAAGGACGAGAATCGATTCAATATTCTCGATATTTTATCTCCGTCACTTCCTATCTAACCCGTGACAGAGTAACCCAAATCCCACGAGTACGTCCGAAGTGATCGTCGCGCGCACATTTTGGGGTCAGCAGACGAGGAGGGACCAAGGCAGCACGTGCCGCCGACTATACCGTTGTCAGGGTAACGACGACCTTGTCCCGCGCAATCAGCCCCGGAATCCCGATGCCCTCTCTTCCGGTATCTTTGCCAATCGACGAAAACTCGCCATATGGCGATAATGCTTTCCGAACGCCGTCATAACGCCGGAAGAAACTCGTTTCCATGCTAATAGTGGTATCGCTCAATATATCGACCTCGCTAATTCGTCGTTTATTTCGTTCGCTTTACTCATTTTTCAGGAATAATGATTCTTGAATGGCTTTTTTTTGTAGAGAACTTCCGGTGTACATTATAAAACGTATATTTTTAAATATCGCATGAATTTTTATCGAAAGATACTAATAGAGACTTAGAAGAAGCACGTTATAAAAATTGTAATAAATAATATTACCAATTTTTTTAAATTTTACTTAAAAAAATTGCAATTGGGAATAAAATGTTTATTGACGTTATATAACGTTGAATAAGGTACAATGCATGAATGATACGGTAGGCGACGAGAGGTTGGAAAATTAAAAACGAATAATCTCGCACGTGTCTCCAAGTGGAACGAACAAAGCATCACGATCGAATTAGGAATTGTCTTTGTTCCGAGATACTTTAGGGATGGCGACGAGAGTCAACCGACCCTTTTGCTTCGCAGGACGTCGCGAGGGACCGCGAGCCTGATTTGAGGGAGAAAGAGATTGCGTCATCCCGTCTGAGAAGTGGAGAACTTCGGAAATTAGGACGAATAATTTTCCAAATTTAACCATGAACTCATCGAGACCTTCCGTGTCAAACTATTCATTCTAATTAACTGATAGTATGCGATTGATTACATTCAGTTAAAAATTATTCCTTATGAAAAAGTACGCTGACGTCACTTTTATCGAATTCCTCTCTTATCTTTCGGACTTTATCTTTGTAAAAATGAAAGTCACGTATAGTGTCTGCAATGTCACAGTTATATAAATCAATGTTACACGAACGAGATATACATACATATCTATATATTTCCCAAATTTATACATATGCATATATAAATTTGAAAAATTATACGCACACACACACACACGCGCATATACAAGCACACATATACATGTGGAATACATTACTTCAAGTGACATTAAAACAGAAGGGGTTGATTACGGGGTTTGACGATGTTCTTCCGGCTGAAGGCAATGTACGTCTGCACCCACGTCTTTGTTCATCGTCAGGCCCTTCGTTCTGCCGGTGCAGACGCGCGACGCAAGTACACGGGGGTGCATCGTAAACCGCCCTATAAAAGCCGCGTATCACACAAGGGCGAATGTTGCAAGGGCCGAAGCCGAAGGTAGTTTTACGGTGTATTCGCGTAGTCATAGCAACGCACGTCTATGCCGTCCAATCGATAAAGTGCAACATTCAGGCTGGCGTATGAGAATTTTCGATTGACTGACATATATTTCCGTCTCCAGTTTATCCTATAATTTTCATTATCTTATAAAATCAAAATTATAAAGTATATTCGAAAAATCACGTGGCGAACATAATATCTTATCTATTAGTAGGAAGATATATTGACTCCCCCCTTGATCCAAAAATAAATCTAGAAATATGTAGAAATGTATCTTATTATATAAATTTGTGTATGTACATAAGTATGTCCGTATAAACTTGTGTAAATATATGAATAATTTTTTTATAATGTAATAGACTTTCTTTAGTGAATAAAAGTAGAAAATAAATTTACAGTTCTTTTAACAGGATTAAAAACTCTAATATTAATAGCAATTATTCTTCAATTCTGATAAGCGCGACAGTCTCGCTGCGGGATCTATATCGCTTTCTTTCAGAACGATTGCAAGCGCGATAGCTCTCGATCGTCCGAGACAGAGGGTAGAGGGTAGAAAGTAGAAACGCAGCCCTCGGGTGGGCGTTGCAAGGGTAGTTTAGTGGCGGTCGCTATGGAAACCCCGAAGAGCCGATGTTCACTGCACCCCCGTTGTGGACCTTGAATGAGAATCGAAGGGCATATCACAGACGAAGGTACAGCGAATTCGCGAGCATTTTTTTCTTCTTTAAATTCGTCATTTATCATAGAAATATTGGAAGCGGAGAATAGACATTTTTTTACTCCTTCTAACCAAGAATCTATAGATTCATAAAATATCCCTAATATATTCTTTTTACGAGGAAGAGAAAGATATTAAATTTTTGCCCTTTGGATTAAAAATTATTTTAAGACAAGCAATTAGTATAAAATCCGACCAGGTAAGTACAAAAAGATTCACGTTACTTTCGTCCGAATCTAGGAATGCTTTTATTAAGGCCTACACTTCCCGCGAATTTGGACGCAAATCATCAATTTGCGAAAGTGCCGTAGGCAGCCACGTGTTCTCTTTTTTTATATTACACCGTGCGGATGCCGTAGTCCTCTATTTCGCGGTGCCGAGTAGTCCGTGGAGGTCTTTTGCCTCCTCTGAGGAATCGACGTCCCGGTCACCGACATCGGGTGCAGTAACCAAGGAGTAGGTTATCCGCGGACCTTCACCGCACGACAAGAGGTCGAAGACCCTACGGTACCTTCGTACGTCGAGTGATCGATTCGTTTTAACCCTTTTGAGTTCCCTGATAGTAAATGTCGCTACTGCACGGTATTACGATCTTTTAACACAACGATGTATCGATTAGGCTAAAAAAAAATTAATAGATAGTATACAAAAAATTTTTGTCTTCTATGCAGTCTTTGAATGCAGATTCGAGATTATACAAAATGCACACAATTAATAAAGTTTAATATATAATTTACTATATAGAAAAAAAATGACATATGTACATATATGAAATTAGTTTTGTATAATTGCCAATGTAAATTATTATATTACAATAGGAATCGTATCGTAGGAAAGCTTTTGTTTAAAAAAATACTGTAAATTGATGGAATTTCGCGAAACTGTGCATGCGAAATTAGAAAGCAAGCAAAAGGGCGTCTCGCGTTCCTAGATGGGGTCTCTGTCCTTAACAGCGTAGGTCGAGGACCTTCAACGACTCGTGCAGCCTTCTATCGTTCGCCTCCTCCTTCCCCTTTCTCTGTTACCTCTCCCCCTTTCTCGCTTATACTTTTTGCAACTGCCTGCCCGATCGACTGTTACCGGACTAGACGCCGACGCGAGCGATCGAAGACGTGTCTAAGTTCGTTTTCTCGATCACAATTTGATAATTCCGCGAAAGTTCCGACTCATTGCATCGATTTTTAACAGTTTTTCTACGAATGGGGGACAAGCTTAATCTAAATTAGATACCGAAAATACTTGGATACGAATGCATCAGATATTCGTATAAAACCTGATCAACACCGAAATCCTTTCTCGCCGTTTGAATCAATAAACCGAAGATATAAAATGGATGAGGTGTAGAGGTGACGAGAGAAATCCAATACAAGCATGGCGATGTATATTGCCGATCATGCGTTACCAAAACCGTCGTCGTATTATATCGCCACAAAGAGTCTTAGCAAGTCAAATGGTGATGCAAATTGCGACGTGCAGTCGGGCTCTATATGTATTAATGGGTCAGTGGCATCGCGCGAACCTTGCTCGAGCGTTGCACTTTTGTAGCTTGTCTTACCTCCCCCGCTCGTCTTGCCTCTCCGCTCTCGGCATTTCGTCCTTTCTCTCCATCTTTTTCTGTGTATCTTTTTTTCTTTCTTTCTCCCTCTTCTTTCTCTCATGTATCAAAGGCTGTTACGTACTTTAACCAAAAGTTTAATATTAGCAATGTTGACAATGTTAACAGTATAACTGACAATGTTGATATACGTAATCTTTTGATACCTTTTAGTATTTTATAATATCGGTTTTACAGTAAAAGTATTATTAGATTAAAGACTCAATCAAAGACCCTTATACAGCCCCTCTGTTGAAAGTAACAGATAATTGTAATAGATAATTACCTAAATAGCCGTTATACTTTCACACAGCTACCGTGGCGTGCTACCGTAAATTGAGCTGCTCGTAAATCAGTCCTAAGAAGGGTCCGATGATTCGAGACGTAAATAGCATTATTGGTTTTACGGCTATCTAATTCGTTATAGAGGATGGTACTGACCTCGATTTACTATGAAATGTTGACTCTAATTTACGAGCCCGCCGTGAAAGAATTCGGCCTTGTTGCTTTCGATGACATTGCAATGAGTTTTATATAAGCCCCCTCCCCCCCCCCAAAAAAACGGATTTCTATAAAAAAATTGGGATCTCTATTTGTATAATATAAATTTATATCTGCTTTTATAGGACTTGAATATAAATTGTATCAGCTACATTTTTTACTTCCAACGATTGAAAATATCGAGCTTTATAAACTTTCATAAAGTGGCAGGTTGATCTAGTTATTAGTTTGAAGGAGTAAGATCGGCAAAAAATCCCTTCGAGCGTTGAACATATCGAGTTTCACGCGATCAATGAAGGTGGGAATAGAGATATGAGCTCAGAACGTCTCGATGACGGTTAGTCTGTATTGTACTTTAAAATAGGCCTATAACCCCTTTCGTATTTCCTCTTTTCCGGAAAAGAAAAAAGAACGGAAAGATCTCTCTGTGAAGGTTTTTATTGGTTTTATTCGAGGAGGATGTGCGAGTACTTCGATGTAAGATCCAGCTGCCGAAGATTCAGGTAAACTTTTATACCCTTTCAAACGTATTTATTTCGTAAATTCGGAACCCTTTTCACGTTGATCATCGTGATCGCGCACAAATGCATTTTGTGCTTCGTATTGCTCATTGAATTGTAGGGTTGCGTACGATAATAAGAGGTCTACTCCTGATTTACGTTTAACAAGTAAATAGAATAGAATTGCGTTTAATAAAAAAAATGCGCAATATTTTTTATCGCATTGTCGAAAACTATTTCTTCAGTCATCAAAGATGAAAAAGGTTTATTCACCATGAAATTTTATTACGAAAAATGTTTTTCTTTCAAATTCGACACGATAAATGGGTTAAACTACAAAAGGTTTTAACTTTGTGTCAAGAGTTGAGAAACAATGTTACGGATTAACTAACATAAAGTACATCCTTACTACATCGTTTTCAATTCTATCTGCTCACAAATCAAGTATCCTTGAATTTTTTCCAGTCTTATGCAACAAAAAATTCGACACGATTCTCAACTAATTAGGTCCGAACCTTTTTCGTGTCATAATCGCATAGCGGCTGTAAAGCTGTAGCAATTTATTCTTTCTTTTTGAAATTTTTTTCTCTGAAATGTAGTTTGCAAAACTCAGTGCGTTTTTTACGATATTTTACGGTAATTCGAAAGGGTGTCAATATTTCAAACTTGACATAAATTAATCATTCAGTCAGTTTCGAAAAAGGAAGAGTCTAAGAATAGCTAAATAAAGGAAAATTATCTAATTCAAGGGCAAATCGGAAGGGAAAAGAACAAAATACAAGATAAAACGAACTTATTTTCTATAAAAATTATAAAAATTGACTAAGTTTTTCACTTCCTTCATCCGTGTCAAATGGAAGATAATGAATTAGATTGCCTTCTTTTTTCTTTACCATCGTATTCGCTGTCCACGAATTATTAATTTGGTCCTAATCGCATTATCGCACGACGAGATCGGCCCTCTATCGTGAAGAGGCAATTTTTTGCGAGGGAAGACGTTCTAGCTGCCTAAACCGAAGAAGGGAGAATAACCGACAAGGGATGATCCTCCTTCTTTGGTCGACGGGGGTGGTTGCGCGAGCGTGGCCAAGGTCGGGACCGATAAACACAACCGTTTCCTTGGTAACTATCCCTCGAGATCGTATAACCTTGAACATCTCGCGGAATCTCGAATCTTTCCTGGAGTCACTCAACAAGGAAGTCCCAAATTGAACATTGATACTGTTATGAGTTACGATCAAATCTCAATAAGACTTTAGGATTAAAATGTAAAAAATGTGTAATGTTGAAATAGAATAGAATTAAAAGTATAATTTCACAAGAAGAACTTATTACCTTGAATATATCTTACGACTGATTCATGGTTTATATTATAAATTAACGTCTTCAGATATGTAAACTACCTTCCTTTATCCGAATTTTCATAAATTATTTTATACAAGAGAAAATTAAGTAAGACACCTAAATATATTTTTGATTACATACATATTTATATATAATTTTATGTTATTTTATATATGTCATGTCAGTTAATAGGTTGTTTCACTAATACCGCCATGCACATCTTAACGTTAGACATTACTTGATAGCGTGACTTCTCGATCACCCTATACACAGATAAAGCGAAATGAGAACGTAAGAAGAACCGGGTTCGTTTACCCGCGTAGTTATCGCAACAGGACTCTTTCGGACATAATCGCGTTCTTGTCTCGTGCAATTCTTTTTGCACACCTCGACATGTAATGTTCAGCTTGACAGCAAGCAAGCGATCGGTAGCCATTATAATGCATCAAGTAATTTTAACTCAATTTACGACTTTTTCGCTTATCTTGTGTTGTGCGCTAAAAAACCAAATAAAAAAATAAGATTACAAAAGCAAGATCAAAATGTAAAATATTGATTACGTCAGTCTTTTGCAATATAATGTATTTTCGTAAAACATCTGTAATATTCCAAATTTATTTTTACGAAAATTAGCATTGTTGAAAAGTGCGAAGGAAAAGAGCGTGTTCATTAATTTAACTGAAGCCATATCACTCAGGAAGCAAAGTTTTTCAAACATAATTCAGCTCGTGGAACATTTTGGTGAAATCTGAGAACTTTATTCAAATAGGTGGAAAGTTCGGATACAAGAGCCGAAAACAAAGATCTCTTCGGGCTCGAAAGCGAAGCCCTCCAGTCGGAAGACAGGCCGTATTCCCTTCGAAAGGGTTCGACGATGATCGTGGTGTAAGGAAGGAAGAGTGTGAGAATGTGTGAGAGAGAGAAAGAGAAAGAGAGAGAAAGAATGAGCGAAGAAGCACAAGAGGGAAGAAGGAGATGAGGGCGAAAGAGGGAGAAAGAGGACACAGACGGGGAAGTGAACGGAGAGAGGAGGAAATATAGTCGTCGAGAGACAGGGAGAAGAGAGAGAAGTCGGGTCCGTGACCGAGCAGGATCAATGCACGACGCGGACCTTGAGAGTCCCTCCACCCTTCGCCCACCCTCCCCTCCCACCCCCCGTCTAACTCTCACCCAGCGACGATCCCGCCGCCCTCCTCGCGTCGTTCGCAGCCCTTGCACAGGCGGCGGCGGCGGCGACGGCGGCGACGACGACGATGACGACGACGACTACGACGACGACGACGACGACGACGACGACGACGACGACGAGGGCGAGGGCGAGGGCGAGAGGAGGACGAGACGGGCCTGGAGAACGGGCGCAGAGAGGGAGAGACAGGCAGGCCTGAGAGGAGAGGCGCAGATTGCATCGTGCACAGCACCGCTCTGTCAGCCACACCGACAACGCATAACCGCACTAGCACACCGCCGTCGGCTGCTGATATGCAGGCCGATGCACCGCCATGGCCCCTTACTACGGCCAATGCTCTTTGAGATCTGCCGAGGCTCTAAAAATTGCATTATTAACCTTTAACTGGTGTAGTACGAGCTTCTCGCATGATTTCATGTCCAATTAATTACTGAAACCGCTGCTTGAGACCGACTTCCTTCATATTTCATCATGCCATTGGGAGAATGTTTTCTTTTCTCCCTTTTTTTCTCTCTCTAATTAGTGCAGTTAACTGATAGCTCTAGTACCTACAATTCGTATGTTACAGAACAACTGAAAATCTATAAGACAGATGTTTCTGCCAAAGTATTATTCTGCCACTTCCGGTACTACAATCCCATTTTTGGAAATATACAATATGTATTATGTATGCGCGGTAGGAACTAGGAAGTTACATCAGGGCAGCTGCATTCTGTCAGGCCAGGTTAACCCTTTTCAAAATCGATGACTAATTCCCGGTATTCCGCAGTCCCATGCAATGGATATTTACGTAAATTCTCGTCAGGATGACGGAACCTTCATGCATAAGCTTAGCAGCTGGACTTGAGATCCGATACAAGTATGCATAGGATTGAATCTCTATTGAGACATTTGCATCTGTTCGAACCCTTTTCCTGGATTTTGTGAATCAGGGTAAGATTGACAAACTTCAAACTGCCAAACGTTTCGCAAATAAGGTCCGATGCCTAAAGGATATAGATCAGCTGCCCTAAAAGCGAGGATGAAAAGTTACGTCTCACATATACCAAAATGTGATTGTCCAACTTTAAATTCAGTCGTATAAAGTTTACGAGTTAGTAATGTCTGATTAACGTGACGATCGTAAATCGAGAATGGGCGACTTTCGATGCTGAACTTTTAATGCGATGACAGAACACTTGTTATAGTAAGTCTTGATAAATACGTTATTTACCGTATCTTTTCCTGTAACAGTTGAGATATGCCGGTCACAAAATCACGGCGAGCATCGTCGACGAGATTGATTACACCGGATATCGATAAGAGAATCTTGCGCGCATGTGCGTGTTGGGTGGCACGAAAGGATGTACGCGTGGCAATAAATGAAATGACAAAAAGAGCATAGCAAACGAACAGAAAATTCATTTCTTTTTTTACATACAGGAGCTATTCTCCTGTGTTTTTTTATCATCTTTCTACGGTATCTCTTCCGGAGGTGGACACGATGAAATGCGGTAGCATTTCTTCGTGTGAGCTCCGAAAAACGGCTTATTGTTAAGTACGTGTCCCTTTCCCTTTTTTTTTTGCTATTACATAAATCAAAAACTATTGTAACTTCTGGATCTGAACAATGTATCTATAAATCAAATATATCCCGAATGCGCAAAAAAGTATTATTGTTCAGTTAATATATATGAATAACATAAAAAATGTAATTAGTTTAATTCTCATAGCTTTCAACTTAAAATCTTAATTATATTTTGTAGGTATTAAGGGCGAAGTCATAAAAACGAGAGAGTTGCGGACTAACCCTTTTTCTCCCTATCTGAGCTTTTTAGGTATGTTGCTACGAAACAAATAACTCCTCGTTCCCACGCTACTTGTTTATTTCCACAAGAATTTGACATTATCCTGAAATTCCAGAAACCGTGAGACCTGTGCGATCTGTATTTTTATATACATGTAGTGGTACAGAAATATACATGATTTTTATCCCTAAAGTTTATCAACTTTAAGTCAAAATAATAAAGTTAAGAGTTAATTCATTTTTTTTAACAATGGGTTCGATCCGTGCGGTTGATCTTTCATTTTTTGACGCTCCCTACAGGCACAATCTTTTCACAGGAATTTAGTGTTTCACAAGAATGTGGATATTCAACGAAATTTCTATAACCCTGCCGGCGCTTTCTGTTGGCACGGCTCACAAACAGATTTATGCAACTCATGCACCGGCCCAACCGTATAGACGCGTTTACGGAACTCTGTCAGGATGCATCTGCCGGGGTCGGTAAGACGAGAACGCGACACGCGCAGCGTAACGCGAAACTTTTTACACGAGCGATTTTACGTAACAGATGTAACGATGTGGCCACGTGAGGATCTTTCACTTTCGTTTGAAAGCACCGGAAGGAGACCGAGACTTATTACAAAACGTTTCATAACGTAATTGTATTGTACGTTGCACTATATTTACGAAGAAGTAATATTTTCTCATCAGTTTCTTTCCAATTTTTAACATTTCTTCTAATTTTTGCGAAAAAGATCGAAGCCGAAAAAAATTAAAATTGGCGAATAAAAAACAATGAGTAATAAATCTTGATATCTGTGTATAAGCGAAATTGTATATTTGCATTACTTTCGATGCCGAGAGAGATTAAGTGATGCGTGATAATTAACTATTTTTATTATTTATTATTACTAAATTATGATTTAAAAATATCGAACGTTAACCCCTAGAGTCACTTTTCTTGTAGTTGCCCAAGGTGAACGCTAGGGGCTCCTAGTTACCTCGTGAGCGTACTTACAAGACGAGTTAACGCAAAACGCGGCAGCGCTCGTCGGGTGCATTGCACCCCCCACGTCCGTCCGACGGGGGTTGGATCGATCGCGGGCGTTGGCGCCGAGGTCACCGGCTCGCCTTGCTCGGAGTAATGACCCTCACCCAGTGCAGAGCAATGGCATCGGCAAATGGCACCTTTCCTAGAAAATCGCGGGGGTGGGTCGTCGTAGAAGGGTGCCTCATCGGCGCTATGCGATCGCCGTCTCGAATGCGGCGACGCAGCGAGGAAGGGGTAAAAACGCTATCGCGCGGTCCCATCGCCACTGCAAAACGCGCAGAGGTGGTACTTCCACCCCCGCTCTACACTCCTCCCTCCCTCCCTCCTTTCTACGCCGTCGCTGATGTTGATAAACCCTTGCGCAGGATCGCTGGAGACCGGGGACCTTAAACTTGGGGGAGAGGTCGATCATCGAACTCAACCTTCGCAGTGACCGCGCGATCGCGACATATTTTCGTTTACCATATCTCGCGAAAAAATAAAAAAAATTCAGATAAAATCGTCTCATTTTCAAATAGGTAGAAGATTGGAGATTCTAATCTATTAGATCTAGATTCCTTGAGAAATTTTCCATTTACTAAATATACAACTGAATATTTTTGAGAGAGGAAAGGAGAGAAATCGAGCTTCAAATTATTAAACAGATTCTTCAAAATAATTATAAGGGAAAATCTTCAATGCCAAAAATATTCTTCTAGACATCTATAATAAACTTGAAATACAAACAGTTATGCTGCACTTTGTTTGCTGGCGTTCGTATCTTGAAGTAATAATCATACGACAAAGGATTCAAACTCGAAATAGATTAAACAAAATTTCGCGCCCTTCGTTATCTTCTTTGCGGTAGGCAAGAAAACGGTGAAGGCAATTATCGTGGGGCGGCAATTACTAAAATGACGCACGTACATTCACCCCTGGCGGAGTTCCACCGGAAGTTCGCCACCGCGCCAGAAAGTCTCGATTACCTGAGAGTTGCAGCTCACGCGAACTCTCCCCTCGACTGCAGTTCTACTTTTCGTAGAAACGCGCCCCCGCGCAAAGACGAATGGAGGGAGGGATGAGGACCGTTGGTGCGACATTGCATGCAATAGCGATCGTAAGGACAGGGGGAATACAGACTGACTGGGTCATTCCACCCTGTTTTACATTACCTAGCGAACGAGGGTCATTGCGAGACGGCGAACCTTTCGAATGCCCACTCTTGTTCTACCACTTTCGATCCACTTTAACGACGGGAGCATCAGGATGATAGCGCAGTGGTAATAGCCATCGGAAAGGAACAATTGAAGAGTAATTCGCGTGACACATTGGATCGGTACAGGAATAACATCTGTTCTTCTAGAAATGTATATCGTATTCCTATTTTTATCTTATTCGATTAAACGGGATTGAATAACTATCGCAGATGTTCGTTGACTTTTTGAATGCGCTGCGTGAATTTTATCTTATGTGTCCAAATGTAATTTCAAAAGATAAACTCTGAAACCTTGAAATCTGAAACGATAGAATATGTGCTCGAATTTTTGAGATATAATTTATTAGGTAGGTATATCAAAACTAAATAAACAAACTTTATTATCAATTAATCTTGATTGATAACGAGATTTTCATAGATAAATTTCGAAATTTTTCTATCCATTATCGTTGCTGAAATATGTATATGTATGTACACACACTTACGCGCGCACGCATGCACGTAAAAGTTGAATACCGCAAATGTCAAATTACCGCACGGATCAAAATGAATAAAACGTTGCATAATATTAACATTTTATGTTAAAATATTTTATTATATTCCTAGATAAAAATTATAGTCAAATGCATGTTACACATGCAGATATTAACATTCTTATTCAAAAATAACTACGAACTATAAACTAAAGAAACTGGAACAATTGCCTTATCCTGTCTGGTTTCATCATTATAGGATGATAAGATACGATAAAAGGTAAAAACACTATATAGCACATAATCGTAATCAACCGAAAAATGTAATCGCTTAAATCTGTTTAAACTCTCGAGTTTTTATCGTCAACAGGAAAACTGACTCGAAAAAAGACATCTGAAAACAGTCAGCAAAATAATTCAAGAATCGTGGATGGAAAAGGGTTTTTTGGACGATTGCATTTTTTTAATGAACACTTTGCAAAATGTAAACTTAATTCAACAAAAATTTCTGTGCTTTTTAATGGCGTTTCGATATCTATCGAAGAATACATGTTTTATGAAACTGATGACTACATCAAAATTATTTCATAAACAAATCATACGAAACGAAATTTGTGTAAAATAATTCGTGTAAAATGCATCGTACTAGATTATGTTTTTTTCAAGTTCATTGTGACACGTCCGGTTGGGAGAAAGTTTATCAGCATATATATATCAACTTGTTTCCGAGGAAGTACCTACACGCGCGTTTTCATCCTACGAGGACCGAAGATAGAGACTTTAGGTCCCAACTGTATTTGCCCTTCTTATCATAGCGCATACCATAGCGGACACTTGACGCGCACATGCCTGCGCGCGCGTGCTCGGGTCACATCTACACATGACACACAGACAAGTCTTAGCTGAAGGGTGTCTGCGTCCATGGTACACGTTGCGAGATGCAGCGAGGTGCACACCCTTTCGTATTAATGTCTAAGAGCTCGAGTAGTCCTTTCTTAGTTTTTTTGTAACCAAGAGATCTAGATCTTAGTTTTTATGTAACATTTTTCTATCATAAATTATTGGACCAAAATTTTATTAAGACAAAATAAGAAATTGTTAAAGGCGATTCAAGTAATTGCGACTTGCGGCCGACTAGGATTTATCCTTTGATCGAAAACAATCTTATTACGGAATAAGAAATGATCATTTTCTTAACCTTAACGAATAATAAATAAGAGTGAGAGAGAAAAAGATAGAGAGAGCAGAGAATAATTAAAAGACGTTAGAACTTAAATAAAGCAGATAAACTCGAAAAGGAAACTTTTTGTTTTGTCCAAAAGAAAAATATTTCCTGTTCAATGGAAAAATTCCCTTGCCCTCATCAATTGCTCTGTTGAAATATATATGATGACACATCGAATCGTCACGTCATTGAGCCTTGGCCTCAAGTTAGGAGATAATATGGAGCTTGATAAGAAGCAGACTATTTTAAAGCATAATGATTTGACCCACTCGGGATCAACAACGGCAACTGCATTCCCTCTACCTGAAATTCCTTGCCCGAATAACCGCTCGAGTCAGCGATATTGTCTCTTTTCCTTTACAAAATATTTAATTATTTAAATATTTAGATAGTTAAATAGTAAAAGTCTGACTTTTTATTTCGAGCTCATACAATTGATAAACTATACGGACTTGTTGGCCTAACTTTTCATGGATCAAATATATGTATGTACAAAACATATGGAATATGCTATGAATTATGGTTACGAAGTTTGGACGATGTAAGATGACACCTTTCAAAGCATCTCTTCGTTCACACGATTGTATATCACGAAATCATTTCTTGCTATCACGCACGTTATCACCGCGATAACGTGTGGCCCCGTTCAAGATCGCCCGATGTATTTTTACAAATTGTGCGACATCGCTGCTGTTTATCTGTCATCCATCGAGTCATCGATGGCAAGGAATAATAAAGGCTGTATATTGTGTATATCGGTGACAAGTTTGTAAAACTATTCATGTATTTATGCACGGATTGTGCCATTACGTCAGCTCCTGATAAACGTGAGCGATTAAGGAAGTGAATTTTTCAATTTTACTAATTTTAACGAACTATTTTAATTTCACCTGAACTTTCTTTGTGAGTCGCGCGGTTTTTAGTTTTAATAACAAATAATATATATTTCTTTAAAATAAATCACCTCATCCTTGCATCAGAATATTTAACTTCTCGATCGCTCTAGCACGCTTGGATAATTTTCGCGCGATTGGTTTGATTACGCATCTTTATGTATAGATAAGAATGTTGATATGTTGCACAATGTGTTGCGGCGGATCTTTCGGAATACTTTTCAATATTTCTCACGGTCAAGGCCGTTCTCTGCGTCACCGTCGAACTTATATTTAGAAGAATGGTTTAAAGAGCCCGGCTCTTTTTCTTTCGCCATCGTATTAACATAGATCGTAGACGTCGGCGTCCTCGAACTTTGCCGAATTTTGGTTCTATGTAGATGCGGGTTTCGATTTCTTTCGCGAATAAAGTCACTTAGCCAACGGAGACGCGGAATATAAAAGAAATATCGCTCGCGTCATAATCCTTTCGCTGCAGACAGCCTTGATCATTTACCACCTCGCTTACGAGGACAGATCACCATGTTCCGGGATTAAATTACCATAGAGGAAAATTATCTGTTTGCTTCCTTGCGGCTTAATTATTATTCAACCTATAAATATTTTTGGACCGATCGACTCGATATAATTTACTTTTCGTCGGCATTCTGTTCAATTTCTTTTGTTCTTTTCAATTCCTTCACTCATTACTACATCCGACTGCGACAAACAGACAACAGTGCTTAGCGAGACTTATCGTTAATGAACCTTACCAACGTAAATACAGCCGTATCATCTGGAATATAAAGCAGTTCTGCGAAGTCTGACGAAAGAAAGAGAACGGCGATCCGCCAAAGAATTTCTCGTCTACATCCGACCAGTCGACGCCTCGAAATTTATAGCCATCGTTGCATCGCAGTATGCAAATTTCGTTCGGATTTCCCCCAGAAGTTTATCTTTTTTTTTAAACCATTTTTTATGGGCCGATGATCTCGTTACTTTTGTACCACGAAACAGTGCATAAGTCCCGCTTGCGTAAGCCGTTACTCGTAAATCAAGTGTGGCTGTACTCACGAAGTATGTATCAATATTAGTCTCGACGATCAGTAAAAAGATTATGCACACAATATGGGGAGGCGCGATGTTTTTCTTGTCAATATATTAAAATGATAAGGTGTGAAAAGATATTTCATAATTATCTCGCGTCAGATGTTGAACGGTATTCGTATTTTCTCGCGCGTCAGATTTAAAACGGTAGTTATAAGTATTTAACAAATTCCAAAAATTCCAAAAATCCAAAAAGTTCCAAGTCGTAAGAAACAAGTTGATAACGAATGCACATATATTTAATGCAAAGTTAAATAATTCACCAAGAATTATTTTCGAAGAGAAATTCGGATAAAGAAATAATTGACAAACGATTTTTAGATCTTACGGAAATTCTAGGCACCTACACCTAGATACGCATCTCAGAGTAAGAAAAATAAAACTGGACAGGTTCCTCACCGAGATCGGGAATAGAACTGGTGGGCTCCTCGTGATGGCCTTTGCTCTCGTTGGAGGTTCTCGCTCTGGGTGGCGGCGGTGGCGGCGGCGGTCTCATGCTGGAGGTCGAGCTGACTACGACGGTCGCGGGCGGCTGCGGAGGCGGACCACTGTTTCTTCCGTGATTACCACGTATCTGAGACTGCGGTGACATCAGCACCGTTTCGCCCCGCGCGTGCCCCTGCGGTGGCCGGGGGCACCAGCCATGTAGCACCCTTATGGCGCTGCGCACTTCCGCCTGCAGTTCGGCGGCCCTGTCTCTAGCCGTGTGAGCCACCTTCGTTACGGGAAACCCGCGCTGTCGCGGGTTGCACGAGGATCACGCGAAAGACAGCACAGCTCTCGAGGACTAAGGTCGTATCGGTCCACTTCACTCACGTAACACGTTGACACGATGCACCGAAGTCACGTTACGTGGACTTGGATTAGTCACCCAGTCTTACAAAGGCATTCCTCTCTAATCTCTTTCTACCGATTGTTCGGACCGATTCTCCACCGACGTTTTTTTTTTACCGACAAAAAATACTTCGGACTTGTTACCACCAGCGACGCACTTTATGTCTCTTACATCCACTAGTCGATCTTAATTTGGGAAACACTCTGTACCAATCACTTTTCGAACGAATCTTCCTTGTTAGTTTTGTCGAGTGATACTCCAATTTCGGGAACACCTTTAATCATACTTTTCAGTATGTCAACTTCACTCTATGTATCTCTAGATCCACCGACTATAAATTAGATTTATAGAACACTTCGAGCCAGACACTTTCTCTCACAAACGCAGCTTGTCATCGTCTTCTCTCGTCGCTGATTAGAACTTCACCTGAACCGATAGTCACGTACTCGCTCTGTCTCTCTTTCTCTCTCACGCGCACTCCCGCCGAGTGTCACGGTCAATGTCTCATAGTGGCGCGTGGCAGGTGTCCGCGGAAACTCTCGTTCGCGCTTTCGCGACTCGCGCGAAGGAAGCGTGCGAGCTGTCGGGTTCGGCACGAGACGGGCCAAGTTAAACGAGCAGAGCGGAGCGGAGCGGAACTGTCGATCGTATGAATGAACGTTTCTTAGCGGTACGCCGAAAACAACAGTCCTCGGCACGCGCGTCGCCTCTCGCGAGAGTCAGCGGCACAACCTTCCCCTCTCTACTACCACCCACGCACCCACCACTTTCTCGCTTCCCTCCCGGCGCGTCACTCTACCCCACTCACAGTCCTTCCCCGTGTCGCTCACCCTTGTGCGCGCTAGAGCGAGAGAGACGTCGGCGCCTCCGCCGTCTAATGCTCTATCGCCGGTACAAAGGCGAGCGTCAACCCCCCCGGGCCCCGGTCTCGCCGAGTCACGGTTATCACGCTGTCAAAACAAAGCGCCTAACGTCTGCAAATCGACGCGGCGCGGCACGTCGTCTCTCGGACGACGACAGTGACAACGGACGATGATGTCGCGATGATGATGTTATCACGTGGTCGCGCGACAGCTCGGTCCCCAGTCGGCCGGTCAGACGGTACAGACGGAAACGCGGTGAATCCGCGTGATACGCTGCGCGTGCGAGCGCGCGCGGCTGGCGTGCGCGTGTACGTGTACGCACGGGTGGGATTACGTATGCGCGATCGCTGGTGCACGACGCTCTGACAGCGACTAGGCCGGACGATGCCGAGAACCGTCATCGGTGCCGGCGAAAGTGAGAGTGTGCCGGTCGCGGCGGATTCAGTGGTGCATAAGCGCGGCGGCGGGCGCCGTCATCTCTTTCCCTCGCACGCTCGCCGCTTCTCCCTCTCCTCCGATCCGGTCTCCTCTCTCTCGGTTCTCTTCCTCGCCCTCTCTTTCCCGTTCCTACGGGGCAGCCTATAGCCGCCGGCAAGCAAAAGCGTGCACGCTCCTCGACCTATAGCGTCCGATGTGCCGGCGTGCTATCCGGTGCGCGCGTGTATATAAAAGCGGCTGGCTTGCCCACGATACGACCCCATACACCAGACCGTCCAGACCACGCAGAGCACGGGTCTCTCCCTCCGGGAGAGAGACTTCGCCCTTCGTCCGCCTCCTTCTTCTCGCTTGCCGCCGCTTCTCGCGCTATCCGCGCCACTCGAGCCTCTCTTCCTTCCGTACGCGCGAAAGACGCGACCCCCGGATACAACCCTTTGCCGCATTAGACCCGCTTTCCTCGTCCGCGAAACGATCGCTCGTACGTGATGCAGTTAACGTACAGTTATTAACGGAATTAAATTATGAAATTAGTATCAGGTGGCTTTTTTTCCGAACGGAGATAGATATCCTGATTAGATAATTATGTTAATATGTATAAAGTAAGAAATGGATGACTTGTTAACCCTTTTTCGGAAATATGCTTAGAAATGTCTTTAAATGTCTATCATCAGGTGGATACTATTTTCATTGACGAGAGTAAATTCTTTGTGGCATCAACGCGGAGGGCCGCGCTGCGTGTTAATCCGCCCCTGGGTCAGCGATAGGCAGGGGTGGTTCAGTGCGCGCCGCGGTTGCGCGTCTGCTATCACATGGCCTTGTCCTTGAATGAGGCTTGTGAACCCGACGCCGCTTTTATCGATCAGCCCCCGCATCCCGCTTCGACGCACTCGCTATAACCATCCATCTATCTCGGTGCAATGGCGTATCTAGCGAAGAACGTTCCTAAGATTATTCCCGACTGTGTGTTTTTTTAGCTTATATCTATGAATTTCGAGGATCCATATGTTTGTACTTATGTTACACATTCCATTATTAAAAAATATATGTAATTCTTAGTTTATGAAAATATTTTTATAATTACATGTATATAGGTATAATTTGCGTGTAAGTAAAACTTGGAAGACTTATTGTTAGCAGGGAGGGTTGATGCTAAAAAATGATGAAAAGAATAATGAATAGAGAATCCTGGCAACAATACAGAATACTTAAATAGAAACAACAAGTCAAATGTAAGTTGAAATGATGAGATTTGCATGCACTCGTGTACGCGGTCGCGTATCGTATATTTTAGGGTTAAAACGAGATCCGCTTTTTAACCACCGCGTAACTCAGCATAAAGGATTCACGCTGAAACTGAGCATGCTTCGAAGGAGCCACTAAAGGGTTAAACGTAATGTCCGATTCCACTTTTCGTCACTGTGAGCTAAACCGGACATGCATCGTGCAGCGACATCCGTCGTGTCTCTGTATTCTTAGGACGAGCCGTAATTTCTAAGACGGGTCCCCCCCTCGAGTCGCGCCGCAGAAGAATGGGACATAATAAGTAGAATGGTGTGAGCATTAAACCCTTCTAAATTTCGGCCGAGAATCTCTTTAGATGGTAAATTCACCGAGCGTTCTAGATTGGCCCAACGAAGGTTAAGGTCTTCCTGAGCAGAGAAGATCTTGCGAAAGTTTTACTATATCCTTGCGTCTCGTCCAGTGACACGTCCAGTGAATCAGCCAACTCGGATTCCCGCAAGGATATGAATCCCGAACGGATATGAATACGATAATATGAATGTGCATGCTCTGAGGAAGAAAAGAACTCTTTAATTTTATCGATAGAACATGACGGATGTTTATCTCTATAAGATTATACACGATTAATAAGTCTAAGAATGTCCCAGGCCGATTTAATATGATAACTCAGATTCTAATCTGAGATTAGATATAATGATTAGATATAAATTGAGATATAAATTAAGTAAAATGTATAAATAAAATATAGAATTAAAACAATGGATAATTAAAAATCGTCCCAGACGATTGGCCAAACACTTGCCTTAAATCAATCGTCGTTGTATATAGCTAGCTGTAAATTCCGGTCAACAAAAGGGGAGTTCTTTTTGATGCAAATATCAAGTTCAAGGCGAGCCCAAATCCGCCAGCCGTGACTCTCCTCGTGCGACATTTCAAAACTATTCTCACGAGGAAGTACATAAGTACCATGTCATTGTCGTAGGTATGTGAGGAGAGAGAATCGCGGGTAGCGTATTACGTGACCGGGCTCGTTGTTGTTTAGATCTAGATGAACCTGAATCATCAAACCGGTCTGAAACGCGCGGTCGCCGTCGTGGTGTGGCTCAGCGCGATTCTGTTGTATTAGGTTAGGGACAAGACGCGCATTATAGCACGCATGAGTTAAAATAGAGAAAGAACGACGGCTGGAGAGTCGAGGGGTTCAATGAGGAAAAGGGATATGGTTACTGTACGTCAGAGAAAGATAGTCGTAGGTGGATAACTCTGTACGTATGTGTGTGTCTCACACCTATGGATATACATACACATACACATATATGTATACATAAAAATATATGTATGTATGTATGTATGTGTATGATATGTATATGTATATGCACGTGGGTAGACAGATAGATACATAGATTGTGACAGATGAAAAGAGACGATAATGAACCAGAGATTGAACAAAGAAGAGAGAAATATAAAAGAAGTGAGGAAGGAAAGGGAGAGGGGAAAGAGAGATATATGGGGAATGTGGAATAACAGAGAAAGAGGAGGATTAGGTTTAGAATCACGTTTTCGAACTATTTTTGAAATTTCCCTGCGTGTTCTCTCTCTCTCTCATAATCCTGCGATACGAGCTTATAAACTAACGTAGGCAGTTTTGTGGACTATAAAAATAGTTCTTCTTCTTGCTGGATGATGAACAGCCACATTATACAGAGATTATAGACCAAAAAAATGAGATAACTTAGTTACAATCTTTATTGATATGTAATATCAACCTCTACCCTTTCTTATCTTATGTTTTAATATTTTACATAGAATGCAACAAATGCATCTACTATCATGGACGTATATTGATGCTATGAACAAGGAAGGCTTTCTCCGGTAGCCTTGAACCTCTGTTGAAGCCCCGCAGCTATATGAACTTGAACCAGTCTTTCTCTCTGTCCTTATAACTACATTCTGGACAGTATTCACGATATTCAGTAAACGGTAGCAGTATTTATCAAGCAATTAAAATCCAGCTTACAATAATATACCATTATTTTGATTTCCGAAGACAAATTCAAGAGTGTAAGCCATTTTTTCTTATTTCAATAAATATTTTATTTTTTAAATTATCGAGCATTTTGATTCAGATCTTAATAAAATTCAAGTTTAAAAACGTATAAATGGTGTTAAATGAGATGTTCAAACTTGGGTTTTCATTGCTTTGGTACCAAAGAATCTGCACTTCGACCAAAGCACTCGTCCAGGTCGTTCTCCACTTTCGTTCTCCGTTAAAAAACGCCGATGGCGATCACCCAACGAAAGCGAATCGCATCGGCGAGAGTTTTAGAAACCGGATCGCGATCGACGGGGGTCCATGAAAAGTCGTCACGAGGCCAGCGAACGTCGAGAGCGAATGTGAGAGCCGCTCAAGAAAGTGAAACTTTGTTTCTCCTTGCGCGAATCATGACAAACCAGCTTTGACTTTCATCGCTATCACTCGCCAAGACCAAACCGGAGGAGAAACCAGCACGTTCTGTACTAAACAAGATCTTCGATCTGTGCCATTCATTGCGTCTTAAATCCAAACAGATGCAAGAAGCATGCGTGAAGACGATTCTAAGACTCGTTTAATCATAAAATCCAAGAATCCAGCCTATGTCTGATACCAGAGTTTAACAATTTAAAAGTCCAGTCATTTGGGAAAGATAAAGAAAAACAATTGTACTAGAAACATATAACTTGTTAATTACTCTGATTAGTGAACTTTAATTTTTAGTTTGACTTGATTCCACCTAGCCAAAGAGCTCATTTAGTCTTAAAAAGATGACACGTAGCTCGCAGCTGCGAACGCGTTTACGTATGTGATACTATGACCTACTTCTACGCACACGCACACTGCGCTTTCTCCTTTGCACGGGTCAGTTCGGTTCGGTTCAAAACGAGTGAATTATCCGTCTCTCTCTCTCTCTCTCTCTCTCTCTCTCTCTCTCTCTCTCTCTCTCTCTCTCTCTCTCTCCTCTCTCTCTCTCTCTCTCTCTCTCTCTCTCTCTCTCTCTCTCTCTCTCTCTCTCTCACCTCTCTCTCTCTCTCTCTCTCTCTCTCTCTCTCTCTCACACACACACACACAGCCTTGAACCTGGTCGAAAGTGCAAGTGGATCGGCATCGTGGCAAACCGTGGCAAGACGTCGGGCAGGGGAAGAAGGTAGGAGAGATTGAGAGAGAGACATGTACAGTTCCTGCCCACTGAAACGGTTTTTGGTCGCCTTCGACGAAAGCGAAACGGCCTTCGGGAAGGAGCTCGCCGCGTGCATATGGACGCCATTGAACTAGTGACCTTCATATGAGAACCGGTCTTTGTTCAGGGCCCTTAGAGTTAGCGACCTAGCTCGCCGTGGGCCCTACTGCCTAGGCCGGCTCTTTCTATAGACAACGAATCATTTACATGTGGCCAATTTGGATAAGATTATCCTTTATCCCTTCGACTGATCGGTCGTTTCTCAGTTCGATTTGAAAGTCAGATCCATGACGTTTGAATCTTCTTTGGAATCGACGGTAAAGATGAAATTATTTGACAGCACATATTTATGCGGCAGTTTTATGAATTTTACCAAAAGCAGTTGTTTCACTTTCAAAATAAAATTTTAAAAGTGATAAAAAAGCGAGCGTGATAAATTCTTTTGCGATAAAACGTCAATAAAGTCAGGGTTGGTGTCTGGAAGGTTATCTAGGATTTCAGTGTTTTTGGCGATTTATATCATTAATAAAGTGTTCAAAACTCATCCGATTTTCTTCAAATATGATGTCGATCGCGATACAAATTCAAGTAGTCTCTCAATTGCAATAAATTTCCCGGTATGCATTATTGCAGATAACTTATAAGAAAAAAAGTAACCACTGCTTTCGCTATGATTACCTGTTTATGATACATATCTGGTCTATTCTCGGTATCAGAGTAAATTGCGATAGAAAGTATCTTTATCCACACGAATATCATAATTCGAGAAAGCACGAAAGATTTATCTTTAAATCGAGATTAGCACATAAAGCAATTATATTATAAAAGCATGTTTGTTTTGACGATTAAACGGTATTGATAAATCGGTTTACGTACAAGAAATAAACTTGTTCTTAAAAAAAAAAAATAAACTTGTTATGTAAGAAATAAATTTGTTATCAAAAGCAATTTTTTTTTAATTGATAGATTAGTTTATTTGCAGATAGATATGTTTATTTGCATAATCAAGCTTTTCTAGAATAAATTTTAATATTTAGTTAAAAATTTTATTTGACCCAGTATTAAATCGAATTAATTGTAAGTGATTATATAAATTAATTAGATAAGATATATTTTCAATAAAGATAAGACATGTCGAATTTAATCCGTGCAATGATAAAATATGATTAATATAAGGAAAGTGTGTCGTTGGAAAGATTGATAAGGCTTTGACTGACAGGTAGCAAACCATGACCTGACGCAATCTGTCTTGCCCGATTTTAATGAGGTTTAGTAGCATCAATACATATTCTTTACTTACGTATTAAATATCAAATATAACTATTTACGAAGTGCAAAGGATACTTTTGCATTTTTTAAAGTAATTTTAGGAATTATTTTAATCGAATTCCCATCTTTGACATTTCTGCGCAGATAATGACTTCTCGCAGCACTTGCGCGTTATCGATCGAAATGCGAATTCATAACGGATTGAACGACGATTAAGATAATCTAAGGATTAATCGACTCCGAAACACGAGACGGTGAAGAGACGTTAACGGGAAAAAAAATAAAATAGCAGCGCGGCGCGATTACGAAACCGCCGCGCCGTGTAGACGTCGGCGTAAGCTGTGTCGTATCATCTGCGATAATTTGCGTTAACATTGAGACGGAGCATGCGGACGGTTAGAGGACGGCTCGACTGATATCGTATCTACAGACATGGATGCATTTGGTATCAATGTTTTTATTTCCTTAACCTCGTGGCCTTCATCTGTTTTAAGCAGCAAGTATCTCTCGCGGATGGTGACAAGTACGATGCAAGTGCGACTTATTTGCTACACGGTTCAAGCTTAAAAGATATTCACGGTACACAGAGAGTACAGTCTTTCCACATAATTTTAGCCGAACCGATAAATTCGTGCGAGTTTATTTTTACCGTAGCGATAGACCATGCGCTACGAGGAAGTTGCATGAGCGCGTATAGGAATTTATCTCTATCGGATAAAGCGGTGTCCCATTAATTTTTTTCTATATGTATCTGATCTCAAGCTTGAAATGAATTTTATACTTCTGTATCGTTCTACACTTCTGTATATTAAATGTTAACATTGAATTAACTTTTATTTGTTTGATGAAGAATGTTAAAAAGTACTATCATGAGCTAAGAGACACGTAAATATATTGAATGCTAAGACATTAAATTGTACGTCTTAATTACTGTCTAAATGCGGTTTTCGTTGATGGAAGTTTTAACTGTACATTTCTACATACCCTTGTCAGAGTGTTACGAGGACTGCGAAGGCGGGGCTTGTATAAAGTCCTGACCTACCACAAAGTGACGCGATACAATGTTAACAGAAATTTACTTTTCCAAATCATCGTATGATACCATGATATCATATTCCAACTTTGGCATTGAACTTCTTATCGCCAAGCTGCTTGAAATAGTCTGTGAAAATAACGAGCATTTTCTTTGAAATCGGAAAATAATAATCTGCTAACGGCAATGCAGATGTTAGTTTTGAAATTATTTAAAAGTATGACTGAATTTTTTTTATATTACTTTTTATTTTTACGAAAAAGAGATGATAAAATTTCGATAACGATACGATAAAAATTTTTATAAAGAAAAGAATTTGCTTTCGTACAGAAATTGTATGTGTAAGTATATATACATTTTTTAAAGATGATATTATTATTATTATTGCATTTTTAGACTATCGCTTATTCTTTTCGTTATTTCCCGGAGAACATCTTGCACACGGATAGCAAGTCCACCGGCGAATGCATTACCACGACGATAAATCGACCCTTTGTGACAGAAAGTCGATGTAATTTTACCCTCACGCTGTCGGTTCCGATGTCTTTTGCAGATATCACGGTTGATAGTGCAGTAACTAATTCGTCGGAAATTATACACGTAAATTGTCATATCGTTGACTCCATCGTGGTAATGGCCGGTTGATAATGATGGCTTGAAATCTGGTATCAAGATTGCGATCATTCATTTGATTAATTATCTATACGTCATAGAGGATAGTTGCCTTGAGAAAGGCAATATAATTATGGTCTCGATGATTATCGTAAGATACGAATGTAAGCGGTAATAAGTGTCAAAATGTAATTGATCGAGGACGTTTTGACGTTTGCGATGGAGAATTTTGCCAGAAAGCAAATGCATCCATGAGTTTAGCGTGTACGCCTTGACGATGACGTGACCGGATTCTTGTCGCGGGTGGAAGTCTTGCCAAGGGTGATCCGACGTTTTACGAATCGCTATTGTCGCCTCTACCTCCCCCTCGCCTCCCATCGAACTCACGAGACGACGGCGCACAATGTGCCACACACCACCCCCGCAAAAAGAGCTCGCAGTATAGCCTTGACTGCACGCGGGGGTTGCTATGGCGATAACCAGGCCCACACATACACATGCCCGCCGATCGCGCGCAACAGCCACCCCCGCGCGGATATAACTTCCCCGGTCTGCCCTCCTGTCGACTCCCTCTCTCGCGAGCGGCGACGACCAAGAGTGTGACCCCGACCTTTCAGGTGGATGACCTCCGCTGCATCGCGGATGCGCGCGCAACGGCGGACCTCATCTAGACGTGAACCACCCCCTCTATTGCCGGAGACACCCTTTGGTGCGGACTTCGCTCGAGAACAGGGTCGAGATGATCCGCTTGTAGGCATGTTCGAATTTTGATAGAATACCGATGCTTTTAATCAATCGAGCTAGAGCACGTTATATTTAGAGGAAGAGAGAGAGAGAGAGAGAGAGAGAGAGAGAGAGAGAGAGAGAGAGAAAGGAGAGAGGAAAAAAAGAAAGAGAAAGAGAGAAGCACGATAGATCAATCCATCAAATTGATCAAGCATTGCATGTAACACATATTTATAGTTAAAACTAAACGGGTTATATTTAATAGAAAGATTTATAAGAATTTTAGAAAATTAAATTTTGTAAACTGGCCTTAACATATTGTAAAAAGTTCTGATGTAAAATGCATACAGTTTTATGTATTATGGTTAATAGGTTCAGCCTAAAAGACCGAAATTTATAAAAAAAATTAATCTGTTTTATTTTTAAAATTGTATATACATAGTAAACGTTGCTATTTCCAAATACTTAATTCAGAATTATCAATATTTCGCAGATTATTAAAAATAAATCGTTCGTAATCTCTCTTGGAAAATAAAAAAAAAATGTTTTGCGATAGTTAGATTATTCAGACTTTTCTTTAGGGTAGTGCTAGTGCACCTGCGTCCCTAGTACGAATCGACAGGTGTAGAAAAAAGTTTATTCTCGTTGGGTATCATTGACCCGGTCACTACCCGATTGTATAGGCGGTGCACTACGCCTATGCGCCAGACGCCGAGGGGTTGCTCACCCCTTCCTGTCTGCACCCTCACATGGAAACGCGACCGAGGCTTTTGCACGAATAGTACCATTCGAGTATTCGACCCTACACTTTCTTTCTCTCTCTTCTACGCCATCCTCGATGTTTCTATCTTTTTTCCCTCTGGTTGATTTCGCATTACTCAGGGAATTAAAGGGCTTAGTGTAAATTTTCACAGCTTTAAAATTATATATTATTTGAACTATCAGAATAATCTCTATTATTAGAGAAATAAAATGAGAATGAATAATTAGGCGAAAAGAAAAAGTTTTGTTTCTCTTTTAGACATTTTATATTGGAAAAATGTGGACTGTAAGAGGAATAAGAGATTCAAAGAGAAACAAGATTGCATTCCATAAAGCCGTACAATTACCCTTATCTCTTTTCCAGCTATTGCACATTAATAATATTTAACTTGATGATATCTAATCTACAGTAACGTAGCTGTTTTTCAGTGTTAGTAGTAAAACTATTTTATCTCTTATTTACTTTTTGGAAATACTGTATAAAGAAGAAATATTCAAAAATATATTTGATTATACAGTATCAATGTTAGCAGCTTATATTTTATATCGTTACGACGTTCATTACGAAATTCTATCAAAAGTTACTATTTCTGTAATAAAATATCTTAAATCTCTTTGGCAGCTCTCTCATAGATAGAGAAACATTCGACAGCAAAAAACACTTGTATGTTTTCGATTTTATCTCGGTCGAGAATTTTCCGCAAATCGAATAATAATGTAGCGACAATAGGACAGGGAGTTACATCCGACGACGAAGAGTCGATGAATACGTATGCGAATGCATTCATGAAGATGTAGCTGACGAAGCCCGAGGCCAAAGGGAAAAGATGGTAGGTTTTTGGAGGGTGTCTGTCTAGACGGATTGTCTGGAATAAGCCATGACCGCGAATCGACGCCTTGTTACCGTGGTAGGAAGAAGCGTAGGATTATGTGAGCAATGCGTGGGAGATACCATTGTCTTCAGGCTTCGAAAGAATACATTACATATAGCCCTTAATCATTGTCCGCCAAGTTCTATAAAATTCTCCAACATATTGTTTGCATTATTTTAATCTTTATATTCTTTCCGAAAATGAATTACTTCCCGTGTGCGAAAGTAAACGAGAACTCTGTAAAATTTGAAGCAGCCTTTTGTACCGCAAGAGGAATTAAAAGGAAATTTGTAAAAGAATAATCTGTGAATGAAAAGAAATGATTATCTTACCGAAACTTTTCTTGTAGCAAATTATTAATTCAATTGAATTTTTTGGTATAAATAATACATTTATTTCGCTCTGCGATAAAAATTTTTCGTTAAACAGTTAATAGGATGCATTCGAAATGGTTACTGCTGGCCAATGCCCCTGAAGCTTAATGACCTCGTGACTGTGTACACCAGCAGCTGGCCAAAGCCTGAACATCGCGTGCACGCCAAACGAACATTGCACGCATAACGTTATCGTCGAGTAGGTATCTGATCCGCGAATCTCGATTAAACTTTTAAACTTTAAAATAATAGAGAAAATCAACTATATTATCGATTACAATTCAATAGTCTCAGAAAATGTGTCAATAATATTACAATTTAAATAATATTTTTTATTTTCTAAAGTTACTTATTTAAAATCATAAAATTGCGCAAAGAGATCTAATATTCTCATAAAATGTCAATATTACATTTGCTTAGTACTTGTATGTGGCGTATTTTATTTTTTTATTAATTACTTTATTATTTATTTTATTATTAATTACATTTCTATTTCAGTGAATATTTAGTGTATGTTTAATGAATATAAGCCAAGAACTAACTTCGCATACAGACTTGGAAGTAATACTATATTTTTTCACGTTTCATGACTTTTAAATAATGAGAAATCTCTCTTAATATTATGACAATGAGTTAAAGTTTTTAGAAAATTTTAATTTTTGTGAAATATGTAATTTTACTAGTCCTTAATTATATTAAACAGTCAAAATAGTCTAACGTAGGACGTGGCAATGGCATAGTGGCACTGCAGTACGAGAGAGCGAAAGTTCGCCCTAGTGCCGCCATCCTGTCTGCAGAATTTCGTCCTCCGTGCCCGGATACCCCACCGATATTCCCTCCCGTTGCACAACTTCCTCGCAAGCTGCCTCTACCTCGTCGCGTACACCGAATAAGCGTCGCGTTGCATTTGTGCATGCTATCCAATGCCAACGTGTACTTTGAAAAACCAAATATTTGATACTATTTATTATTGTAGATTAGAGTGGATAAAATTTTAAGAAAAACATAATATCCTATATAAATATATTCGTCTGATTAATTGACGATAACAAGCACTATTTATAGTGCATACTATTTCTTTCCATAAGATAATATAATTCAAGATCTTTAGAAAAATGTCACGATAGAGCTACTTTATCGAAGCATTATCACGGCACAAGCAAGCTTTTAAACGTTTAGTCTAAAGATCCTTTAAAAAAGAATGTTGATGAAGGGAGCTTAGCTCAAAGGGTTAATGGGTCTTCCAGGTTGGCAACCGCCCTGTCTGCGAGCCGGCGGCCCTTTTTGCTCATGCTAGTCGGGCAACGAGGGAGTTATGGCTACGGAAGAGCGAGAGGAAAGTTTGCCCCAGTACGTTGCACCTTCCTTCTCTCTCTCCGTCTCTTCACCGCGAGCCCTCTTGGTCCGGGGAGCCTTGCCACCCCTCGACGACGCCATCCCCTTAGTCCTCTAAATCCCCAGGTTCCCTTCCGCCACCGAATGTCGTCCCTCCGAGGCGTCAGCTTCCTCTCGCCCTACCTCCCGCCCCGTCCTACCCGGCGCGGCGTCCCGGTATTCTCGTATTCCCGTTTCGCCGCCCCCGAGTCCGCGCTGCATCGCCGACGAATCAATACCGGCAGACATCCTAACTCACTCGAGGTCAATGCCTCGTTCCCGTGAGCGCCGACGACCTCAACCTCCTACCTTCCCTACCCCACAACCTCCTTCCAGAAGCCAGACGAGGGCTCTCGGCCGCGTGGGGAGGCGACTTCCACCTCTGACGAGGCCTCTGTCGGTCCCGATTGTACAAGCGAGACGACGCGACGAGACCACGGCCGTGCGCGCGCGATGACAAATATCGAGTGCATTACTAAATCTTCTGTTAGCCCTTCCAAACGATTAGGCTTTTTAAATTCAAACGAGGGAAATGCTTATTACACAATTTGCGACCATGCAAATATTTAACAGAGAAATTTCTTTCATTCTCTTATTAAACTATGCAATTATTTATCTATCTTACGAATAAATTTAATCGTGATTCATTAATTGCTGCATTATAATTTAGAGCGATTTAGAGATCTTTATGCGGAAGAAACAGAGATGGAGAACGTACGATCCACAAGCTGTACAAATGGAAATTATTCTCTAGAATGCAATGACGCGCGGGACTAAAACAAAGATAATGATATTCAAAAGCTTGCTTTCGTATTCGTCTTCATACTCGACAAACCCCGCCTTCGTTTCTCCAGTGGGGAGACGTGTAGCTGAAGCCAAAAGATGCGATGATACGTATATAGGTATGCCATTGCAATTGCGCACAAGCACCACATTTAATCCCGCATTTCCTTTGATTTTCAACAATTGGATAGGCACTTGCCTATCAGAAAAGTGCATGCTTTTATTTTTAGAAATTCGCATTTAATTGTGAATAATTTCCGTTGTTGTCGATAGATAGTTGGCGTAAATGACGATTTTTACGTGCCTGATCGAGAACATCTGGTGATGGAGAGACGCGGTATTTGCTCTAGACCTAGAGAAAAACACTGTCGCACGGATGAACGTAAAATTAGACGGTGCGTTCAACTCTCCTGTACCCGTGCCAAGAACCGCGACGGCTCTTCTTGCGACAGTGGATGCTGCGGCACTACGCTGCGGCAGCCGCGATGGCACCAATGCCCTTGTTCCAAAATGAAATCAGCCTCATCGTAAACGTTGTCGACGAATGTTTTTCCGCATTGGCGCCATATAAACCAAAACTCATTAATAACACACGAATACGGCGAGAAACTATACGTATGTTGCAATAGCAAGATCGAACTTTTGAATCTCGCGTTCCTAAGCTTACTGTTGAATATTTATAAATTCGCTGTGCCTTGAAACTGTAAATTTCTGCAACTCAAAGTTTTTTTTATCTCAGTAGTCGAGATTAGGATTAAACTTGGAAACCGTAATAGAAAAGTTTCTTGCATATTGAGAATAAAAATGATATTGGATTGATCAGCGCATTTTTACAAGATGTTTTATGGCCCACAAATTTTACAGTAATTGTTCATTAATGATTTCGCGAATCTATTAAAGTTTGCATGTTTTGAGTGGTAAATTTCTCGGTCGATTTTATAGATTATACTATAATTTGTCTTTGTAAAAAAAAAATCAGGCGCAAAGAAAGGGAGATTGACTAAAAAGGCAAACACGCAAAGGGTGTCGTCCTCATGAACAAAGACAGCGTGAGCAAAGTTAAACTGCGGTATCTAGCCAGCCAGGTCGTGCACCCTTGGAGGAATCTCGCTGTTTGCGTCTCCGGCGTAGATACTCGGACAGTAGAATGCGCGACCACAAAAATGTTTGAACGATAAGACGGCCGACTCCTCGAGAGAGAGAGAGAGAGAGAGAGAGAGAGAGAGAGAGAGAGAGAGAGAGAGAGAGAGAGAGAGAGAGAGAGAGAGAGAGAGAGAGAGATAACATTCTACATATATAATTGTATAACCAGACGTAAAAAAACGTTTTCTCTCTCATGACTTTTTATCATCAATCAGCAAATCAAGGATACAATTTTATGAAATTGTAATTAAATGATCATAATGAAAAAAGTCGATTTAATACGGAATAAATAAATAAAACTATGATAGTTATAAAATATATAATCATATATAAGTCGATAATATAAATCGACGAAATATTATACATCTTTATTCATCTTTATTTATCCGGTCTTTATTTACTTTCTGTTATGTATACAAAATAAAAATTCCATTTTTTTCCACAAAAGAATCGATAAATCCTTATTATTTTTATTGTTTATCAATAATTATTGAATTCTTCGCATGTTTCGAAAACTAAATGAGGCATCGTGCTCGATAAAAGAAAACGTACGACTTAATAGCTAGACGAAAACACACGAAACGCATCAACGACGCGAGATGCATCGTCCTCCAGGGTGACGTTCCAGAAATAACTCAGGACATCGCAGTCCAATCGTGGCTGCTTTCGTTCATCAGTTCAAGGTTAAAAGCGCGTCGCCATCGCGTGGTGGCTACAACTTCCATGGACCAAAATACATCCCCCCTCGCTGATATATATAAATACACTTACGGAGAAAAAACCAAAAGAAAAGACGATGTGTGCTGATAACCTTCTTTCAGATGCGACAACGTGATGATGGCGACATATACAGGAAACGAAATAGAAGCTCGAAACAGAAGCTCGAAGAGAAGACCTTGCACGCGATGCCTATATATCATCACGAGTTAAATTTTCCTCGTAACGTCTATGCGACAATTTTGAAATGTGTTCAGACGTATCCTCAAAAGACTTAGGAACCTCGTAAATAAATTGTATCACGTTCTCAAAACGTGTTAACGATATAAAAATTTATAAAAGCAGAGACTTAGGAAGCTCGCTCGAAATTCATGAAATTTTATATCTATTTAGATTGAATTTGAATACTAAACTTTACACATCAAATAACATTTCTGAGTGATGTAGTACCTGCGAAATTTTTAAAAGATATTTTAACTGCCTGCGGTAGAATAATCAAAATACGAGCATTATGTTGTGTGCCGAGCGATATATATGCTCAATTGAAATGCATGAACGTGTTGCGTGCCTGTGAAAACGAATTAAACATTCCGTGATCGACGGGCGCGATGGTCAATGAGGTTATCCACAATAGATGCGTTGACCTTTACAATGGATACACCCTGTGGCATGTCGATGTCACTGTGTTCTATAAAGATACCCTGAGAAGGTGTATATATATATATATATATATAAGGGCCTTTCAGTCTTTGTCTCACTCTCGTCCAGCAGTCGTTGAACTCGACCGTTGGGGACAACACACTTTCAACTATGCACAAACGTAAATTAACTGCATTAATGCGAGTCCTTTAGCCGCGGAAGGATACGGCATCGCCAGCATGCAAGATCTCTTTCCAATATGAAAAAACGGCAAAAATTACGTTATTTACGATACTTTAACCGTTGACCCACTCGTATTTATGTGTCATATATCGCACATTGACTGTTTCGCGATGTACTACTCTTTTGCAATGTTTACTGTGGCTGTCGTTGTTCTTCGCCCGTCCACCTTCTGCGAAGGTCACGCGAGCTGCATTGGCTTCTCTCGTGATAACGCGGAGAATAAGGCATTATATCTCTATTTACACGACGACTAAATAAATCTAGCGCGCAACGAAGGCTACTCTCGCGATTGTACCGATCACTATATCCAATTGTGTCGCGCGATGTGCAATTTAACAGTGAAAGTTCTAAACGTTCGAGAGATAGAGTAACGAACGGTATTAGAAGACAGTAAGAGCAGAATTTGCAAAATTCCCAACGCATGAGATTCGCGAGTGGCGACATATTTTGTTCTCGGTATCAGCGCGAAGGTGCGATGCACCTACGTGCAGCCGGGTCAAGGTCGTATTCCTCGTGCGCCGGGCCGGCTGAGTCATTCGTGCAGAATCGTGCATGCACAGAGAGGAGCCTGGGCGTGCGAGTGCATCGAACCCGAGATGACCGTTGCAGCTGCAAGCGCGACGCTGGTAGCCCACTTCGGCCGTCCCCGGTGCACGTCGGCCGCCTTCGGCTGCATTCCGCGTGCATCAACCCGCGAGACCGCCCTCGAAAAGCGCCGCCGAGTGCAATGCCCAATGCAACGCGCGAAGACGCGCGCCGCGCGCGCGAACAGCTGCGCAAGGGCGAGAGACGGAGAAAGCCGCGGAGAAAGATCGGAGACGCGAGGCTGGGCTGGGACGGGCGAAAAACCGAGGAGAACGGGCGGAGAGAAGAAATGCAGGGCCAAGAGAAGCGAGAGACGTTCGCCGATTATCTCTCCAAGGGATGCCGCTCGACGGCGACTGGAGCAGCGCCCGCCAAATGGGTGCTAATACGTCCCATCAGATATATTCAGGAAATCTCTATTTGCATCGCCCTATATCGTACGCTTGGGTATTCTTAAATGAGTATCTTTTAGATCTTGGACGCCACAGATCCCCGATTTCCACAAATCCTAGCTTTCATGAATTTTACTTCTATACGCGACTGAGGTCCATCGAGTTCCCTGTTCTATAAGTCTTCAGTTATTTCGATATTACGCTAGATTTTAAGAAAGAAAGAACTATGAGGAACGCTATGAAGAATCAACGGCTATACCATTAAATACGATCTTTTTATAACAATAGTCCCATTTCTCATCCTATACACATATCCCAGACACTTCTGAGAACTTTGGATACTCGATCGCGTCAAGTGGTAGCCGATGTATCGCTAGGTGCACAGTCAGCGGCGACCTTACCTAGAGACCTCGGACGCCAATTGACGGTTTTGCTTACATTTGAGAGACGCTGCGAAGGGCCGATGCACCAGTCAGGGTGAACGTTCTCCGCGCGCTAGCTCGCTCGTCGGCTTTGTAGAGCGTGGCAACGTTCGCGCATACACGCATCCAGGCGCGTCGTGCGTACGTGCCTGCCAGCTTCCAGGGATGGCTAATGTTCCTCTGATCGAGACGTATCTGCTACTACTTTCCCATCTTCAGCAATCCACTCGGGCTGATTTTTCGCGCGAGGGGATTCTTTATTCTATTTTAACAGGGCATAAAATCCGATAATTTGAAGGATTATCATTTAATGAAATTTATTATTTATGCTAATCGCATTTCCCGATTCCTATTTAGGAATAAGAAGATGGAATTATATCACGTCGTCAATATTAAGAGTCTGGGAGTATTTGCGTTTATATATTCAACAGGATATTCTCATCCTGCATGAAATAAAGATAGTTGCCTAACGAGAAGAAAAGATAAATTTGCCCATCCGGAAAACCAATAATATTGAAAGACATATGAGTAGCACGTGGGATCTAGAGCTACTTCAAGAGCATTAAAGTGGTAAAAATTAACTAAGAATGACAAAGTGATGGGCTAAAAGTTGATCGGACGGCTAACGTTTACCGCGAATACGGGCCAATATTTAGCCGAACTGTGTTATTTTACCCGGCCCTGAAAGCATTACGACGAGTGAAACGTCCGAGAGTGGACGTTGCATATGTGCAAAATGGGTGCAGCGCGGGGGACGAAGGAAGGGAAAAAGTCCGCGGCACTCACGCGAGAGAGAGAAAAGAGGGAGGGGTAGAGGAGGGCACACAACACACACGGCGTGGTATCGGGGGCGGAGGGAGGTGGAGTGCATGGGACACCGTGTGCAACACTCGCGCGCGCGTGGCTGCACGCGTTTCGCATGGCCACGGGGTTCACTGTCCCGAGCCAAGGCCGCAGGGGCACCGCCCCACTGAACCAATTGTGCCACTTTTATGCTCGTCGACTCATTTTCGTCGAGTTTTATTACTTGCAATGCGTGTGCCTTCTTCCCCGAGCACGTGCATTATGCGCGTATGTAGATGCCCGGCCCACTACTTGGCGGGGTGTCCGAGTGTTATGCATTTTCCTGAAAAAAAACGCGCGATAACCGCGACGAGAAGTGTGCAGCGAAAGATAACCCGTACGAAATAACTCGAAAAAGGCATGATCGACGTTGAAATATGTTGTGCTGATTAACGTTAATTACAGTTGATTCACGGGACCTCGAAGGTTCGACATAGTTTTCTCGTTATCGATTTCTCTATAGGTGTTATGTGTTTCTGATATAGTCCTCTAATAATTTTACACTCATATAATCTATTCTATGAGATCAGATATATATTATTCCTATATCTAAGAACACCGTGTAATCATATTTTGATGGAGAAAATATTTTTATTAAGAGAACCTAGAACCTGCTAGATCCTGCAAGCAAGTGCGTTATGCAGAGATGCAATGATACGCAGTTTAATCTAAAAGTATCTTTTACTGGCGTCAAGCCCACATTTTCGATGGAACATTGCCGGCGATCGAAAATGTGTCATGGGACTTCCATTCGTAATGCCGCACGCGCACGGATTTGCGAACCCCGGGAAATGCGTTTGGTTTTGCGAACCCCCAGACGGGAGGGGATTGACCCAGACACCCCCTCCAGTAGACGATTCTCCCTCCACCGGGTAG